>NW_011888833.1:4402854-4410884 GCF_000151845.1 Pteropus vampyrus | reverse complement strand
GTTTCCCGAAGCCCTGGGCCAGGGGGAGGTCTGGTCCCGCCGTTCCAGGGCAGAGGGCAGCGAGCTGCCCACACAAAGCCCCGACCCCGGTACCAGGACCACCAGGCGCTGCCAGACTCAGGAATGAAAACAACAGAGCCGGCCTGTGTAAACAACCCCCAGGAGCCCCCCAAAGCGGCTCTCAAACCTGACCTTCAGGAAAAGCAGTGATAACAGCGTCATAAATCTTCGCCGGTGCGTGTGGCGGTGGACAGTGTTTGACGCGCTAGCTTTGCATTTCTGCACCCCGAGCTCAGCACAGGCGGCTGGGAGGGGTTAGTAACCTGTCTAAACTCAGACACTTGGTAAGTCCCAGAGCCAGGACCCAGACAAATAAAACCGACGCTTCAAAGAAACCCGGCTTCCGTGTCCTCAGAAGGAACCGGCTGAAATGCAATCGGCCCCTCGGTTCAACTGATCACTAATTGTGTTTGAAGATTTTCTTAAGTGAACAGGCCTCTCCGTTATCATCACCTGGAGAAACACACACGGCCTCATGGTTCTCGCCAGCCTCTGCCACAGCTCCCGGGACACCCAAGGTCCCTTTGGGCCACCATTTCTTGGGGACCTATTATGCACCACTCGCTGTGCTAGCCTACTTAATTTCATTCTCTATTAAATATTTCATTTGAATAATTACTCAAATAACCGTGTGCAAAAAGGCCTCTCAACCCCGCTCTGGGAGCGGGTAGGGCAGCTTCAGATCCATGGAGGGTCCACAGACGCCACGCTCCAGATGTCCAGACCGCCGATCTGTTCCTCACCTGTTCCATGCGATGACGCTAACCGAGTCCCAAATCCATAAATTCCAGGCTTGGGACTGAACCCACCACTTGATTTTAGGTCACTGCTCTATCCCAGCTGGCCCGTGGGAGAAACATCCCCCGTGATGTCTCTACATGTCTTGGTTCCAACAAATAGGATAATTATATGAAGAGGGAGAAAAAACGTCCTGTGGGCAAATGGTAAGTAAAACCTGTTTAAAACCCTCAGAAAATGCCATGCCCGGACGCTGGCTCGGGCTGTCGCATCAAGGCTGGAGGAGGTAACAGGATCAGCATCTTCTTTCGGTTTCTCAGAAGGCACCGTTCTGATCAGACGTTACAGCCCTTGGGGTAGAGAAGCCATCCCAGTTGGCTGAGCCATTTGCAAGGCATGTTTAACCCAAAATATAAGTGCAATAAAAGCATGATACGGAATTACAGATGACATACTTCAAGATGAAGACCCGAGAAAACTTTCGAGAAACATGGAATGAGAGGTGAGTCATACTCCAGGCCTCGTGACTAAGCAGAGGCGTGTGGCCGCCAGCGAGCAGGACGCTGCCCGAAGGCCCTATGGCCCTCGGGGTGGCTTCGAGACTGAATGGAGCCTCGGCCGTTTCTCAACATGAGTCTGAAAACTGGAAAGCTCTGTGGTTGTCGGAAGCTGTGTGGCAAAGTCAAAGCACACATTCAATTTGTATTCCAGAGGTTTTCTGATCTTTCTGTGAAAACAAAACCAAACCGCAAAATCTCTTCAGATTCTCGAGACCATGAAGTCTCATGAGAAACCAAAGCAAGAGTTTTTCCTACACACTCGTACCCAGAAGTTGTTGTGGGGAATGCCAGGTCTCCGCCAGTCTCCATCCAGTGCCAAAAGGGCGAGAAGAACACCACAATATGTGTTCGCGTTTTGCAACCGGCCAGGCCCGCCTAGTCCCACTGGCTGCCCCAGGCCTGCTCCCGTGAAGCCCTGGGCACCCCGAGACCCAGCCGCAGGTCACCTGCACGCTCCCCAGCTCAGCCCGAGTGTCATTGCGGAGTTCTGGCCTGGAGCCTGCCTCTCCGGCCTTTCCAACGACAGTGTGAACAAAAAACTCCAAAAGCCCGTGTCGGTGACATTTGAGCAGCCACTTTACAGCGCGTCCACGGGGCGTGGAGCTCGGACGTGTGGACGTTGCTGTTCCCGCCACTGGACTCGCTGACCACCAGACCACGCTCGTCACACGCTGAGGTCCCAGGGGGCGCCTGTGAAAATGACTGCCAGGCGACAACAATAAAGCCGGCTTTACTGTGTACCGTGTTCACGGGTGGGGGGTGGCATTCGTGTGTGTGCTGTCCTCAGAAGTTCCCTTACACAGCCACCAGAGGAGCTGAATGGGTTCCGTTTAGAATTCTAGAAGTCACCTGACCTAAACTGTTCAAGGGATCAAAAGAAATTTAGCTATTGGGGGGCGTGGTTAGTAGAGAGGCAGAGACAGAGACAGAGAAAAAGGTAAGAAAGACAGAGAGAGATAAAGAAATAGGGAATGAGCTAGTAAACGTTAAGAAGGTAACTTCTGAGTTTTCAAAAATCAGATTAAGTCAAGTGCTATCGACAGCAGCCTTAACGGCCGGTTAGGAGAAACAGAAGTCGGTGCCAAACATGACAAAGCCTCACGTGTCGCTGGGCACCATGCTGGTGCCGCCTCCCTAACCAGATTATTAGAGAAACGGCAAAGCATCATGCACTTCGGCGGTGCGGTAAACTAAGTTCATTAACGTAAAATGCTGCCCAAAACAGACAAGAGACGACCAAGGTCAATTACTTAGAGTCTCGGTATTCACGGGACAAAGATTTTATCTGATCGGCATGTCCCAAAACCCACTGCCTCGCCAAGCGCAGGACGGGCCTTGAATCAGACCTGATGAGGGAAAGGTGTGGGGTGCCGGGGGAGGAAGGAAGGGTGACACAGATGACCCTTGAACAGCACGGCTGCAGACACCAGACTGTCATCCGCAAGCTCACAGTCGGCCCCGCACACGCCCGGCTCCGTACCACAGGTTCTACTCGCAGGCTGGGTGGGAGCAGCCGGCGGGAGGGCTGACCTTGTGCGCCACTCAGAGACACGGCCCACCTCCCATCCGCTGCCTGGGGTCAGTGGCCTCCTCTGTGACTTCCACCCCTGCGCTCCAGGCAGCAGATCTGCTAAATGAACAATCGAACACGAGCTCCACTGGGGGACGTGGGGTGAAGCAGACCGGACACTGTCTGGCCCAGTGGACCCTGCAGCGGGGTCCCGGGCACCGAGGACGGGGCTACAACAGGGCACTTTGCAGCTCCGCAGTTATGCCTAGAGCCCATCCTTGCTATAACCACGACACAAGCTGCAACAGCCTCCCACGTCACAGGCAAATCTAATCACGCCCCAGGAAGGGGAGCTGGGAGTGGGGTCCCGGAGAAATGGTTCTCGCGAGGTTTTAGGCTCGGAGCGCCTTCGGTGGGGCTTGTTACATAACCAGCACCAAAGCTCCAGTCTCACCGCCGGACACCAAGGCGATACTTGCAGTGACCGATGATCACAGCCACCGAGAGAAGCGCAACATGCAAGTGACTTCTCGGCCCTAGCTGTCCCGTCCGCATGGCACGGGTGGTTTTCGTATGGTGTTTTGAAAAGCCGCGTTTTACATTTTGGGTAGAAGGCATGCCCACTTCCATGCAGTCCTCCTTGTGCGGAATCAAAGGAGGAAGACAGAGCCGACAGTGCCCAGGACAAAAGCACGAATGTTGTTCGACCATCGGCCCTAAAAGGACTTCCCAAAAGAGATTAGCCTTAAGGAGAATTTAGAAGGAAAGCGGTGTGCATGAAACAGACTCCCAAACGCATATGGAAACATGAAAGAACGCTAAAAGCTAGGACGAGGCAGGTGTATTTAAAGAGCTGTTTGAAGGTTTAAAGAGGAGTGAGCCGTTAGGATTATGGAATTATTTCTGGCTTGGACCTTGCGAGATATTAAATGCTAAGTTCACTTTTTTAAAAATAAGATGGCAAGATCAAGCACAGGCTATTTAATTTAGACTTGGTCGTCCATGGCTGCGCCCGTCATTCATTGTTTTTCTAAATCTCTCTCCTCCAAAAGCAACTGAGAGGCCTTACAAATAAAAATATGCCGAGGGTCTATAAATAAGAAGCCATCAAAATAGACATTCAGAGTAACTGATACATGCTGAAGTGCCTCTCTCTTCACAGAAACAAGTTATTATTTTAGCAGAATTGTGTGGTTGGTGCTTTCACCTGTCCAAATAGCAGGAGCAAGTCTCTACAAAGTGGAGATCAGAGTACCCGGGACGGAAGCTCCTCAGCTTAGCTGTGCGAAGGCGGAGCTCCCTGGCGGCCAGCGAGCGCTTCTCCCCACGCACGGGCATCCAGGCGACAGTCCTTCTGTCTGCAAACGCTGGCTCTTATGAAGTATGTTCATAGCGCTCAGGACAAAGCTGAACGCCCATGTTTTCTAAACCATCTGTGGAATGTGTGTGTGCACATGTGTGTGCATGTGTGTGGGGGCACATGTGCATGTGTGTATGAGTGTGTGCATGTGCGTGTATGTGTGTGCATATGTGTGTGTGCATGTGCATGGGTGTGTGAGTGCATGCATGAGCATATGCATGTGTGCATGAGTGTGTGCAAGGGTGTGTAAGTGTGTGCATGCATGTATGTGCATGTGTGTGCATGTGGGAGTATGTCTGCATGTGTGCATGGGCGTGTGTGCATGGGTGTGTACTGTGTGCATGTGTGTGCATCTGTGTGCATGTGTGTAGGTGTGTGCGTGCATGCATGAGCGTATGCACGTGTGCATGTGTGTGCGTGCATGTGCATGGGTACCTGGGTGCATGTGTATATGCATGGGTGAAGCGGTGTGTGTGCGTGCGTGCGTATGTGCATATGTGCATGGGTGTGCATGTGTGTGCACGGGTACATGTGTATATGTGTGGGCGAATAGGTGTATGAGTACATGCATGCGTGCGTATGCGCGTGTGTGCATGGGTGCACGTGTGGGACATGTGGGCATGTGCACGGATATGTGTGCGTGTATGTGCATGCCCGCACACTCATTCCTACTTGGATATCAAGAGGCACAACTACACGAGCTAACGACCTATTTAGAAGATGAGGTTAGAACTTCCCACCCAAGTTGGCTGGTTTGTAAGTTGGGGTGTCACAACCCCTCCCCACATAGTCATCCTTCCCACGAAGTGCCACAAGAAGGCAGGCCCCAGGTGCTGACAGGCCAGGCAGCAAGTGGTGCCAATCGAGCGGCAGACGGGGGCAGGTCGCCCCCAGGCCCTCCCGCAGCTCCTGCTGGCGGCCCTGCATTTTTCTCTCCTCTGCAGCTGTCTCACCATGAAAAGCCTGGGAGAGACATCAAAATGCAGTTATTTTTTACAGGAGCACATTCCATCAGCCCAGGCCTCTCTGGCGGGCTGACACTTCTTCTCCGTTAATCCCCTGCCTCTCATCTTTCTCCGCTCTCCATCCCGCTAATCCGTGGGATTCGACCGCTGTCTCCACGCTCACCTTCTGTGGCTCCAGGCCCTGGGGCCACCCCCACCCGCACTGGGACCTAAAAATGGCATCACGTCAACTTCCTGGGGTCAGGCTCCCCTCGCCCCTACGTCTGGGCCATGGCCAGCCGAACTCCAGCTCCTAGGGCCGAGTTCGGTCCGGGTCGGAATGCAGGGCTGGGTCAGCTCATGGAAACACGCGCGAGCCCACGCCGCAGGAATGAAGGGCCGGGCCAGTGGCCGTACCCGGCGACACGGGCGCAGGGCGGGTGCAGGGCCAGCAACCGTGGTCAAAAGGTGACATGACCACAGGAGGGAATGTGAGCGCCGAGTCCCCTGATAGCCCAGGCCGGGGGACCGGCCTCGAGGAGCCCGGTGCCAGCACTCGGAGACGCGGGGTGGGGCACAGGGTGTCCCGCAGTGGGCTGTGGAGACCCACGAGGACACGGGACACATCTCTGCAGGGCGGAGGCCTCGCCACGGGGACTCAGGCCGGGCTCTGGGAGGGCAGCTCCCACTCCCGGTCTGTCCCCAGAAGGGGGCCCGGCGGGAAGTGTGTCATTTTCTTCGGGGTGGGGGCTCTAAGTGAGAGAGCAAAGCATTACAGGGGCACTAGCCATGGAGAAGGGCGAGGCCTCAGCTGCCTCTTTCAGTCCAGGGTTCCAAGGACCCTCTCCAGATGTCCCTAAAGCCTAAAGCCGTCCATCACCCGCAGAGGCGGCTGTCCGTTTGCCTCTGGTCAGCGGTAGGCGTGGCGGGGGCTGGGCCACGAGCTCCTGCCTCCCCAGCCCTCCTGGGGCACCCCACGCCTGCACACACTGACTGCACACCCAGACACGTGCACACCACACACTCACTCACCACACACACCCAGACACACACACCCTCTCCCCCATCTTGCCTGCCTCCCGTGTCATAGTGGCCCATGCTCACCGTGTGAGTCCTCCTCTTCCGCACACCCCCACGTGGCCTGGCACAGGAATGCTGAGGTCAGCAGGGAGACAGGATGGCCCCTGAGCAGATCGCAGAGTACAGCACGCCCCCCAGGACCAGCAGGAGCCTGCACGGTGCGGGGACAGGGGCCAGGCCCTCATGTGACGTGGGGGCAGTGAGTTGCGCCCACGGCCCATCCCATCCCTGAGCAAGCCACAGGTGACCGGAGCCCTCCCCTGAAGCCCCTTCCCATCGTGGGGAGGAGAAAACCAGTCCTCCCCACAAGAAGCACTGGGCGTTGTTTGTGGGACAGGGGCTGTGGGTGCAGAAGCCACCCCAAAGGCAGTCTCGGAGAAGAGAGCTGGAGGCAAGGAGGGCCCGGCTGCTGGCTCCGGCCTCTGGGCTCTGGCTGGGCGGGGGCTGGTCCTGGCTCTGGGCTGAGTGTCCCAGGCCCTCTGCTCCAGCACTCCCGCCTGGGTCCTCACACGTGTTCCCTGTAGCCTCCCAGGCCGCAGTGTGCGCCACTGCAAAATGAAACGTGCTAGTCCCATTCATTCCAAAATCCTGCAACTAGATGTTTATAAAGCCAAGGGCATCGATTACGTGCCGTACGCACTTTTAAAGAAGCTAAAACAAAAATTTGGACAAAGGGCTATAAAAAAACGGTGGTGGGAGGTAGGGAGCAGCTATTTGGCACTTCTGGTCTGCTGAGCTCCAGCGGCCGGGGCCTGAGCCGGAGCAGGGAGCAGGGCGGTGGGTGGGATGGCGGTCTGCGGCAGGCAGGGGTGGGCCCCCAGGTGGCACAGAGCCCACCGCCCCCCCAGCAGCGGCACTGGCAGAAACAGAGACGCCCGAACGTCCAGCTGACTCGAGGTCAGCGACCGTGACCCCAGCAGCAGACCCGCGAACGCGGAAACGAAGCCCGGAGGGAGTTCTCGAACTAGGCCGCGTGCTCGGGCATCAGACGCGGGGCAGCAGCCTGACACATCTGGGCTCCGCCAGCACCTGAAACTGGACCCTGGTGAAATAAAGCGCGCGATGTAAACAGCAGCAGAGAAGCGTCTGCGCCCGGGGAGCCCCTGCCGCCTGGAGCCGGGGGCAGAGGCCAGTTCTGTGTGTGTTCTGGTCTGGTCTGCATTTTCTTTCAAAGAATTCAATTTGCTTTCCAGAGCAGGTGAGAAGGAATGTGAAGCAGAGCGATCAGATTTCCCCCCGAAACATACAGAAGTAACGGAATCGGCCATTACATTAATCCTCGTCTTCAGACAAATTTTTCTTGAAGTCAGCAGGTGGCCAGGGAGTGGGCCAAAGGTGACAACTGACTAAATCTGCGCTTTCCTTCTGCAAATGCTGCAGACCCCACTCACCCCACCCGGGGACACGGGGACACGACACGACTGCTCTCACTGCGTGGCAGCACCTCCAGGGCGGCTGCGCTCACACCTCGGGTCACCTGCACCCAGCGTCCGGCCACCCCCAGCTGATCAGGGGCTTCGGGCCACAGCCTCCGCCCGCTGTCACCTCCCGGCCGTGCGCGCGAAGCCGGTGTCACTTTCCTGGGCCTCGGTTTCCTCTTCTGGCACTCGGACGCCCCGCATGATCTGCCTCTCTTCCTCCAGGGGCTGTCGGAAGGGCCGGCGTGGCCAGTGAGCTAGCCCGTCCAGGTGTGGCCGCAGTGGGCCCCCAGGGGAGGCTGCCCGCTGGGGACGTCTCGGCCCAGGCCCCAGCACGCCTGCTGCAGCATGACCGGCGGC
>NW_011888833.1:4399839-4400894 GCF_000151845.1 Pteropus vampyrus | reverse complement strand
CCTCTGGGAACATGTGCGAGTCTCCCCAGGAAGAAACGGGGGCGCACCAAGCACGCCCCAAACGCAGTGACGGCTGGGGGTCCGCCCTTAGCTGGGTCAGCATCGCCCCCTCCTGTGGCTCGCAAGCCTCCAGCCCCACCTCCGCCAGGACTGGACACGTGACCAACCTGGGCCAAGTCTTCCAGGGAGCTCTCCCGGAGAAGGTGCTTTTTTCCCTCTGATTCAAAAACGAGAGACGTGTGAGGCCGTGCTCCTGGCCAGCCTTCCAGCCTGCGTTTCGACGCTGTCATAGGAGGGAAGTGTTTAGTAGAGTCACAGAGACATCAACCCAGAGCCCAGACATTGTCCAACAGTCGAACAAACCCCAGAGCACGTCCGTCCCTGGACTTCCAGTTAAGGAGGGGAAACGAAGCCCAGGGGGAGACTCCCACCAGCTGTGCCCCGACCGGCAGCCCCCGCCTTCTCGTACCGCAATGTGGCCCTACACGGTCCGTGACGCTGACTCACCGGTTCACAGCGTGCCGTGGCTTTGCCGCCGGCCGGCCGTGACCTTAGAGGCGCTCTGAGCTCAGTTTCCTTGTCTGCTGGATGGGGATCATAGCGGCCCGCCTCAAGGGGTCTCAGGGACAGAGGACCGAGCACACAGCCACGGCTCGGCAGACGCTGCACACCCAGCGCAGGTCCGGTACGCACGCTGAATCACGTGTGCCAGGGACACAGCCAGAGACAACGCTGACTGGGTCTGCCGACGGCCCGGGTCACAACGGAGAGGGGAATCGTTGGCCGTTCCTGGGCTCCGGGTAGCTCCTTGCAGCCCCCACTTCGGGCTCCTGCTCCCGGATGACCACGGCACAGGGCGGGCCAGTCGCTAACCACGCTGTAAAGTGAGCGTCTTTGATGATCTTTACGTCGTTTTCTCCCCTTAACGTTCACTAAACTCGAACGAGTCTTGCATTACACAACCTTACTTTCCCCTAAAATGGCAGAAAGCACACTTTCAAAGAGCCCACCTACGGTGCAATCATCTGTAAATGAATCCGTAAGAATTCTCAGGG
>NW_011888833.1:4397537-4399534 GCF_000151845.1 Pteropus vampyrus | reverse complement strand
GAGGTGTCTCAAAAAGTTAAGGACAGAATCACCATATGACCCGCAATCCCTTCCCTGGGCATCTACCCAAAATTTTGAGAACATTTCTCCACAAAGATGTAGGCATCCCGATGTTCACAGCAGCATTATCCATGGTGGCCAGGCCACAGAAACGACAAAAATGCCCTTTGATAGATGAATGGACAAAGAAGGTGTGGTGTCTGTATGCAACGGAATACTGCTCAGGCACAAAAAAGATGGACCGCTGCCATTGGCAATAATATAGATGGACCTTGCGATGATCACGCAACGTGAAATAAGTCAGAAAAGGTCGAGAACCACATGATTTCACTCCCATGTGAGATCTAAAACCGAAAGCGAAAATCAAGACCAATAAACAGAATAAACAAAGTCACAGGCACAGATCGCAGAGGGTGGTGGTCAAGAAGAGGGGGAGGGAAAGGTGAATTCGGGGTGCCCCTGCCTGGGGGTCGCCTGCCGCTGCTCCGTCCCTCACCGTCCCATCTCAATTGCCGCTCACACCCTCCTCCTGGCCACGGCCCGCGCCCTCCAGCCTCCGGGACGAGGAGAGGACCTGAGCCCAGTCCCCTGACGCTGCACCTGCAGGTCACCGAGAAGCCCTGTGCTGTTAAGGGCCTCTGGGAACATGTGCGAGTCTCCCCAGGAAGAAACGGGGGCGCACCAAGCACGCCCCAAACGCAGTGACGGCTGGGGGTCCGCCCTGAGCTGGGTCAGCATCGCCCCCTCCTGTGGCTCGCAAGCCTCCAGCCCCACCTCCGCCAGGACTGGACACGTGACCAGCCTGGGCCAAGTCTTCCAGGGAGCTCTCACGTGTGCCAGGGACACAGCCAGAGACAACACTGACTGGGTCTGCTGACGGCCCGGGTCACAACGGAGAGGGGAATCGTTGGCCGTTCCTGGGCTCCGGGTAGCTCCTTGCAGCCCCCACTTCGGGCTCCTGCTCCCAGATGACCACGGCACGGGGCGGGCCAGTCGCTAACCACGCTGTAAAGTGAGCGTCTTTGATGATCTTTACGTCGTTTTCTCCCCTTAACGTTCACGAAACTCGAACGAGTCTTGCATTACAAAACCTTACTTTCCCCTAAAATGGCAGAAAGCACACTTTCAAAGAGCCCACCTACGGTGCAATCATCTGTAAATGAATCCGTAAGAATTCTCAGGGGAGCAGGAAAGCACTCGAGGCATGCACTAACGCGGACGATGCGTCTGACTAAAACGGACAGATACCAAGGCAGAGAAAGTCCCAGGCCTGCGAAGCGCCGCCAACAGACACTGTCCCCTCCACGCGTGGGGAGAGGGTCACATTTGAGATTGGAGGTCTTTGCCAGCCGGTCCCCGCCTCCATCCTCACTGCCTAAGGCTTACCCCCCTCCAGGCCAGAGGTCAGCAGCTCACAAACAGGAAAGGCGGTCACCGAGTCGGGGGACAACGCCTCAGGCCAAGCGCAGGTCATCCTCAGGGGAATGCTGCCGTCGGAACTTACAGCTCTGGCGGACGCTGTCACGGCCCATGCAGGACATGGGATGACCTGAGCAGCCGTGACACCCTGGCAGAGCTTAACTCGCGGCACTGACTGGGCACGTTCCATGCGGGTCCCCGGGGCCTTCGCACACGTCGTCTCGTCAGGTCCTTACGAAGAGCCTGAGTGGAGGCGAGCGCAGGTGCCACAAACGCACGAGGGCACGTGCGGGACCAGGCCCCGCCTGAGTCGCACGGTCCAGCCGGTGCCGCCCCGACGATGTTGCCCCCGGGGTGCAGGTGCGGAAGGCGGTGCCATCCACCTTCCCAAGAGCCCCGCCCAACCTTAACGCAGCCACTTCTGTCCCTCCTCGTGAAGAACCAGACTCGACGTCTCTGAGACCCCACCACGCCAAGGGCGTTCAGGTTCAGGCGTGGTCCTGACTCCACAGAGGCCGAGGTCGTTTTGCCTGGAACGCTGAGACGATGGCAGACGGGGCGCCAAGGGTCAGCCGAGG
>NW_011888833.1:4393395-4396102 GCF_000151845.1 Pteropus vampyrus | reverse complement strand
AAAAGAAACAAACAGGTAAAGTGAGGCAAACGTACAGGGAAGAAGCGTCTGGCGGGGTCACCACTGGTTCGGCCGACGCGTCTGTGCATTTGCCGAAGGGCTGGGCGCGGACCTACCTCGGCGCACCCGGGTCCCACTCAGATCTCGTCATGAGACGTCTCCACACCGAGACCCGAAGCCGCAGATGACGTTCGGAGGGGAAGACAAGGCGGGCGCCGGCGGCCATGGCCAGCTTTTCAGGCTTCCCAACTCCTGAGTGTCACTCCATCCGGCTCCACTCTGGGCGTTCAGCGGAAATGCTCGCTTTTGTGATGGGACTGTCAAGTGTTTTCAGTACTATCCCCAAAACCGGAACGTCTGAGCCTCTGTCGCCCTGTTTGGTACGGGGCAGGCCGTGCTTTGGGAGGAGCAACCCTAGGGATGTGAACGCCACCTGGCGAGGCGGCCACAAACACGTGTGCGTCTGTGCAAGGCCGGACACTCTCACAGAGCCTTGCCGCACGCCAGCCCACCCGAACCTGACCACGACCATCCACATGGAGCCTGAGCTTCGCCAGGCCGTGGGGCGTGGGGCCAGGGTGCCGGGCCCGCTCACTGCATGTGGACGTCCGTCTTCCTGAACCCCATCCGCTGGGTCCCCAGACGCATTGCACACACCTCTGAGAAGCAGAGAAGGGAGGGGACGCAGAAACGCTCTGGGTTCCAGGGGGCGGCACAGGCGGGGCCTCCTTCTTCCGTTAAGCCCTGCTCTGAGCAGCAGAAGCCATCTCTGAGCTCCTGGCGTGGTGACATTGTCCCTGACACAGGGTGCTTTTCCTCGGCTGTCTAAACGAGGAGGAGAATCCGATATCCACGGAGAGCTGATCTCTTTAGCAGATACCCCAGAGCCAGAGAAAGGGTGATTTATTATTCCTCGTTTAATCCCTCAGAGTGGGTTGCGAACTCCCAAACAGTAAGGCATTCTTCTGAGAAAAGAGGCCCCTTATCAGTCCGGCCCTATCCAAAGTAGCGAGGGCTTGGCCTTGGCCTCGGGTGCATCTGTCCCCATAGGTAACTAACACTCAGGACTACATTTTCCCTCTTCCTGAGGGCCGTGGGGAAAACACGACAACCCACCATCTCTTGCGGGGTACAGCCCACTTCCCAGCGTAACCGTCTCCCCAAGTGACCGCGAAGAGGGGACGCCGGCCTGCCTCCACTGCGCTGGGCTCAGCTGGGGGTGCGAGGTCCCCAAGACAACACACACGTGCCAAGTTTCGTCCTCTCAGAGCTATTTCTTTTATGAGGCATAATATCCAGCTCGGCTGTGCATATCTCATGGACAAAACTTTTAAGTTGCTCCTAAGTTGAATTTTAAGGACAATTTTTAGATGTCACCACAGATTGTTTGCTGAAGCTAAAATTAGAGCGGGCCGTCCATATAAATGGTCCGCAGAGTGGCAAGGGACGCTGCCTGCCTGCGAGGCCGCGGGGGGTCAGACGCCATGGCAAACCCGCAATTTGGTGTGGTTTCACATGTGCCATGTCTGAAGGCTCAGGCGTGTCTGGTCATTGGAGGGCACCAGCTCCCCCAGGCCAGCTTTCCTCATTAAATGGACCATGTCAAATGAGTTTCATTTCAGTGACCTTGGCGTCCATGTGCGCGTGCGCACGCACACACACACACACACACACACAACCACACACACACACAACGACACACATTCACACACACAACGACACACATTCACACACAAACACACCACGAACATACTCACTTACACAGGTGTATTTAGAACATGCCTCCACGTAGTAGTACATGTGCCGTGAAACCATCCTGAGGACAAGGGGGCCACCTCTGCGGCGTCTGCGCTGCCCGCATGCCGTCGCAGAGTAACACTGTGGTACTGGAGTGTGGCGGTGCCGTGGTATGGTGGTGCCGTGGTACGGCGGTGGGGTGACATCGCAGTGCCTGTTACTGTGTGACGCAGGACCGCAGCGCAGCACCGTAGTGCGTGGTGTTCGGTCGACGTCATTGCTGTGTGTGTGGCTCTGGCTAGGACGCCCGATTTCTGGATGTGCTCGCTCGGACCCTGTCCCAGGCGCTCTGGGAGGCAGCAGGGTACCAGGCATCCCCGTCCAGGAGCACGCCGCCCACCGAGCTGAATCCTCTGGCCGCACAGATGAACTCGGGAGGGCGTTCCCACATATTTATGAGGCTGGGGATCAGGAGAAAAGTCCAGGAATGCTTTACTTGGTACATAGCCCCCTGGGTTTATACTGCTGCTGGGAAAAAAAATACCAATAGCCTCTAAATCACCCCTTCTTGTCCATTTGTCCTCTAATCCTGCACTAGCGTGTGACATCCTTGATGGCAGAAAACACGCTCGGCCGTCTCTGCGCCGTAACTCCTGGCACATGCCAGGCACTCACCGCCAGCAATGTGACCGACTCGCTACGTAAACTGATATAAAAACTGTCGGCATTCAAAATACAAAATACAAAAACAGATAAGGTGTCCCAGAGAAACGAACACGCCCCTGTCTCCCCCGATCCCCGGGCCTGCAGGCCCCGTTCCGGGGGGACCAGGGAGCTGCCAGCGTTGGGCCCACGGCACTGAGCACAGGAGTCCCCGATGCCCTCACTTTGCTGCAGCTCAGAACCTGTCGTGAATGATGTGGGTGACGGCGACGGCAGCCATGCACACTGGCACCGGCCCAGCGGTCCA
>NW_011888833.1:4386467-4392120 GCF_000151845.1 Pteropus vampyrus | reverse complement strand
CGATGCCCTCACTTTGCTGCAGCTCAGAACCTGTCGTGAATGATGTGGGTGACGGCGACGGCAGCCATGCACACTGGCACCGGCCCAGCGGTCCATGGCCCACACTAAACGAGCAGGGCTGCGGGCTGACCAGGACGACTGCGACCTCAGTGACCCTGTCGTGGAACCGCGTCGTGCCCCGCCGGGCGCCCCTTCGAGCCGGCACCCGTGAGTATGCGATGCGGTGTGATGGGAATTTTGGACGCAGAGAGGACAAATCTGTCTCGTTCTTTGCTTTTAGATATAGCCGGCGAGCGGTGGTAAGAAGCGACTGAAGTGCGACATGCTCCATGGCTCCAACTTCTTCTGCATGGAGCCGTCACCATTTGGACTGGTGGCTGCTCTGTCATCCTGCGCCCCTCAGTGTCCCAGCTCCCTGAGACAGAGACAACGTGTGGATGAAAATGAAGATCTTTTTGTTCTGAGCCGCTGAGATGTGGGGGTCCCTTTGGCCGTCCTGCTGTAGCGTGACCTGGCGTATCCCATCTGACACACTGGGCTAGGGCCACAGGAAGGCCCGAGGGCGGTGCCTAGCCTCTGCGCCTCCGCTTTGCTGAGAGAGAAGATCCGCCGGCACAGGACGTAGCGTGAGACACGGGAGCACCTACCTGTAGCACCGTCGTCTGATACCTGACGTGGACGGAGGCTCCTGTGCCGTCTCCTGCACTCGGTACGTGCTCGTGAAATGGCAGCAATTACCACTAAAATGTTTGGCCACGGCACCCCTCTCCTCCGAGATGTTCTGGGCATGACATGAGTCCACAGACGAAAGGACTGTAGGACTGCGACTTGCGTTCGATTGTCCAGCAAAGATCTGGGTGAAAACCCGCCAAGCACCAGTCACCGTCTGGGAGTCCCTTCCGTGGTGAATCTGACGGGCCAGAGGGGAAGTCGGAGGCAGGCTCCCATCGGGAGCGCAGGTTGCTATGGGAACCGGAGCTGGGCCACTCTCCCCAGGCCCAGGCCCCGAGGACGAGTCCCCAGTCCCCAGAGGAGGAGATGTGGAGGCCGAGTCCCAGGAGGTAAGCTGGGGACACCGTGGTCTGAAGAACAGAAGCCGCGTGCTCACGGACCAGGGATGGCCCGTGCACGGGTCCCCAGGGGAAGGAGGAACGGCGGCCACGGCGGGGGCTGGGGGGCGCGGGGGACAGCACACTCAGAGCACACCTACAGAGCACTCCTGGCACAGGGCACTTCTTGAGCTCCATTCCTTCTCCTGGCCCATGAGGGACAACTCTCTATGAGGTCCTGTGGGGCACGAGCACAGATGACGGTCACCTCCCCCAGCACCCGTGCCCGCTCGCTCATAGCTCGCCACGAGGCTGGCTGACGGGGTCAGGGCCCCTGCATCTGGCTGTCCCTCACATGGTTCCAGAAAGATGCTCTCCCCCGGCCCCCTCCCCTCTCTCCCAGCTTCACGGCTTCCTGGCGGTCAGTGCCGCTGGCCCCGGAGGCTGCGACTGGAATTCCCGGCTCCCACGCGCCCGTTTCCCGGGCTCTGGAACCAGGAACTCACCACCCCAGAGCTCCCCTGCAAGACACCTCCCACGGACGCACCCCAGCACGCACCCCTTGCCCCCAGCTCGGCCCAGCCTTTCCCAGACTGGGGGGACACTTGGCTTGCCCAGCCCTACCAGGAGTCCCAGTGGCTCCTCCTCCGGCTGGAGGGCCAGGAGGGCTAGGACCTGGCAAGGCCTCCCTGTGGACTTGAACTCTGAGTCGGCATGCCCGTCAGAGGCCTGCACGGAAACCTGACACCCAGAGCCAGCGAAGTCTGTGCCACCGAAAGCAAGTCAAAACACAGAGGCGTCCAGCAAAGCAGCCACAGACTGTCAGCCTGTCCTCGGGCCAGTGAGGGGGCCAGCCAGGGAGCACACTCCACAGGCCCCTCGCGGCTCCTGCCACCCCCGCTGCCACTGCCAGGAAAGCACGTCCCAGCATCTGGCTTCTGCGCTCTGCAGCCGCGAGGGCCTCGCGGCCGAGAGGGCAGGGCAGGGCAGGCACAGACGCCGGCCGCCGAGGCCCAGGCCAGGCCCAGCCCAGGCCGCCGGGGAGCCACCGCCGGCCCATCTCCTTGTGCTGTGATGATTTAAGAAACACGAACCTTGTCTTTTGAGAAAGGTGAACTCTCCAGAACACAGGAAAACTCTGAGAAGCCACAGAAGGCACCTGAGGTTGACATACAGAGATCCGAGAGCCACCTCCCGCCGAGGCTGCACCCCGGAGACACACTTCCCTGCTCTCGTGACAGCAGGGCACTGTTGCGGTCAGAGGACCCCGCTTCCGAGCGAGTGGGGGTGTGGGGGGAGCCGCCCGTTGCTCTGCCTCGGATGCCTGTCACCTGATCTCCAGCAGAAGCAGCAGAACCCTGCTGCTTCCAAGAACAACCCACCCACGCGGCCCACAGAGAGGACTGCAGAGTGAGGGGAGGGGGGTCCGACAGGCAAAGGACCCCCAGACTCAGGCCCAGGGAAGGCCTCTCCAGAACTGTGAACTGGGAGAGAGGCGGGCCTGTTACGTGGGCAGCGGCACTAAACTTGGGGATCATTATGAATCCATTTCTAACCTACGCTCTGACCAAGCCAAACGTCACCCGCAGAAACATGTGGTCAAAGAACTGTCATCACATGTGAGCAAGAGCAGGAAAGGTGTTTCGTGGATGGTTCTTTAAAGGAAAAAAAAAGAAAAAAAACACCTGGCTTATTGCCTTAAATTCAAGCATCCTCAGGGAAAATAAAAGCCACCACTCCTTTGTGACACTGTCCTAAGTTCCACTGTCTTAGACGGACAGAAGAGCGGTGACAGACGTCCAGACACCTGTCCGAGACAAGCCCAGAGTGTGCGTGCTTGAGTAGAGGTAGGCTAACCGCAGAGCCACACAGTAGGATCTGGGCACGCAGCAGGGACCAGGCAAAGGCCCTCGGAGGGCTGCGAGCGGACACGGGGCCAGCTGAGAGTCACCTCTTCACGGCTGGCACTTGCCACAAGTCTGGACTTCCTGACCTTGAGTCAAGACTTTGGCACACTGAGGAGAAAAACAGAGGTACAGCACGTCGCGCGCCGTTACGGCCTGAACTCGGCGAGGATGGAGAACCCGCCCAGAGACTCGGCCAGTCCCCTTCCTGGAAGTCCCGGCCAGGGGCCCAGAACGATGGCCGTCCTCAGGGCACGAGGGAAGGGAGGGTCACTGACATCTATCCAACATTTCTTGGGGAAAATTCTTTGGCCTTTTCCTTTTTTCTTTTTTCCCAGTTCAGGGCCCGTGGGTGGGGACAGAGCAGCGCAGAGGGACAGAAGCAGGCCTTGGAGGCGGGCCCAGCCTGGCAGACAGGGACGCCATGCGAGGCCTCAGCTCTCGGGCCTTTGTCCCAGGCCTGCCCTTGGCTCTGCCCCCTGCGAGCTCATCGAAGCGCCGGGGCGCCTACACCGCGGAGGGGGTCTGCCGCGGGCTGGCTTTGTTCTCTCTGCTCCAAGCTCTATGGTTGGGGGTGTGCCAGGCGTGGCCAAGGACAGGCACCAGCACTTGTCACTTTGTAAAGATTAGAATGATGGGGGGGGGGGCAGGAAAAGCGTGCACTCATGCGAGATGAAGATCTGTAACCGTGCAGGGAGGTTCCAGCCCACCAAGTCGCCGTGCGTTAACCGCGTCCGGGCCCAAGTCGGGCCGTAAATTTAATAGCGCGTATTTACAAAAGAATGAAAGCCACGTATCACATTTTCAAAAACAGTTCCGCGAATCTGAACAAGGACTGGTCAGAGCGCTGGGCGGCCGGCCGGCCGTTTTCTCCTTGTGAAACCGAACTCCCCTCCGCTCCAGAGCTCGGATGCCGGGGCGTTCCAGACGCATTACCCAAAGTATGTGCAACAGGTGAGGGCGGCCATTGTCTCTGCCGAGGTCGAGCTGTCCGCGGGCTGAATGAGCTGACAAGTCACGCCTGCTGCGTCTGTCACAGGGCGGCCCCTGCTCGTGTTACAGAGGCCAGGGCCTGCAACTCGACACCCAGCACGGCGCACTCAGGTGGAGCGGCTAGGGTTAACTCGGAAAGGCCCCCCTCCCCTGAGCCTCTCAAAGAATGGAATCCCAGCTCCAGTCCTTTTGCTGGGTGGAGGGTCAGCCCCAGCTTCTCCAAAGGGAATTAGTTATCAGTCCTCTCGCGGAATCGAACACGTTGCCACCCTAGAAATTAGGAGGAGGCAACTTTTACACGGTCCCTTTTCATTTTTTTTATAAGGTCTTAGGAGATGCTGACAGCACAGGCTGTGTGTGAAGGAAAATCAACATTCTGACAGAAGTTCCAGAAGCCTGCACCCCCATGTTACTGAGCTGTTGCTCAGATGAGTCGCGAGAAGGCAGGGGCCCCCGGGGAGCCCCTGGGGGGCCATCAGCATACCCCCACCGCCCCGACACCACCTCAGCGAGGCTGCAGCTGGCCGGAAGGGGGTTTGGGCTGGCCCCGGACCGAGCCCCACGGCACAGGACTCGGCTCAACCACGGTGACTTTTGCAGCCTCCAAGGACCCTCACGGCGACCCGCGGGGACCACCCCCCGTCCCCACCATGCAGTTGATTTGTCCACATTCTGAGGTTTACAAAAGGTAGGGGACCAACGCCCGCATGTCCTCCACCAGAAGGGAGGCTACGAGAAAGAACCACTGGGTCGCCAGCCTCTCACGGGCAGGGACTGGCATCCGCCGCTAACCAGCTGGATGCGAAAGCATGAGCAAGTGACCAAGGCCGTCGGTGCAGGAAAAGGCCAACTCGTCTCCAGTAAAGGATGAGGCACCGGAAATGCAAAGGGGTGTCGCGGAGGCACCGGAGCAGCACCCATAGGGGGCGAGGACGTGCGTCCACGCCCGCTCTCTGCACGGCGGGGCTGCAGCGGCGCCTGGTGCGTCCCTGTCCCGCCCCAGGAAGGGCACGTCTGCCTCAGCTGCAGCCACAGAAAGGCGGGGAGGGGGCTGGCGCGGAGCGCATGGAGGCTGCTGATAAACGCGGCTCGATTACAAGGGTGAGTCCAAGCAGAGGGGAGAAAGAGCCAAGAGTGACAGCAGCGACGATGTCCTCAGAGGACTCGGGCACTGAGACCCGGCTGTCCCCTTGGGGGCCCACGGGCCATGCCTTTCTCTGGCCCCAACGCCTTCTCGTCTCTAGAAAAAGATTCGACGGAGTGATGCCGCCTGGCTGCTCAGGCACGGGCCCCTGGGGGGCCATGGTGGAGACCCTGCCTGTCTTCTCCGTAGCATTTATTAGGCGCCTACCAGAGTCAGAGAGAACTGAGACAGCAGCCACACCCCATCTCCAGGCCTTGTACTTGGCGCTCGCACGTCACCGGGTTGACTCAAGAAGGAAATCCCTTAGGCCTGGACTCGCCGCAGCCACAGCCATGGGAGACCCGCGCCTGAGCCCCTTTATGTACTTATGGTGGAAGACGCACATTTCCAGGGCCGGGGACACTTCAGAACCCAGCCGCTCCTAGGGTGGTCCATGGGTCCCCGGGCCGGCGGCACTGGGGTGTGCCAGCAAAGCGGACTGTCAAGCCCGCGGGGCCTACGGAATAAAGCCTGCACTTTGACGAGGCCCCAGGTGAGCACTCAGTGCCGACGAGCATGAGAAG
>NW_011888833.1:4382612-4386417 GCF_000151845.1 Pteropus vampyrus | reverse complement strand
CTGTCACAGGGCGGCCCCTGCTCGTGTTACAGAGGCCAGGGCCTGCAACTCGACACCCAGCACGGCGCACTCAGGTGGAGCGGCTAGGGTTAACTTGGAAAGGACCCCCTCCCCTGAGCCTCTCAAAGAATGGAATCCCAGCTCCAGTCCTTTTGCTGGGTGGAGGGTCAGCCCCAGCTTCTCCAAAGGGAATTAGTTATCAGTCCTCTCGCGGAATCGAACACGTTGCCACCCTAGAAATTAGGAGGAGGCAACTTTTACACGGTCCCTTTTCATTTTTTTTATAAGGTCTTAAGAGATGCTGACAGCACAGGCTGTGTGTGAAGGAAAATCAACATTCTGACAGAAGTTCCAGAAGCCTGCACCCCCATGTTACTGAGCTGTTGCTCAGATGAGTCGCGAGAAGGCAGGGGCCCCCGGGGAGCCCCTGGGGGGCCATCAGCATACCCCCACCTCCCCGACACCACCTCAGCGAGGCTGCAGCTGGCCGGAAGGGGGTTTGGGCTGGCCCCGGACCGAGCCCCACGGCACAGGAGTCGGCTCAACCACACTGACTTTTGCAGCCTCCAAGGACCCTCACGGCGACCCGCGGGGACCCCCCCCATTCCCATCATGCAGTTGATTTGTCCACACCCTGAGGTTTACAAAAGGTAGGGGACCAATGCCCGCATGTCCTCCACCAGAAGGGAGGCTACGAGAAAGAACCACTGGGTCGCCAGCCTCTCGCGGGCAGGGACTGGCATCCGCCGCTAACCAGCTGGATGCGAAAGCATGAGCAAGTGACCAAGGCCGTCGGCGCAGGAAAAGGCCAACTCGTCTCAAGTAAAGGAAGAGGCACCGGACATGCAAAGGGGTGTCGCGGAGGCACGGGAGCAGCACCCGTGGGGGGCGAGGGTCCATGCCCGCTCTCTGCACGGCAGGGCTGCAGCGGCGCCTGGTGCGTCCCTGTCCCGCCCCAGGAAGGGCACGTCTGCCTCAGCTGCAGCCACAGAAAGGCGGGGAGGGGGCTGGCGCAGAGCGCACGGAGGCTGCTGATAAACGCGGCTCGATTACAAGGGTGACTCCGAGCAGAGGGGAGAAAGAGCCAAGAGTGACAGCAGCGACGATGTCCTCAGAGGACTCGGGCGCTGAGACCCGGCTGTCCCCTTGGGGGCCCGCGGGCCGTGCCTTTCTCCGGCCCCAACGCCTTCTTGTCTCTAGAAAAAGATGCGACGGAGCGATGCCGCCTGGCTGCTCAGGCACGGGCCCCTGGGGGGCCATGGTGGAGACCCTGCCTGTCCTCTCCGTAGCATTTATTAGGCGCCTACCAGAGTCAGAGAGAACTCAGACAGCAGCCACACCCCATCTCCAGGCCTTGTACTTGGCGCTCGCACGTCACCGGGTTGACTCAAGAAGGAAGTCCCTTAGGCCTGGACTCGCCGCAGCCACAGCCATGGGAGACCCGCGCCTGAGCCCCTTTATGTACTTATGGTGGAAGACGCACATTTCCAGAGCTGGGGACACTTCAGAACCCAGCCGCTCCTAGGGTGGTCCATGGGTCCCCGGGCCGGCGGCACTGGGGTGTGCCAGCAAAGCGGACTGTCAAGCCCGCGGGGCCTACGGAATAAAGCCTGCACTTTGACGAGGCCCCGGGTGAGCACTCGGTGCCGACGAGCATGAGAAGCGCGGTCTGGAGGAGCGTCCACAGCCTCCAAGTCCCTGGGGGGCGCCCCCTAGGCACTGGGGTCCAGCCCTGAGCGCCTGATCCAGTGAGTCTGGGGTGGGGGCCTGAGGGCTCGCATCACTCACCAGCTCCAGGACCGCCCCTGGAGGACGCAGGTCTGGACTGCCCGCACCGCAGCATGGCCCGGTGCCGCCTGGCCCCGGTGACGCCTGGCTCCCTTCCGTGGCCGCAGGTGGAAAGGGCGCGTGGAGGGCGGCCCTTGGCCTGGAGCTGCCTCAGAGTCCGGGAGGCTTTCCACATCCAAGCCCCAGGTCCTGGTGAGCGCCACGGGGACAGTGAGTGGGCCTGCACCTTATCCCCTTGCACGGCATTTAAGGTGTCAGAGACAGAAAGATGTTCTGGGAAAAAAAAAGAAAAAAAGGAGACATCAGAGAGCTGCTCGAAGCCCTGAAGACTTTTGAGGTTTCCCAGCGTTAGAAGACAAGGAGACAGCGCCAGCCATTTCAAAGTGCCGGGGAGTAAGCCGTCCCGGAAAGGCTCGGGAGCTTGTCTGTGTGATGTTCGGTGACCTCGTCATTCTCCCGAACATGCGATGCACTGCTTCCTTCCGCTTCCACCCTGCTCCCCGAGACGCAGAAGCCTGTCACCCCCGCACCTCTACGCAGCACGGCTACGCAGCACAGAAGGAGTCTTAGTTGTCCTCCTTCTCGCCCTTGACCTTTGGCCTGGCTGACTGCCTCCTTCACTTTTCTTTGCTAGTTGCCCTACTAAGTGCAGACAGAGTCTGGATTCACCCACGCCCACCAGCTCTGCACTTTGGCTAAAGACTCGGGGGGGAAAGGCAGCATGGCGGTTTTTTTAATAACATTTTAAAAGTATTTTTAAATAACACGAATAGGGGGCGTAGACCTCTAAAATCAGAAGATGTCAGTGAAATTCAAGGAACAACATTCTGGAGTTCGAAGAGCAGCTTGTGGACCGGGCGGGCGGAGGGAAAGCTCAGCGAAGAGGACGCAGAGACCGGACGGGAATGTCTGCGCCTCCCGCGAGGCCACTAGGGAGGGGAGGTGGCCGGCCTGGCGGTTAACGGGTGTGGCCGCTGCTCACAGAAGGTCCTGGCCCCGTGTGTGTGTTTCCAAGGCGACCCCGGTTAGACCCCACCCTCCCCAGCGCTGCATCTCGGTGTCTCCCCTGAGACTGTGACGGGCACACTTGCGGCGGGCGTTTAGGATGGCACCCCAGTGTCATCGTGTCTGAACGCAACCCAGGGATTCCTTCGGGACACACCTCGTGGCTGCCTCCCCAACGGGCGTGGGGACAGGAGGGCCTGTGCCAGCCTGAGCCCCTATCTGATCCCCGTGTGACTTTTCCCACCCTTGCTCCTTCTTCCTCGTGCTGGCCTGTGACGCGGGCGCCTCGAAAACCATGCACAGGCCCAGGACTGAGATGAGCGTGTCCTCCCCCCGCCCGTCAATGACCCTGACGATGGCGCGTCTGCTTCTCTTTCTTCCTGCACTTCACAGATCGATTTGGGCAGGTTTTGCCCAGGTCAAATTTACATAAACCCTAAAAGTGAAGATTACCTGTGTGAGGTGCATACGCGGACAAGCTTACACGCACCTGTGCACACTCTCCGCCTGGGAAGGAAAAACCAAACGCATCCCGTTCAGGGTTACAGAGGCGTCCCTCGCTACCCCGTCTCTCTCAGCAGGTCTCAGGGACCCGGTGTCGTCCTGCGTCGTCGGCGAGGGCCAGAAGCGAGAGAAGCAGAGGCCACATGCGGCCTGGTGTCAGCACCTGGCCCCTCGGTGACGCTGTCGCTGGCCCTGAAACACACATGATTCCGAGCTGAGCCAGCGGGTCGCCCGGCAGCCCGGCGCCCCCCACCAGTTCCGCAGACTCTGGAAACTCTGAAGGAGACACCTGTTCACTGAAAAGGCATGTTAGCCTTCACCAGCCCCAGACCTGCCCCTGCCGGTCCGCGTGGAAAACCAGCAGTGGCTTCTGATCACCCTTAAGGCGTCAATTGCACGACTTTCTGAGAAAGCATTCCCGACACCAAGTGCCTGAGCGACCGTCTGGCACGCGGTCAACACGGCATCTTCCCAGGGACCCCTCGCCCACCCCACCCCCAGCTGACTT
>NW_011888833.1:4380544-4381947 GCF_000151845.1 Pteropus vampyrus | reverse complement strand
CAGAGGCGTCCCTCGCTACCCCGTCTCTCTCAGCAGGTCTCAGGGACCCGGTGTCGTCCTGCGTCGTCGGCGAGGGCCAGAAGCGAGAGAAGCAGAGGCCACATGCGGCCTGGTGTCAGCACCTGGCCCCTCGGTGACGCTGTCGCTGGCCCTGAAACACACATGATTCCGAGCTGAGCCAGCGGGTCGCCCGGCAGCCCAGCGCCCCCCACCAGTTCCGCAGACTCTGGAAACTCTGAAGGAGACACCTGTTCACTGAAAAGGCATGTTAGCCGTCACCAGCCCCAGACCTGCCCCTGCCGGTCCGCGTGGAAAACCAGCGGTGGCTTCTGATCACCCTTAAGGCGTCAATTGCACGACTTTCTGAGAAAGTCATTCCCGACACCAAGTGCCTGAGCGACCGTCTGGCACGCGGTCAACACGGCATCTTCCCAGGGACCCCTCGCCCACCCCACCCCCAGCTGACTTCTGATTGGCAGGTTCTCTGTCCATGAAAACACACAGCCGGAGCCTGTGACTGCAGTGAACACAAACAGACAAACCGAAAACGTTCGGGACTCCTCCGTGCCCTCCTGGGGTCGTGCCAGCCGCCCCCATGCCAGGCCTGTTTCTGAAACGCTTGCACAATCACGTGTATTGGCCCAAAGCCGCACACAGCCCTGTAAATGAGCACCTGGCTGGGTGTCACAGGCTCAGTGAAAGTCCCCACGGCAAGGAGATGTCTACTACACAGGCCACCTCTCCCCGCTTTGCTCAGGCCATTGGGGTTTGGTGGACACCAGTGCGCCCAGGGGAATGCAGGCCGCCCTCAGGGACCCCCGCTGACACCCTTTCCTGGCGAGCTCCATGCGCTTGTGGCAGACAGGTCCATCTCTGCTGCCCCAAACATTCTCCCATTCCAGCCTGTAACGCAGGTCCCCGTGGCCATGACGAGGGGCACAGAGGCCGCTGGGCACAGAGCGGCTCCCGCCCTGGTTCCACGGGAAGATCAAGTGAAGTGGGGAGCGAGAGGTGGGGACCGGAGACCACACTGGACGCCGGCCGGAGAGCATGAGGATCCAGGTGCCCAGGCCCCGGCAGCGGCTCGGGGCGTCTGCTCCCGGATGGGCCGCCCAGCCGTCACCCCCGCTTCCCCGGTCCCGCTCTTTGCCTCTCATTTGTCGGAGTCGCGCCCTCCGCCCTGCACGACCCAAGATGCCGCATGGAGCAGCGCAGGGGGCGACTCTCCTGGTGTTGCCGCCAGTGCTGCCCCCAGCTTGTCCTCGAGAGAGTGGCAGCTGCCCCCGGAAAAAGACGGGGTGCTGCGGACTGGCAGGTGGTATGAGAAACAAGGCAGGCGTGTGTCCGTGTGTGAGTGTGTTTGTGTGTGTGCACCTGTGTGGTATGTGTGCACATGTGTGTGC
>NW_011888833.1:4372703-4379703 GCF_000151845.1 Pteropus vampyrus | reverse complement strand
CCAGCCTGTAACGCAGGTCCCCGTGGCCATGACGAGGGGCACAGAGGCCGCCGGGCACAGAGCGGCTCCCGCCCTGGTTCCACGGGAAGATCAAGTGAAGCGGGGAGCGAGAGGTGGGGACCGGAGACCACACTGGACGCCGGCCAGAGAGCATGAGGATCCAGGTGCCCAGGCCCCGGCAGCGGCTCGGGGCGTCTGCTCCGGGGCCAGCACCCCACGTCCCGAATGGGCCACCCAGCCGTCACCCCCGCTTCCCCGGTCCCGCTCTTTGCCTCTCATTTGTCGGAGTCGCACCCTCCGCCCTGCATGACCCGAGATGCCGCATGGAGCAGCGCAGGGGGCGACTCTCCTGGTGTTGCCGCCAGTCCTGCCCCCAGCTCGTCCTCGAGAGAGTGGCAGCTGCCCCCGGAAAAAGACAGGGTGCTGCGGACTGGCAGGTGGTATGAGAAACAAGGCAGGCGTGTGTCCGTGTGTGAGCGTGTTTGTGTGTGTGCACCTGTGTGGTATGTGTGCACATGTGTGTGCATGTGAGGTATTATGTGTTGTTTCATGTGTCCACACATTGTAATGTGTGTGATGTATGTGTGTGCATGTGCACGTGTGTTGTGTGCGCCTGTGTGAACGGTATGTGTGCATCTGTGTGGTGTTTGCACGTGTGCCTGTGTGTGCTGTGTGCGCATGTGTGGCGTGCCTGCATGCATGTGCATGTGTGTGCATGTGCACATGTGTGATGTGTGCCTGTGTGTGAACTGTGTGCCCGTGTGTGTACTGTGTATGCATGTGTGGTGTGTGCATGTGCACGTGTGTGATGTGTGTGCCTGTGTGCGTGTTGTGTGCATATGTGGTATGCCTATACGTGTGTGTTTGCACATGCACACATGCACATGTGTGGTATGTGTGCCTATGTGTAGTGTGTGTTGTGTGTACCTACACACACGTGCATGTGTGTGCGTTGCGCATGTGTGGTATGTGCTTGTGTGCATGTAGTGTGTGCCTACATGTGCGCGTGTGTTATGCCTGTGTACGCGCAGTCAGTGCTCCTGCCCCGTCACGCCTCACACCCACACTTAAGTGTCCCAACATGGCCCTTACAGAAACCCACAGGCACCTGCGAGGGACCCGGCACTCGCCGAGCCAGCAGCCCGGCGGCGCGGCTCAGAGACAGCCCTCCTGGTGAAGTCATTTGTTCCAGACGGTCTGCGCCTGTAACGGGAATGCCAAAGGGCCTGGAGGTGGGCCGGCCGGGAGTCTCCTGGTCGGGAAATCTCATCAGAGTGCCTCAGGGTTCCCCCGGCCTCCGCTCCGAAACACCCACTGCATCTCGACCATATGAAAATCGAATCCGCGAAGCGGATGGGTCTGTTTTGAATTTTTATGTAATTGGAAAAATGAAATAAATTCCTTAAAACTTGATTCTAATTTGCCCTAGGCTTTTATGGATTTTGTCGCTAATCAACCGAGATAGCACTTATTTCATTCTTCCCTTAAAGCTGCCTAATATATATATCTTTTATTTGCAAGTAGAGATGATTGATAGATATTAGTATTTTCCAGGATTGCAGCTATTTAAATTTAGGTTATTTACTTACTTTTTTATCAAATAGGAATGAGAGAAAAAATAGCAACTATTTAACTGGCCCGCTAAAACAGACGGGAAAATGCTCCAGAGATTTATGTAGCGATTAAAAAAATAATTACAGTTTTTGGCTGTGTCTAGGGCATTAGGGAATTTGGGGTTCCATTTCTGAGAGCTGTAAAAGCCAAAAATTAAAGAGAAGAAAAACGCTTTTCTTAGGGCAAAGCCACTTAACATGACAACCACTGACTCTGGGTTCGTGTCTGGGAGCCGAGGAACGAGCCCGAAACGCGGAGAGGAGGAGGGGGTGGGGCGGCATCTCCAGCCCGGCTGGAACATGGGGGGCGAGGGGGTCGGCCTGGCCAGGCCTTGCGGACAGTCCAACGCCCTTGACCACGCTCCAGGTGGTCTACACCGCGTCTTTCACCCGGCTTTCCGCAGCTCCTTCCCAGCCAGAGGGAATTCTCTCAGACTTGGGGCAAGACTAGAAACTTCGGCGTGGAATCGCAGGCCTGGCAATGTGGGGCCCGGCACGGAGCACAGCTCCGGGTGCGTCTTTACCTCTGTCAGACGACGCGATTCCAATCTGTAACAAATAATTTATGGCGAGAGCGTAATGCCTGCTAGACCGTGGTCATTGAAAGCATATGTCAGTCCTGTTGTGGCTTCAGAAACAATCAGAAATCATTTATTTCCCATTTCAAAGACCAAAACAGTAGCTTACATTTTTAATACATAACCAATTGTTTAAAAACATCTGGAGAGCTATACCTTCTGCGTTTATAGACAGATTCTTTCTTTAAAGGCAAATAGGAAAATCTTATGAGGTCTCTTTCCTACCGACCCAGCACTCCCCACTCGGCCGGTGGAATGCTTTCGCCCGCATTACTCACTGTTTCCACATTATCTAGACACAAAGATACGTCAGGAGCATGCTGCCGTCGCAAGTGGAAAGGATCCCGCCCCGGGTGCCTCTTCCATCAAACAGTCCTTGCCTTCGCCCCGGAGTCTCATCTGAATGCGCAGGGAGCACATGCACGGGCTCCGAGGGCAGAGCACGCAAGCGAGGCCGATGGCAGCCCGCGGCCTTCCGCTGGCCACCCCGTCTCCCCGTGGGAGACCCGACTCCACCCCAGGTCCTCCCCAGACAGATCACAAGTCTGCAAGAATCCACACTGGAACGTGGCTCCGCAGGCGTGTGTGGGGCTGAAACCTGTCCGTGTTTTGAGTTTTTGCATTTGCTCTCTCGGGTCTCAATTTTGTGCTGCGAAGCCTGTGCTGATTCAGAGCTGGCTGGCGGCAACGTGGTCCTTCCACACTATGCGAAGCCCTTCCCGACTTCAGAGTAAAAACAACCTGTCACTGGAGCTGGCTGGCAACATCATGAGTCGTGGGGTCACAGCGGGGGCTTCAACAATCTGGAAAATTCTCTGGATTCTTGTTTTCAAAAAGCCAGCTTTCAAATGCGCTTTCTTCACCTTGGTTGGGGGTGGGGGGCCAGTGTCCCAGTCTGCTCCTCTTCTGCACATTTTCAGTCCTACCTGCCCACCCGTGGGGGACCGTCACTCCCGCACCCCTGGGCTTCCCCACCCATGCAGACAAAACTCCCAGCGTGAGCAGCAGCAGCTCTGCTACTGTGACCTGAGCATGCACGTTTGTCCCCAGGCTCTTTCATCACACTGAGATCCCGGCGCCCTTCTCCAAAGCCAGCACCTCCAACGTCTTTCTGGGAAGATGGAACTGAGACCTCAGTCCACTGATCCAGACGCGGTCTCACCGTCTAACGCAGCCCCTGGGGCTAAAACTGAGGCTCGGCTGGACCTGCCCCTCCCGAGCTGCGCTTTGCATCCTTGGGGGCAGCAAACCCGCTGGCGAGTGTGTCCTCAGCCTGCCATCGCCTTGCTCGTTAGTGTCACTACATTTACACAGGGCCAGCTGAAAACCAGCTAGGAGGAAAGCTTAGAACTGTTCCCAACGGCAGAACAGCACACCGGCCTGGGAACGCATGTGATGAAAAGGCTCGTTATTCTAACACGCGCTTTCAGACTTCACGGTCGGTCTAAAGTCGCTGACTGGCTGGTGGCTCCTCTTTCCAACACCCGACGCTGCGGGAACGACAGATGACTGTGCTCCCTCGTCCGTGGTCATGCGGAGTCCCCGATTCTCTTCCTCCCGGCCCCCCAGCAACACGTTTCCGAGCAGTTACTCTGGGGTCTGGGGTCTGGGGTCTGGGGTCCTCTTCTGCAGGCTCTTTGACCTCCATCCCCAGAACACCTCTGTCCTTTGCCCCTTTGTGGCCAAAGTGTGGGGTGTCTGTGGGGAAACCCCTGGGATTTGGAAAGAAGATCGGTGAGAAAGTTAGGAAGGTTCCGGAACGTTGGCAAGAGCGCTCCAGCCCCCTTTCCCACCCTCGGCCCTACTTCCTCCCTCGAACACCCAGCAGGGTGCGAGCAGACTTGCTGACGTGTCTTTGACACCAGAGAGCCGAAAGCCTCCTCAGAGGTCACTCCTGTCACCACATCTCAGCCCTGACGCGTCCAAAACCAAACGCACAGGAGCTCCTCTCTCCGTCCTCGTCCCCGCCTCACGAAGGCCAGCCCCGTGATGCCAGTGCCCGGACCAGAGACCACAGGGCCATCGTCCCTCCCGGGGAGTGAGACCAGCCTCCCAACTTCTCTCGGCTCTACGGTGTTAGGACCCAGCAGGGGGAGAAGCCGACAGCGTCACAGCTACCTGCCCGCCCATCCACCCCACCCTACGCCACTCGCGCCAGCCCTCCCCTCAGGTGTCTGCACGCTGACCCCCTTCCCGCCCCCCTCAAACGTCCCCTAGCAGAAACGCCATCCCTAAGTCACCAGGCAAAGGAGCCCTGCGCGGCCCCGTGCAATGCTCGCCACACCTCATCCTTCTCGATTCTTCCCTGCAGTGAGCGCTGCTCCCCGACTTTGGGCCTGCTCGTTTGTTTTATGTAGCCCCTCTGGGACGTGAGCCCCCTGAGGACAAGAACTTCGCTTTGCTCACAGAATCATGCCCGATGCATCACAGGTGCTTGGCCCACAATTAGTCACGGAATTCACTCCCAAACGGTACTGTCACCAAGAGCCCTGCTGAGGCCGAGCTGTACAAAGAAGATGTCAATGCTGATAAACCACAGCTCACCTTCACGCCGCTGCCCGCCTCCACCTGCCCAGGCAGTGGGCCAGTGACAGGAGTGGTAGCCAGGCCGTTTGAGAGTGGACCCTTCTGCTGAGCCTGGGACCCAGTCCTCATTCCCAGTTACCACATGAATTGAAAACAACAGTCGGAAGACACCAGGGCCACTGATCTCATCATTATAGTGGACTCGTGGGGTCCCTACTAGCTTACAAAGGGGATAAAGCCGCCACCGGTCAGGGCACAGACTCAGGACCGGGTCTCCCTCCAGTGTCCTCCAGGGGAGGTGTGCCAGCTTTGAGGCTGTGGGCTTCTGGAGCCTCTCTCCGTCCCACTCATGGTGGCTCGTTTTAACTGTGGCTGACACAGGTCACCATGCATTATATCTGGAGAGCAGCCGCTGAGCACATGGGTACCTTGAGGCACTGTCTCCTGTCACCTGAGGTGAAAGACACACTCTCTTGGAGAGATTCGAAATGTCAGTCAATAGCCGGGAATTGCCGGAAGGCACCATGTCATCTGCCGGTGAAAACAAAGCGTTTTTCTTCATGGGCCCAACTTGCCCCTCTAGGCGCCCAGAAGCGGTTCCATCTGTGACTCGGAGCCATGAGAAGGAGACTCGGTGCACGAAGGGCCAGCGACACCGTCGGAACCCCGCATGTGGCATCAGGTGCAGCCGCCCCACCCGAGTCCCCGCCCGGCCAGACCTGGACGGAAGGCGGACTCCATGGCTGTACATGGCCACCCGCTCCGGGGGACAAGGCACGCGTCTCGGGGAGCCAACAGGGTCTGGGTGCGGGGTGAGGGGCGCGGTTGGGAGCAGTGGCTACACGGAGAGGCCTGTACCCCGGCCTGGTTCTGCAGGTCCTGGCAGAACAGAGGACGCGGCCAGCCTGACCGGGGTTGCTGCCTCCGTGCCCTGCGCCGGCCTCTACGTCCAGCTGCCAGCTGGGGACGGAGGAAGGGCGGATCCGCACGGCGCAGGCGCATCAAGTCAGACCTGCGAGGTGACTGCAGGCGACACACATGCAGCTGCCACCCTGGCGCACTGCCCTGGTCCACGCACGCCCTGTGCCCACAGGACGTCTCCCAGCTGCCCGAGGAGGCCTGGCCACCAGAACGAGCCGCTACATACTGGCCCCTCTGCATCCACCTCTCCTGGTCCCAGAAAACCACGGATCATCCCCTGAATCTGTTTTCCCGGAGGGCTGTGTCACTCCGACCCTAAGGTCATACAACTAAATAGACACGTGCACGCGCGCACACACACACACACACACACTCACACAGCGTGGGCCCGAATGCTCGCTGAGTGACCAGAAAGTGACACACACCGTGAACCCCTCCTCTCCAACGGCGCTGAGGCAGGTGGGGGATGGCGATGGACAGTCAGCCGCAGAGTGTGACGAGTTTTCTTAATGAGCGGAAACGGATCGTCTGGCGGGGCCGTGTCGACTGGGGCGTCTGTCCTGTTTCTCATGATGGCAGGAAGAGCGGGCATCTCTGTCCGTGGCCCCAGAGCTTCTCCTGGTGCGGGTACGTGGCAACCTGTGCCTCACAACAGCCACGGCCATGTTTCCAACGGGAAGACCGGAGGCCGTGACAGCCAGGCAGACCGTCTCCAGGCGGGTCGCTGGCTGTGCTGACCACCTGCAGCCCACACGTGTCCACCGAACTCCTCGGCTCCCCTCGCTCGCAAACGCGTCTGCTCTTTCTATTACTGCTTTACGAGGCGGATTTGGCACGCGGGTCCCTTACACATGCTGGTGCGGGCTTATTGAAGGCAGGTGTGCACTTTAATATACGTGGGCACGGGGACCCCCTTCCATCCCGTAAAAGAACGCCGGGCATGTTCTCCTGTGGACTATCTGTGCTCTCGCGCTCACAGGCCGGACGGCCTGGGGCGTTCCAGTTGCCTCTGCGAGTTACCGTGAACAAATTAGAGTGTGCACGAACAACGTTCCGGCCCCAAACCGCACCACGCGGAAAAGCGTCTGAGCCAAGACCTGGCCTCTGCTCGCTGAAAGACACCCAAGAACGCGGCGGCACCCCTCAGGCTTTTGTGTGACTGCAGCTTAAACACGGCCACGCCTGGGAGGGGACAGGGCACCGCGCTCCCACTACAGCAAGTCGCAGGCAGGGCCCCCTGGCTGTGCCACGCACGTGCTGTGACTCATATGAGGCCGCGCCACAAGCAAGCAGTTCCGGTGCAAAGGCCTCCTTCTGTGACCTCAAGAGAGCCTGTGTCATCTTGGTGGCCGATACAAGAGT
>NW_011888833.1:4368929-4370233 GCF_000151845.1 Pteropus vampyrus | reverse complement strand
CAGTGGAGCTATGCGTGGGCCATCGCTGAAACAGGGACAGAGCGGGTCCAGGGTATGGCCCGAGACTCCCAGGAGGAGACACTTCGCTGCCACACTCACGGCGGCACAATCTCCCTTGCTCACGCGCAAAGTAAGCCTAGGGACACTGAGCCACACACGCCCGGCCTCAGGGGTGCACGGAGCTACCTGCTCTGGGTGCAAGTGTTCGAAGGTCAATACTCGCTAGGGACGAGCCGCACCAGGGACGCAGGGAGTGGAATTTAGCGCCTCTGTCTCTCCCCGTCCTACTGGGGAGACTCTCTTTCTCATGCCACAGTGGTCAGCAGGACCCCCTGGGCAGGCGGGGTGGCCTGTGCGGAGGCAGGCATCAGCTCCACGGCCTTGTCCCGGCCAGAGGGCTGAACTGCTGCCATGTGCCAGGTGGGCCCCATGCTCTGCACCCTCACTACTCACTGCCAGGCCCAGGGTTACCTAGAAAATGCAGGCTCTGAGGGCCGAGGAGACACAGACCTCCCCGGAGACACGGAGAGGGTGGGCTGCTGGCGACAATTTGAGCCGCGGGCAGGAGCCACCCTGAGAGTCACCACCTGTTGCTTATGAAGTCCCTACAAGGTACTGGTAAGTGTTGGACAACAAAGCCAAACAGCAGTCCTCCAAGTGTGACCTGGTGACCCCTCGGGTCCCCGAAACCCTCTCAGGGGTCCATGAGGGTGACACTGTCCTCATAACGACGGTGAAGCGTCACTTGTCCCTCTCGCTCGGTCCTCACAGACTCATCCAGAGGCCCCGCGCCCAAGCCGGCAGCTCTGCTCTGACGGCTCATGTGACGTGTCCTCATGGCTTAAATTTCTCCCAGTTTCATTTTGCAAACTGGCAAATGTTGACAGATACGAAGGACATCGACAAAGGCTCTCAGGGGTCCCCAGGAATCCCGGGACCAGAAAGGACAGGATCCTCGATGGGCGGATTTGCTGGACGCTTCTGCCGTCCGCCTTTCCTTGCCAACTGACCGCATTCCAACGTGGAAGCCCCACCTGACCCGAGGTGGGCCTGGCACCGTTTAGAAAACGGGCAAGCACTGTGCTTTCCCAGGAGGGTTTGCGCTGCATATTTGAGAGCTGGAGGTTGTTCAGGAATGCTTCATAAAACCACCTTCTGTAAACCGTCTCTCAGGAAGCAGGCGTGATAACCGTCAGCCCTAATTTTTCAGCAGGCTATTGCAAACTTACGTTTCCAGTATCATCGTTTTTATTATTATTCTTAAGGGAGGCAGAGAAATCGCCCCACAGTTCTCAAGTCTTGTC
>NW_011888833.1:4357234-4367129 GCF_000151845.1 Pteropus vampyrus | reverse complement strand
GAAGTCTGACGGGAGCTCTGTGCCTTTCACTAGCCCCATCCCTGCCACCAGCACCCATGTCTCAAATCTCAAAACAGGTGTTAGGCTTGCAACACTATTTAAATGCGGTAAACTAGTAACAGTAAATACCGAAAAGCATTCGTTGTTGCTGGACATCCTGTTACGATGAAATGGGGAGGAAAGGGTGTTTTATTTTAAATATATTGAAGTCACTGCGTGTTGGTTTTGAACTGAACAGGAAGTCCGTTTCCTTGTAAGGCCTGTCACCCACAACCTGTCCCAAGGCCTTGACCTCCCCAACCTGAGGAGAGACGAGCCGAGTATGAGGTGATGGGTAAATAAAACTTGGTAACTTCCTTCAACAGCGAGAGCACGGGACTCGCTCTGAGGACACGACGGGTAAGCCCTTCACCTGAGGGCAGGTGTGAGCGCTGCTTCCTCAGTTCCACTAGGGGAGACAGGCCTTCCTTCGGTCGATGTGCATGTCACTCATATGTGCACAGCGCACGAGGAAGCAAGAATCACACAGGACCCAGTTCAAAGAGCGGGAGACAGACAAGCAAACGCTGGCACTCTGGTTCTAAGGCCCGTGTCGGGGTGTCAGTCTGCGGGGGGACGTTCGCCCCGACACACGCACCTGCCTCTGTTAGGACAACACGCGCGGCCCTTCTCCCCTTCGCTCAGTGCTCCCGGGGAGAGGCGTGCGCTGGCCCGTCCCCTCCAGACTGGCTGTGCAGGGGACAGGGGCCACTGTCCCCTCCAGCTGCACTGGGTGGGGCTGGGTAATCCATGTGGGTGAGAAGCGAGCAAGCCCCATATTCAGAGCTTTTTCTCTCTTCCCCTGACTTTCTCCCCATCTCTCTGCGGATTCAAACCCTGGTGAAGATGACAGTGTATATACTGACCCCCTAAACCACCAGCTCTGGGTGTGAGGACTGGGCACCTCGAGAAATAGGTCCAGACCAGCGTTTGGGAAATAGTGACGTGCGAGGGGACAGCAGGGACGCGGCAGGCGGGCAGGGGCTTGAGCACCAGTCGGCGCAGGTCACACGGGTCCATGCAGCTTGTGGCGTCTCCCGACAGGCTGGAGTTCAGCCAACACGGCCGCTGGGGCATCTGCGGGCCGGCAGACGGACCGGCGCCTTGGGAAGCGGGCTGGCTGCTGGGGCCCTTGGCGCCGGGCAACGGAGCCCCGGTTCCTCGTGGGACAAAGAGATTCCTTCTGTACAAAGGCCATGAGGCATTAAGACACAGACCACGGCTTACCAGCCACACCCACGGGCCGGGAGGCCACCAACGGAGGCCCTGAACTGCAGTCACCTCCAGTGTGCTGCATGGGCCGGGCTTCCGGTGGTTTCTGGCCGTGAGGCTTCCCGCACCCTATTGCCTGGACTCGGGGCCCGAGGAGGCCTGCACTTGCTGAGTACCCCACCGGCCCTGAGCTCAGAGGGGCACGGCCCAAGTCCACGCACTGTCAGAGGCCAGAACTGCCGCCTCGTCTCAGCAGGATGGCACGCCATCATGCACAACCACAGGAAAAGGCTCATTTCGTTCTCTGGCCTGTCCCAAGCGTGGTGGAAAGCTCACTGCGTGCAGTAGGTGCTCAGCGCGCAGTCAGCGCGCACGCGCCTTTGTTAAAAAGAAAACACGCCTCGGTCTCGAGCTGGTATCGAGAAACCGCCTGACGAGAGGACCCGAACCCAAAGTCAAAAACACACTTTAAGAGACCTATGCCTAGAAAGTCTGCCCCGGGAACGCGGTGCGCTCCAGTAATCACAGGGCAGCAGACTGGCCAGAAAAGCAGGTTTGGTCTGATTATCAGACGGGAGTGTTTTTATAATGGAATCAAAATAAAGGATGACTGAGACTTATCTTTGAAAGAAATGCCGAGATGACAGGAGCTGATTTGAGACTAAAGAGGTGTGAAGGGGGAGTGACGTCTTCATGGCAGATTGCAAAGGGGAACAGGAGTATTAGCAGAGGGGGCGAGGTTTCAGCTGCTCTAGTTCTGAGAGTCAGTGGGGCCCCAGGCCATGTGACAAGCACCATGGGGCGGCTCTCAGAAAGCTGACGGGAGGGGTCTCCCAGCAGAGCCCAGACCCCAGGAAGTCCTGGGAACCACCCCCGATGCCCCAATGGCTGGGGAGCCTACTGAACACCCCGTGAAAGGGCTTCAGAGTCCTCGTTCCAGAGGGCCAGCAACCGATAACCCAAAACTCATTTCCCTACGAGGAGCTCGGAATGGTAGATTAAATGGTGAGAATAATCATGTGACAGCTGGCCTTGCAAGAAAGACAGAGGAAACTCAAGGTCCCAAGGGTAAAGAGACAACTGGCATCGTCCACGCTGGCTCTGGGGTCTGGGGGCCAGCAGAAGGGGGACGGCGTTGGTGACCTTGGGGCTTTCGCACCCACACAATCATGGGCAATAAGGCACTGCCCAGTCCCATTTAGGGTGGGGAGTCCACAGAGCCTGGACCCTCTGAGGACGCCTCCCCGCGAACAGATGGTCACTGCCCCGCCCAGGAGGACCGGGATTCTGCTAGTCTTGTCCTGGGCTCTTAGTGGAAAAGGAAAACACAAATCTGGGATTATAAACCCCCAGACTTCAAAACATTAGTGTCTGGGGTTTAAGTTGACTCGCCAACAGACCATGAACGACGTAACGGTTACTCCCGACCGTCTCTGGGACTGCTCAGAAAAATGGTCAGAAAACCACATTCTAGGGACTGGCCCTCGGTCTCCAACCCAACGGGGTGACAACAGCTCGAGGGCTGAAGATGAGCTCCAACCCTCAGCCGCAGAACTCGCAGAGGAAGGACGCAACCATCGCAGGCGTGCACGCGGCCAAGAGAGGGACAGAGGCTCGGGGACAGCGGGCGGCGAAACGAGCCAACGGAGACTAACGCAGGCGTAGTTAGGCAGACCGGAGACATCGAAGGGCATCTGTGACCATAACCGAAGAACGAGCAACACTCAGAGAACCTGACGCGAACCTCCAGAAGTGAAACACTTCGTCATTAAAATACAAAATCCAGTAGGTCTAACGGCAGATTACATGCAGGTTAATGACGAATTATGATATCAGGAGATCCAAGGAAATTACCGACAACGCACTGGCAGCTGTCCCGCTGTCTGTCCCTTATCCGTTCTCGCAGCAAGGATCCGGTGAAAGTGCCAGGAAGGTCTTGAAAATGGATTGAAGTATGAGAACCAAAACCATATGAATGCGTCAGAGATTATCTTTATGACATCGCAGCACGGAAGTATGTATTCGACAAAACGCAGAGCCGTAAACCATGAAGGTATTGAAACTGAAACGTGTCTACGACAAAAGATCCCACAACCAAGGCACGGCGTCGACCCGCCAGGAAGAGGAGACACTTGCGATCCGGACCCGGTGACCGATGAAAGGTGACACGGCATCAAAAACATAATAGTAATACGGCATCGCTTACGCACCTTCTAAAGCGTGTAAATGATATGCGCCGTTTGTGGATGGGTTCTTATGGGGGAGTCCAAACATGCGTGAGAAAGACAGCATGTCAGGGTGTCAGCAGTGATTTCTGGATGGGCATTTCCTCTGTGAAACCAGGAGAAAAGACAGGAGGATGGCGGCTTTGAATTTAGCTCTGAATTGTATTTATTTTTAGTGAGAAATCTGAAACGTGCATGTGTAAAGTAACATCTATTTTATGCGGACGGTGGTTACACCTATTAAAATACTTACATTTCACGATCGAAATGCTTCATCGTTCAAAATTATTTTTTAAAAGAATTCTAAACGACTATGGACAAGTAGGAGGTGGGAGCTGAGGCCCCTGCGGAAATTCATACTAAGCGGGGGACAAGTCCTTGAAGGGTGGAAAGGTCCTGGGGGTGACGCCACTCCGACGAAACGAGCACTGGATCTGTGGGTTAGCAGCGGCTCTCTTATTTCTCTTAATTATTGATGTCGCATCGACTGCAAGGCAAACCTGCAGCACCTCAGACAGACGCGCCATTACAATCGACCCGCGGGAGGAGAAGGACGGGGTCAGCTCTGAAGTGGAGGCGTCTCCGGGACGACTTGCTGGGCCTGGGGGCGGCCATGCTGCAGCGCCAGAGCACGGGGCCGGACAGGCTCCCTGGACTCGAACCCAAGCCCCACGCTAGCCAGCTGCCACCACCCCGCCATCTCCGTCAACCCCAGCTTCTCTTCGGTGAAGGGAGAATCATGCTGTGGCTAAATAAAGTACAAAAGAAAAAAATTTTATAGCCAAAAAGAAACCTAAATGATTAAAAAAAAAAAAAAAAAAAGAGTGAGATGGGTGGCTACTTTGTAGGGCAGTAAAGAGGATTAAATGAAAGAATTAAATGCAAAGTGTTTACTTAGCACCTCAAAAGAGGCCTAGTAAGCTCTCAGAAAATGTTAGCTGTTAGAATTATTACTTTTATTATGGAAACTGAGCGTATAACTTAACTCTAAGCTTTCTACCACTGAGACTAGGCAAAAAAGTAACCCAGGTAGTCCAACAGATGGCGGCTGGAGGGGTGGAGAGCCCACTGCCCAACTGCAGGGAAGAAGGGAGGGCGGGAGGGAAACACCCTACTGGCTTGCGGGGAGCAACATATTTTCTCAAAATCTGAATTCTAAAAGAGATTTTCTGTAGTTCTCCAAAAAACTGATCTGAATCAATAAATATAAACTTAGAATACAAACTTAGAGACTCCAATTTCCTAGCCCATGGCATGTCCCTCCCAGGAAGCCTCGGGGAGCCCATCCCCGCCGCCTCTAAGGCCCCTGAGGCACAGGCGCCAGGGCCAGCGACTCGCCGTTCTGTGAGGGCTGCGGGTTCCCGGGCTCCTAGTGTCTGTCAGGACAGGGAGGAGAGGGTTTCCGGGAGTGGCAAACCCACAAGGGGTTAAAGTTTGAGACATCGCAGCCTTTCCAGCCTCCTCCCCGAAAGAATCAACTCTTGGAATTTTATTCTTTCTCGGTTTTTCCATTGGCTTCATTACTCTAGCATGACATACGAGAAAAAATTCCTTTGAACAGGTGCCCTATTTATGAAGACATTTATAGCTGCCATAAAAAAAAAAAAAACACAGGAAAATTGTTATTCCTCCTCCTCTTCTCACTCTTTCTGCTAAAAAGCTAGTACCGTAGGTGGGGTCTGAACCGCGTGACCCGCTCCGTCCCCAGCCCAGGTCTCCGCGTGGCCCTGCTTGTGTCCCTCCCTTCGTCTCCCCTGCAGGTCTCCGTGCTTCTCCAGGGCGGACTTGAATCTGGGGACGGTCCTTCAGGGGGCCGAGGGCAACGAATTGCCGTACTCAGGAAGGCCCTGCGCTTGACGTCATGGCCGCCGGCTGACGCTGCCGCCTGGAAGGGGCCCTGCGGCCTGGGCTGTCTTCACGGCAGGGAGCAGGGCGCCTGAGGCCCCTCACGCCATCGTGGGAAGGAAGGCTCGCTGTCTCATCAAACCATAGGACGAGGTGGCATCACACACGCAAGGCTCTGTGTGTGCCATGGCGGGAGCGTTAGCAATGCCACGGCGTCCCGCGGGCCACGGCGTCCCACGGCGTCCCACGGGCCACAGGCACAGCCGATGGCAGAAGGTGGGAAACATACTGGAGTCATGTTGACAGGAGAGCTGAATTCTTTACCTTCTGCCCACGCTCCTGGCACGCCCGCATGTCTGCCCTGTTGACCGTGGACACGCGTCAGGACTGTGACCAGCTGGGTGAGGGAGCCACCACCCGCCTCTTCAAACGGCCTTGTCCTGCGGGAGCCTCGGCGCTGGGTCCGCGGCGTCTCGGCGCTGGGCGGCCTGCATCTTCCGTTTCTCAGCGACCTCATCTTGAGTCTGCACTTAACGAAGTGCCTCTCGGTCTAGAGAATGAGGATTTGCGGGGAGCAGGAGTCCAGGCAGTCTTCAAAGAAGTTCCGTGGTCTCTTGTGGAAAAAAGGGGTGAGGTGTCTGGGGTCGGGCACGGTCTTCTGAGGTCCCTTAGACAAGAAGGCCACAGAAAGCGCAAACGACGCCTTTCCCGCTGTCCCCACCCGCCCCCGCCCACCCTGCGTCCTCCTCCCAGGAAGTGTGTCTTGTCAGAAGGAAGCCTGTATCTCGTCTAGAAAAACTCAAAGGCAGCCATGCCCCACACGCATGGTAGGAAATAAACATTATGAAAGGGACGCTGAGAAATGACACCTCGGCCTGGCCTGGCCTGGCTGGGGAGAGAAAGCAGGCAGGCGCGTGGGGTGCAGCGAACCCCAGCTGGAGGCGAGGCCCAGGCTAAGGGCCTGACCCCGGGGCCAGAGCCGGCCCAGAGGGCAGAGTATGCGCGCTGTTTTGTAACCTTGATTTTTACGGCTCTCTGCTGGTGGCCTGTTCTCCGGTTCTGGTCTATTTCAACATCCACTTTGCCGCACAGCTAGCTCCATTATTAATAAACACAGTTTTAACTCCACCTTGCCAAGCGGCAGTCCGCGAACCTGGGCCAGCCCCTAACCGTAGGAGGTCTCCCCTATCTGGTGGGGAGGCAACCCCCCTGGGCAGCCACTTGCCGCACCCCCGCATCCCTGCCCGAGGCTCTCTGCCTCCCGGAGGGACCCCCAGCTTCGCAAAGACCCTTGTTCTGGAGGCTCGGGATATAGTCTCACGGAAGAAGAATCCACCTTGTCTTTAAAAGCCGAAAATGAACTCAACCGATCTTACTTGCAATTCCTTATCCAACGTTGTTTTTGCCTGGGTCAGTAAAGGAGAATGAAGGGGTCTAAAGCAGACCAGGGGAGGATGGGCGCAGGCAGGAGCCTTCCAGAAGGATGCCTGCTCGGGGAAAGGTGCCACCCCACCGCCACCGAACAGCCACCGGGGAGGGCTGGGGAGGCGGCTCTCAGACGGGGTGGGGGGTGGGAACCGTGGCTCTGCCTCCGGCCAGCAACAGAGCGGGACCACCAACTGCCCCTCCCAGGCATCTCGTCGGACACATGCTAGGGCACGTGTGGCACCTGTAGCGCACGCTGGCACACGCCAGCCACACGCAAACCAGCTCTCCCTTCCCCCCGCCACCTCGCCCACCAGCACTTGGTGCCATCGGCTCCCGTAGCTCTCCCACAGGACGTCACAACCACCCGTGACCCTGAACGTAGCACAAGGACATGTAGAGCAAAGCTCGTGGCAAAACGGATCCTCACGCATTTCTTCTGTCGGTGACAGTCGACTTTACTTTTTTAATGGAAACTGAGAATGTTTCAGGGGGTACGGCACGATGCTCTGATGTGCATATCCACAGCGAAGTGATTTTCGGTCAAGCGAGTTAGCACGTGTCCTCGCACAGGTGCCATTTACTGTGTGATAACAGCGCCTGGAACCGAGTCTCTGAGCAGGTCTCCAGTGTCTAACACGGACCGTCAGCTACAGTCACCATGCTGTCTGTCCACGCAGTCTCCAGGCTCGTCATCCGATACAACGGCAACTTTGCACCCTCTGACCAACGTCCCCCGCCTCTGGCGACCACCGTACTACCCTCCGCTTCTACGTGCTCGGCTCGTTTACGCTCTACCCGTAAGTAAGATCATGCAGTGTTTTCCTTGTTTCTGGCTTATTCGCGTAGCAACGGGTTCTCCAGGCTCTTTGGCATTGCCGCGAACGGCGAGATCTCCTTTTTTAAGGCTGAGTAATAGCCCAGAGTGTGTGTGTGTGTGTGTGTGTGTGTGTGTGTGTGTGTGTGTGTGTGTGTGTGTGTGTGTGTGATATTTTCTTCATCCACTCCTCCATCGATGGACACTCAGGTTGTGTCCATGTCTCGGCTACTGTGACTATGCTGCAGTGAACGCGGGGCTGCAGGTGCCTCTGCAAGATGCCGATGTCATTCTCTTCGGGTAAATCCCAGGAGCAGAATTGCTGGATCACATGGTGGTTCTAGTTTTAGTTTTCTGAGGACCCTCCACACTGTTTCCCATAGTGGCTGCCCCAGTCCACATCCCCACCAACAGCACACGAGGGCCCTTTTCTCCACGTCTTCGTCGACACTGATCCTGCAGTCTAACAGCTGGGAGGGGACGTCTCACTGTCCCCTCACTGACGATTAGCGATGCCGAGCATGTTTTCATGTGCCTGTCAGCCATCTGTTTATCCTCTTTGCTAATTTTTTATTTGAGTTGTTTTGGGTTTTCTATTTTTTTTCTTTTTTTCTTTTTTTTTTTACAGTTGCGCTGTATGAGTTCTTTAGAGATTACATTAAATCTATGACTTTGGGTGGTGTGGACGTTTTAAGAACATTAATTCTTCCAATCCATGAACACGGTTACCTGTCCATTTATCTGTGTCTTCTCCAATTTCTTTCACCGACGTCTCACAGTGTTTGGTGTGCAGATTTGTCACTTCCTGATTAAATTTATCCCTAAGTGTCTTATTCTTTTTGATGTTGTAAATGGGATTGTTTTCTTCATTTCCTTTTCAGATAGATCATCGTTGGTGCGAAAGAAATGCAACTAACTGTTCTATGCCGATTTTGTGTGCTGCTGCTTTTCTGCATTTGATGGTTAGTTCTAATCGTGTTTTTTTGTGGAGGCTTTGGGTTTTTCTACGTATAGAATTACGTCACCTGCAGACAGAGATCAGCTCACTTCTTGTCTGATGTAGATGGCTTTTTCTTGTCTGATCGCTTTTGCTAGTACTTCTGATGCTACGTCAGGCAGAAGCGTGGGCGTCCTCGTGCTGCGACAGACCTCAAAGTGCTGGCCGTGGCAGCTTCATAAACAGCCTTCGTTGTGCTGGGGAAGTCTCCTTTTACGCCGATTTTGTCGAGACTCCTCTAACATGAATGGATGCTGAACTCTGCCAAATGCTTTTCCCGCATCTATTGAGATGACCGTGGGGTCGTCTTTATCGTTCACTGTGCACGTTATGTGGCGTGTCACACTGATTCACTGGCGTACATCAAACCGACCTTGCATCCCAGAGATAAATCCCACTTGGACCTTATTCGATCCCGCTTGAAATCACCTATAGAAATGTAGGATTCTTGCTGACCGGTTTAAAACAATAGCCATGATTTATACTATTATTTGCGAATCAAATGAAACATGCATGCTTATTGTCTCAACAAATTAGTTTGTTGGAGGGAGGATCTATATCATCATAAACTGGCTTTTATCAAATGTGAATCTAAACTTACATGCAGGTTTATTAAGTAAAAGGTGGACTCGGGTGTCGAGGGTTATTGGGGGCTCTAATTCACAAAGTCCCCTGAATCTGAGTCTCAGCAAATGCCCTGCGTGCAAATGGCCAGGCCGGCGAGGGCTCGCCACACACTGCCACGGCCAAGGGACAGACAGGAGCTCCCTCGGGTGGAGGCAAACTTGAGACGCTCATTCAAGCACGGGCTTTAACAAAAGCAGAGGCAAAGTCAGAGCACTAGGACAGCACACGGGTTTCACACTCTGGACACTTCCCTCCCACAGGTTTGCCAAATGTTAAAAGTAGGACAACGACACCTATATGTGTAGACAAACCCCACAAACTTGAGGCAGCCTGGTCTGCACAGTCTGAATAATGGTTTGTAGACCTGTCTCGACCACGAACACGAACTCTGGCTCACGTGTCGAGGGTGAATCGGTGGCTTAATAAATGACAACACTCCAGTATTTTTCCTCTGTGAAAAGAATCCTTATGGAAATCGGTGCTCTCAAAAAAAATTTTTTTTAAGATACTTAAGCGGTTTCTAGCTTTCGTGGGCACAGATGGGGGCCAGTGCTGGGCACGCCGAGAATTCGCCAGGAGACAGAGACACGGAAAGGCGGACGAGGACGCAGGGACAGAGACGCAGAAGGAGAAACAGAAGCCATGAAGAGAAGGAAGTTATGGAACACAGTTCAAACAATGGAGGTCACTTCAGCTTATGTCCTGGGC
>NW_011888833.1:4350870-4353154 GCF_000151845.1 Pteropus vampyrus | reverse complement strand
TTGTTCTGGAGGCTCGGGATATAGTCTCACGGAAGAAGAATCCACCTTGTCTTTAAAAGCCGAAAATGAACTCAACCGATCTTACTTGCAATTCCTTATCCAACGTTGTTTTTGCCTGGGTCAGTAAAGGAGAATGAAGGGGTCTAAAGCAGACCAGGGGAGGATGGGCGCAGGCAGGAGCCTTCCAGAAGGATGCCTGCTCGGGGAAAGGTGCCACCCCACCGCCACCGAACAGCCACCTGGGAGGGCTGGGGAGGCGGCTCTCAGACGGGGTGGGGGGTGGGAACCGTGGCTCTGCTTCCTGCCAGCAGCAGAGCGGGACCACCAACCACCCCTCCCAGGCATCTCGTCGGACACATGCTAGGGCACGTGTGGCACCTGTAGCGCACGCTGGCACACGCCAGCCACACGCAAACCAGCTCTCCCTTCCCCCCGCCACCTCGCCCACCAGCACTTGGTGCCATCGGCTCCCGCAGCTCTCCCACAGGACGTCACAACCACCCGTGACCCTGAACGTAGCACAAGGACATGTAGAGCAAAGCTCGTGGCAAAACGGATCCTCACGCATTTCTTCTGTCGGTGACAGTCGACTTCACTTTTTTAATGGAAACTGAGAATGTTTCAGGGGTACGGCACGATGCTCTGATGTGCATATCCACAGCGAAGTGATTTTCGGTCAAGCGAGTTAGCACGTGTCCTCGCACAGGTGCCATTTACTGTGTGATGACAGCGCCTGGAACCGAGTCTCTGAGCAGGTCTCCAGTGTCTAACACGGACCGTCAGCTACAGTCACCATGCTGTCTGTCCACGCAGTCTCCAGGCTCGTCATTCGATACAACGGCAACTTTGCACCCTCTGACCAATGTCCCCCGCCTCTGGCGACCACCGTACTACCCTCCGCTTCTACGTGCTCGGCTTGTTTACGCTCTACCCGTAAGTAAGATCATGCAGTGTTTTCCTTGTTTCTGGCTTATTCGCGTAGCAACGGGTTCTCCAGGCTCTTTGGCATTGCCGCGAACGGCGAGATCTCCTTTTTTAAGGCTGAGTAATAGCCCAGAGTGTGTGTGTGTGTGTGTGTGTGTGTGTGTGTGTGTGTGTGTGTGTGTGTGTGTGTGTGTGTGATATTTTCTTCATCCACTCCTCCATCGATGGACACTCAGGTTGTGTCCATGTCTCGGCTACTGTGACTATGCTGCAGTGAACGCGGGGCTGCAGGTGCCTCTGCAAGATGCCGATGTCATTCTCTTCGGGTAAATCCCAGGAGCAGAATTGCTGGATCACATGGTGGTTCTAGTTTTAGTTTTCTGAGGACCCTCCACACTGTTTCCCATAGTGGCTGCCCCAGTCCACATCCCCACCAACAGCACACGAGGGCCCTTTTCTCCACGTCTTCGTCGACACTGATCCTGCAGTCTAACAGCTGGGAGGGGACGTCTCACTGTCCCCTCACTGACGATTAGCGATGCCGAGCATGTTTTCATGTGCCTGTCAGCCATCTGTTTATCCTCTTTGCTAATTTTTTATTTGAGTTGTTTTGGGTTTTCTATTTTTTTTCTTTTTTTCTTTTTTTTTTTACAGTTGCGCTGTATGAGTTCTTTAGAGATTACATTAAATCTATGACTTTGGGTGGTGTGGACGTTTTAAGAACATTAATTCTTCCAATCCATGAACACGGTTACCTGTCCATTTATCTGTGTCTTCTCCAATTTCTTTCACCGACGTCTCACAGTGTTTGGTGTGCAGATTTGTCACTTCCTGATTAAATTTATCCCTAAGTGTCTTATTCTTTTTGATGTTGTAAATGGGATTGTTTTCTTCATTTCCTTTTCAGATAGATCATCGTTGGTGCGAAAGAAATGCAACTAACTGTTCTATGCCGATTTTGTGTGCTGCTGCTTTTCTGCATTTGATGGTTAGTTCTAATCGTGTTTTTTTGTGGAGGCTTTGGGTTTTTCTACGTATAGAATTACGTCACCTGCAGACAGAGATCAGCTCATTTCTTGTCTGATGTAGATGGCTTTTTCTTGTCTGATCGCTTTTGCTAGTACTTCTGATGCTACGTCAGGCAGAAGCGTGGGCGTCCTCGTGCTGTGACAGACCTCAAAGTGCTGGCCGTGGCAGCTTCATAAACGGCCTTCGTTGTGCTGGGGAAGTCTCCTTTTACGCCGATTTTGTCGAGACTCCTCTAACATGAATGGATGCTGAACTCTGCCAAATGCTTTTCCCGCATCTATTGAGATGACCGTGGGGTCGTCTTTATCGTTCACTGTGCACGTTATGTGGC
>NW_011888833.1:4344117-4350425 GCF_000151845.1 Pteropus vampyrus | reverse complement strand
CCCTACTGGCTGAACTGGAGAGCTACACTGCCCATTTTCATCTTATCACATGAAAAAATAGGTTTGAAGACGAAGAGGAAACAAAATCCGAGTGAACTTGGCTAACGTGCCCCCCGCGAGGCGACCCCCTCATCCTTCCCGCTCGTCGCTCTAGCGTCCCTGTCGCACCCCACTGAGCCTCGACAGAGCCGAGCTTCCCTTCCACGCTGCTCTTTCCCGTAGCCAAACAGGCCCCGTGCGGCTTCGCTCAGAAATCAGACAGCTTCTGAGTGACGCGTTTTCAAGAACCAGCATTTAGAGCACAGGGTCTTCTTCCGAGAGGTAGGGGCGCCAGCCCGAGGGTTGCGGACCTGTTACTGCAGCCCGAGTCTCCCCAACGTTGAAGTCACGCGCGCCCGAGGGGGGCACCCTAGGACCACCCAGAATCAGCCCTCCCCACGGCAGGCGGGATGCTCGCCGCCAAGTCTTGGCAAAGGCACAACCCAGCCTCAGACAGTGAGACGCTGGTCTCTCCGCCCACCCGGCAGCTACGAAGAGTTCGTTTTCCAGTGCTCACGAGAACCTTCTCCACGGCGTTTGAGGCTTGTTACTTATACACTCAACAATTAAAAACATGGTCCTTGATCTTCATGTTACGCAGCAAGTAACCAGATCTTACTATGGACTCAAGAAGATAGTGAGAAGACAGGATGGACGGTGATGGCTGCAGAGAGTGGCCGCAAGGAGAGCCGGGCAGAGCCCGCCGTCCTGAGCACGCCCTGGACGGCCGGGCTCGGCGGGGCGAGCTACCGCGGGTGGCGTCGGCCCGTGGAGTCCACTGAAGACAACGAGGCTCGGCTGACGGCCCGGCGAGGGCTGCATTTCCGTCAGTCTGAGCACCCTTTCCGCAGGAACACAAAGCATGTATGACGCTCGGTGTGATTAACATGCAAATGTCAGGAGGGCTGGAGGGAAAGCTGCGCGGGGGACACCGGGACGAAGCCGCAGCAGTGACAGACGTGCCCAGGGCCGTGAACGGCCAGCCTGGCCGCACGCGCTCCCAGCCCCCTGGGTTTCTCCTCCGAGACCCGGCCCCACAAAGACAAGGGCCTCGCCCGTCACTGGCCAGTGGGAAAGTCACCCACTTTCTCGAACCCCCTTTATGGGGACTCCGGGCCCTGGACGGATGGCTCTGCTCCCTCTTAGGGACACGACTCACATCGGTCAACTTCAGACACGCCGACGGCCCAGGCCTGAGACAGCGTCGAGCTTCTGCCTACAACCTCCCGAGGCTCAGCACTACGACACAACACACTTCTGCGCCCAGACACAGCGAGTCGGCCGGTCCCAGACAGCAAGCCTTAGAATTCCCACCAGGGACAGTGAAACAGTGGTTTTACGTGGAATCACGCATAGTCATTCAACAAACAATCACGGGCCATTTACGCTGCTTGGAGGTGCAGAAGGCACGAAGTGAACCCAACACAGCCCGTGTCTTTGAGGAGCTGACACCGAATACAAAACAAACGCAAGGGAAAAAGCGGTCAGAACCCCCTCACCAAGAGGAGCGGTTCAGGACTGGCACTGTGCCAGCTCGTCTCATCCTCACGTTGGGGACATTTTTCTCATGTGACAACCAAGGACCCTGACAGTCATGTGATGTGGCCATGGTCACCGAGGCTGTGCACAGGGAGGTCTGAGCCCGGCACTCCGCCAGCACCTACGGCTGCGGCCAGTGACCCCGGACACAAGGCAGGGACGGATTCTCGCTCTGCTTCAGACCTGGGTATCGAGCCGGCCGCTGGAGAAAATCTCTCCGCTTCTAGGCATCCTGCCCATTTAATTATTTTCTTTTTTGAATTTTTAAAATCACTGGATAGTGGGTTTGTGGTCGCTCCCCTCAGGGTCAGTGACAAACAGACTAAATAAACAACACCTATTAATCAAGTCGATGTTTTCAAAAAATGAAATCTCACGTCATAAATGCTAAATTATTATTAAAGGTGGACAAGATGAAAAATGCTTGAGACACATCCAGCACGGCCTGGTGAGTGTTATCAGGCTCACACGCTGTGACCCTTCCTCGTGGAAAAAAAATCAACCTGGAAGGATTTAATCCAAACAGTTAAACCAGTGACAGCAGATACCAGGAGTATTTTTTTTTTAAGATCAATAAAACACCAAATGAAACAGATGGATCTAAGACACTGCAGAGAAGGTCTGAAGGTCTCCCTAATGGGACAGAAAGGCATGGAACTCTCTACACAACTCCAGAGAGAGAAATTAGAAAAAAAATTCTTGAAAAGCAATGCCGGAGATCGGAGTGTTAAAACAGCTGGCATATCAAGAATGATGCAATTTGTGTGGTCGATAGCAATTGCACAGAGGTAAAGGACTGACCAAAACCGTAGAAGAATCACGTAGTCGTACGATGACGAGAGAATTGTGGCTCTTCCAACAAATGCACAAGGTTCAAATCCACTTTTGCTCAAGAGTTTAACGCTTATGTTTTCAAAATACTGAACCAGTTCCACAGACCGATATTCAGGCAAAAACCAAAGTATTTGGGGAACGTTACGGGAGGATTTTTGTTTTGCTTGTCCATGCAAAAGGCAGGGTTGGATGGGGGTAGTTTTCGTATTATGTTGTGGGTTTTTTTATAGCTACGAAGTAAAGGAATAAATAGCTGGTATAACTTTCCGATCAGTCCGGAAGCCGGAAAGCAGCTTTGAAACACTCAAGTGGTGACCTTCTACCAGAGCCACCGTGTCAAGTGCAGCCTTAGTGGGTGCGAGCAGCCCTGTCTGCCCTCTACGTGGAGACCCTTGAACTTCCCACACACACCTTCAAAAGTAAGGCCGACCATCAAAGAGCTTGGCCGTAAGCGTTTCTTTGAGCGACTGCCGACGACAGGCAGGAAGCAATGTCCTATCTGTGGCGTAAGCTTCACGGAGAACACGCTTTAATGAAAACATTCTCCGTGAACTTCTCACGCTACCAGGGCGACGCGTCCACGAAGCCGGTACGCAGTCTCAGAGGTGGAACGCCGCGAACTGGGGACGACTGTTTTCCTTTCGTGCCTCCCACTAGCCTCCTGGTTGTTATTTTCTCCATGAATCTCTTTTTATTAATAGTTGGACAAAGGCACTGTTTTATGCAATTTACAAACTGAAAAGCATGCACCTCCTCCGGCGCGATGCGAAGCCGAAAGCTGTCATCGAGCCACCCCGCACCCCACCCCGCACCCCATCCCGCTGTGGGTAGAGTGTTGTTTGCTGCCATAGCCCTGTGACGCCCTGGCTTTCTCGGTGGCCCCGCTGGGCGCTCTGCCTGCAGCTCTGTGGCAGCAACACGGTGCCCTGTGCAGTTGGAGCATGCCCCGTGTCAACCCCGCCAGCCGGAGCTTCTGGGATCAGGGACCACATCTCATCTGCTGCTCCCAGCCTCACAGGGCGCCCAACAGTGACCGGGCTCCCGGTGGATGCTCGGTAGGAAGGCCAGTCCGTGGGGCACAGACAGCGTGCGACGCAGGGCAGGGCCTCTGACGATGCCACGCAGGGCCGGTTCCTTGACTGAGGGTCCCTGAAGTCCTTAAAGAGAATGGTCCGAGCTGTGACCCAAATGCAGCAGGTATGGCTGCCGTGCTCTGGGGAGCGATACAGGCGAGCAATGTGTGCTTCTGTCTTCATTATGATGTCCTGAGTTAAAGGGTGTGTTTGGCGTGACAAAGAGAGATCTCTAAACCAGGAGGCGAAAGCCCTGGGCCCTAGGCGGGCAGAGAAAGTCACAGCGCTCCAGAGACCTGGGCCCTGGCTGCGTCGGCCGCCGTGGGGCTCTTCCCCGGAAATCGGGGGGATCGACCAGCAAACCGAGCAGGAAATACCTTTACTCCATAAACCGTGTTTATTGACACAACTGCACAGATCGCCTTTCCCACAAAAGGCACAGGGGGAAAAGAGTCTAAACTCAGCACGTTCTCACATGCGGCGTCCAAATACATACACTGCAGACAGCAAGAGAAAAACAGCCGGCATCCAAAACAAAAGGGTCTCGGCTTCTCCAAGTCCCAGACACTCCCGGGTAAAGAACCACTTCCCATCACAGGGAATTCAGACTCTCTGCTGGAAGGTCCCTGTGGCAGGCACCCTCGCCCCCATCTGGGGCACAAGTGCACGCACACAACTGGCTGGTTCGTGACGCTTTCTCCTTGACGAATGCCACGATTCTGGCAAAGCTGACATTCGAAGCGCCAGCTCTTCCTGTCGGGCAGACAGAAGCACGGAAAAGGGCTCTGGCCGCGTTTCACCCCGACTCGAAGTTCTGTTTCCATCTTGGCAAAGCTTCGTAGCTGGATTCACGTTTCCTCCTCAAACCTCGCTCAGCTTCTGAAACCTATTTTTTTAATAAATATGTGGAAAAAATTTTAATCTACGGCAAATTCAACTGTGAACTCTCGGAGGTGCCAGCCTCACCAGATGCGCGTGGCCGCGCCAGCCGCTGTTCTGAGACGCGCACGCCGCACCACCCCGCGCACCTGCCACTGGGCGGGCGCTTCCCCGGTGGCCTCAAGGTGCGCCGGGCGCAGGTGCGCTAACGCTGGCCTTGCCACATGTACCTGTAGGGGGCTGAAGCAGCTTCCACATGCGGGCGAGGTCATCGCCAGTTAGCAAGCAGCTCCCGCCTCCCGGCCACTGACAAGCGGCTCCGGCCTAGCCGGTCTCAGGAGACACGCCTCGGCCCCGCGTGGGTTCCCGCGTGGGGTCCTCCTCGTGCAGACAGCCGGACTCGGACTGCACGGTGTTCACGGTACTGGTCAGAGCTAGAAAGTGAATACGGTGTCTTTCCAGATTCTCCACCAGGTTAGCCATTTACAGTGAGATGTTTAAGTATTTTAAGCTCTAATTTTATTTTCATAACTAACATTTTGTAACTTTATAATTTTAGCAAAAAAAAAAGAAAGAAAACTGATTCTGAAAGAGTGAAAAGGCGGGAGGATCAAAATTCTGATGGAGTCAGAGCGAACGCCAAGGGAAACGCAGCGCCAACCCGCTGCGGCTGTGGCGAAGCGCCAGACCTCAGGGGAAGACGCGTCTGCGCGTCCGGGAGCCCTCACCTGTGCAGGTGTGCTGCGCCCGTGACACATCTGCGCATCAAGGCCACCACGCGCGCGCTTCGTAAGGGTCCACCGGGCCTTGACGCATCGGCATTCGCCGGTACAAAGACGCCGCTGGCGTGAGGCTCGGCGTGTGCCAGGTGCCCACGGCGATGCAGAGAGGTCTGCGGGGGCCTCGGACCCAGGCCACCGTCTGCAAGAAATGTCTGTCCCCGCCGGCTTGGGCCAGACTCTGCCTGTCACTGCGGCTGGGGGCCTGCGTGCAGAACAGCCCACTCTGAACGCAGAACGAGGCGAGGTGTGGCCCCAAAACATCAAAATGGCAACTTCTGACATAACTTGATATCTGAATATTTTCTTAAAACGTGCAGGGGACATGACGGAAGAACATCGGAGCTTTGCCATTTGGAATTCAGAAGTGTTTCCATTTCGATTTACACGCTGCTGCCAAGAAGGACTGTGTCGAAGGCTGACATCACCCCAACCTCTTCGCCACACGGGGCACAGTGTCCCCGATACCCTCAGCACCCCCCACCGGCCTTTCACAGGAGCAGCAGCATTTATGGAGTCCCCGAGAGACGATTCAGAAGATGTGGGTGACAGTGTCCATTCACCTTAGATGACAGTTACATCTTTACACTTATTGGATAAAAATAGGACTGAAATTGTAATATTCATTCATTTGGAAAATACTGCAACTATAAGCCACGGTTTAAAAAGTATTTTCTCTGAAACAGTATTCAAATGGCAAATACCCTAAGAGGCATTTAAAGCCATTAGGTGCCCTGCAGATATCCGCTGTCCACTAGAGAGAAAACACACACACACACACACACACACACAGATACAAACACACACACATACACATATACACACATACAAAGACACACACACATACAAACACACATACACATACAAACACACACACACATACAAACACACACATACACACACATACAAACACATACACACACTTACACATACACATACACACGACAAAAAGACAGCAAAAATGATCTGTGTTGTCACAATCTCTCCGGAAGTACTGCACATAAAAATCATGATAATATCTTAAAACTCCAAGCTTCTGAGTCAGTACAAGTCCTTCCGTTTCCTTCTGCTGTGGTTTCTTTAAAGCCTACAGTAAAGGAACCGAGATACTGAATAAATGGCCGAAGTGGGGAAGCGGCAGAAGCACGGCCATCAGATTCGCTCC
>NW_011888833.1:4337928-4342182 GCF_000151845.1 Pteropus vampyrus | reverse complement strand
GAACATCAGTGTCGGGTGAGAGGCCTCAAGTCAGCACTGGTCTGCAGAGGCCAGCGGCTGCTGCTTTCAGGAAGGACCAGTGACACCAGATACAGCGCAGCGCCTGAGTTTTGGGTGACGGGGTCACTGTGCATGTGGACAGCCAGCGGCCTAGCGGCTCATGACTCAGTTTCTCCTGCATCTGTTCCCATTCACTAAAGAGCAGCAGGACGTGAGGGACAGAGAGGAGAGCCCCGCCTCGACCGCGGGGCTGGGGGTGCTGCGTCCAGGCTGCCCAGCCCAGCCTGGGCCTCCAGGAGCCCCCAGCCATGCAGCACCGGGTCCGGGGGACACTTCGCAGAATGGATTTCAGACCTAAGGGCCGTCAGAAACCCCTGGAGGGCTTGTCACACTCCGATGGCCGGGCCTCTCCCCCGCTCCTGTCTGCCAGGTCTGAGACGGTGCCTGAGCATTCATGTGTCCAATCGGAGCCCAGGCGACACCGATGTGGCTGGTCAGCGTCCACACTGCAAGAGCCACTGGCCTAAATGATTTCAGCAAAGATCCAATTCCAATGATTCTTCTGGGTTTTCTTGGATTCTCAATGGCGGATACGTTCATCAAACTTATTTAACCAGTCACAATTCCAAAACGTGAAATCTCAGTTTAAATTACAATGACCTTTAGTGACTCTCTAATTCATGTTTTAAAAAAACTATTAGGAACTGGCATTTAAAAAATTTTTTTCACTAATTGGAATAAATGTTTTTCAAAGACAAAACTTTCAAAAACTTTAGTTGGAATTTTGTGAACTAATGTGAAAGGGACATCCTCGGAAAAGGTTTGCAGGTACGTTGCTAGAAATCACATTTTCCACAAGGTTGTATGGCAAATTACATTTCTCGGTATTTTTCTAACCATGTGATTGTAAGTCAAAAATTATTTTTATACAACAAAATGTGTGTTCCCAGGGCTGGCTTTCTAGTGTTCAGCCAGTCAGCACAAATTCAGTGTCCTCAAGAAGAGCAATCAACACCAAGTAAGACACAGGAGATGACAAGGTGCCATCTCTGCCTCCAGAAGCCTGAGCTCCAACTTAGGAGAGGAGCTGATGCTCCTGAAATAAACCAATTAGTAAATTCCTAAGATGCGGGTCAGACCAATAAGAGACTTCCCCGTATCCATTCCTCCGTTAAAGGTGTGTGTTAAGTGACAGACGCTGTATAAATGACGTGACTGCCACTCCATGCCCTCCTGGAAGTCAACTCGCGAGTGAGAACGGCATGTGGAGTCGCGGTAGAGGAGGCACCGCAGTGCCGGCCGCCCACACCTGCCTTTCAGCGGACGGATGGAAGGAACCGCCCAGTGGCTGGAGAGGTTCTGATCCGGGAGTCGCCTGGGGCGGGCCTGGGGGCGAGCACGTTTCCCCTGCTGAAAGGCGGGGGCAAGGGCACCACGTGCCCGACACGCATCCATGGGAGCGTCAGGCCGCTGGGGAGGCCTTCGGGCGTGAGGGGACAGGTCACACGCTCTGGGCACAGGGAGCGGCACCCACGTCACCAAGGACACGCTCGCCCTCGGTGGAGGGAGCCGAGCTCAACTCTGCGTTTCTGGGGTTCACTCCCGCTGTGAGCACACCCGTCCACGTGAAGAACCAAACTGCGGACGGCAAGACTGTCTCAGAGCCACAGGAGAAGGGGGGGAGGGGTGACGGAAGCCGGACATGGGTGACCCGCTGGCGAGCTCCTACTGCGTGCCAGGTACTGTGTGCCGGAGACACAGGGCCGGCACCCCAGTCAATAGCATCTGCCCTCGCGCCGCTCACGTGGGGTCTCGCCAGGGCTACGCACGATTCAAGTCTCACAAGGACAAAGGATCGGGGACGCTTACAAGGGGAGTTGGCGTCACCTTTCCAGAGACATCAGGAACGTACCTGAAGCAGCTGCCTGTGACCCGACACCGAGGACCACCCCCACCGCCAGCCTCCCCGTTCCCCGTGGCGGGCGAGCTCATGCAAACGCGAGGCCTGAAGACCTGCTGTCCCTGGTAGCCACGCATGACTCCAGGGACAGAACCCAGAGACGGCAGGGTCCCTGGGCCGCCCCGCATCTCAGGCTGTCCAGAAAACAGAACCAAGCAAGTGGCGACTGCTTCACAGCGAGGCCCGCCAACCAATGGATTCTCAGGCCATCACTCGGCCCTCCTCTGAGTCCCCCCCCCGCCCCGTCCGTCACAACCCATCCGGGTCCCACCTCCTCCACGCAGCACCCCAACCGCTCCGAGCCTGCGCACAAGCAAGCAGAGGGCATTCCGTGAGCTGCTCCGGCTCGGAGAGAGGCTGCCAGGCTCGCGTTGCGAGCGCCATCTCCTTTGACACGACAGCAGAGGAAGGTCAGAATCAGGTCACATCTGTCCTTTATCCCTCTGTGGTAGTTACACAGTGAGTAAAGAGACGGCCAACGGACTTATTTCTTCCTTCACAGAATTTAGGCTTACAGAGTGATCATTAAGTCACAGAAATCACAGAACCTTCCACACGCGGAGGGTTTGGAAGGCAGGTGACTGTCCACCCGACTAAACGGAAGTTCTCAGTCTCACGCTATCTCTGTGTGCTTTCTGCAGAAGTGCAGCCCGGCCGGCCGTGGAACCGAGGCTCCGTTTCGTACGTGAAACGTGGATCTCAGGCAGGGAGACAGAGACTCAGGCGGGCCGTCCCGGGCCGGCGTGGGAGTTGGGGGCGTGCAGGCGTTCCAGACGAGGCGCGGGGAGCATTCATCACGCGGCACGCAGGCCCGTCCTCGCCGCTGTTTCTGCTGCTCGCTCAGCAGGTATTTGGGTTGAGTGAGATTTATGACTGCTCTTAATGTAAAAGAAAACAATCAAACGGGAGAGGGTCCTTTCTCCCTGCCCGCCAGAGCGTTAGTGCTCAGGGGACAGCGTGCCTCGTGACAGACGCGGCCGAGCTGCATCCCATCAGCCAGCAGGAAAACGGGGCCGTCACACATGGAATCTGTTCGTGCGCGGACCAAACACTGTGAAACTCTGCCAACCGAGGGCGGGCGGGGGGCCAAGAGCACTGCTAATGCTGTCCTTCAGCCTGTGGGTCTTTAGCTTTGCTCCCCCGCCCCCTGGGGGCCCCGGAAGCTGCAGGACTTGAATCCTGGTGTCTGCATCCTGCTGACCAGGCACCAAAAGACTGGTTTACAAGGCCAAGGCGGGGAGAGAGATCGAGACTTTGGAAGGCACAAATGCTGTGTGTGTCTCGGATGCAAAGACAGGATTGGGAGCCACCGAGCAGCAGGTCTGTGCGAGCTCTGGGCACGTCAGGGTGGCGATGCCTGTGATGGCGCCAGTGGCGCCTGGCCCCGTGAAGGGCCGTGGGAAGCTCCGTGCTGTCCGGCGCTTTGTGTCCTGACGACATTCTCTGCTTGGAAAGCCTTCTGACCCCAACCACCTAGAAACCCATCGGTCATTCCTTACACAGTGCTACACACAGACCCTATTTTCCGGCACGATGTCAAGGGCCTGGCCAAACAGCTCCTTCTCCCAAGGACGGCTGACAGCGGGTGACAGTGTCCAGCCCTTCTCAGAAGCTGGCGAGGCCGTGGGAGTGAAAGCATTCCCGCGGCGTGCGGTTTCAGCTCCGCACCGTTTCGCTGTTTCTCTGAGCGAGGTGCAAGCGCATGGGTGGGAGTCTCGAGCCTGTGTTGCCATGGAGACTATCTGTGTTTAGAGAGCGCGTGGAGCCAAGGTCCACCGTGGTGCACCAGGAGCAGGCTGACGGCGGCTGCTCACGAGCCAAAGCATGTGCGGTCCGGTTTCAAAGAAACGTTAGAAAAGAGGAAAGGAAGCTCTCGCCCGAAGGGCCCCGGGTCCAGGCGTCTGCTCTCGGCCACCACGCTCCTCCTGGCACTCAGGCGGCGTCTGGATCCTGGTGCTGGGACCCAGAGGGCCACTGTGTGGGGTGGGGGTGGGGGCCATCCCAGCAGAGCGTTCTTGCCAATTAACGTGGGGCGATTTGCCCCCCGAGGCCCATGATCTGCTATGTGGCCCCCATAATTCCCCTGGTAAACTCCAGGTGAGTCGGTGACAAGGCAGCAGCAAGCCCTGCTGCCGGCGGCCTTGCTGTGGGAATGGGCCGAGCGCTAACCGAGTGGCACGGCACCCGTGGACGGCAGGGGACGCCCTGACGGGAGGGTCCTCACTCCCTCGGGCACACGAAGGCCAAGGGCCTAACGATCAACGATGACAGAAATCAAACAGCCTGACTCAAAC
>NW_011888833.1:4334730-4336248 GCF_000151845.1 Pteropus vampyrus | reverse complement strand
GTGTCACAGGTGGTCCGGAAGTGAGAGAGTGACTTTCTCCAACTCGGCTTCCATTATAGGCCCCAAAGCAAAAGTTTCTGCGGCTGAGTGACAGCCATGGACAATTCATCCTTGCAGCTTCCTCGGTCCACGCTGGACAGTTAGACGACAGCCAGGCCCTCCAGGCCGCCCTTGAAGAAGCAGGGGCCACGGAGACTCGGCTCGGAGGACACGGCGCTCAGTGACGTAAGCCCCCAAGAAAAGGACCAGCGCTGTGTGATTCCACTCAGATGAGGCCCGGAGCGGCCAGATTCAGAGGGACAGGAAGTAGATTGGGGGGGGGAGGTTCCGGGGGAGGGGAAGGGGCGCTGGTGGTCAGTGGGGACAGAGGTTCCGTGTGGGGAGCTGGAAGTTGTGGACACGAATGGTGGCGGTGATGGCAGAACATGCATGTGCGCTCAGTGCCACTGAACTGTGCACTGGGAGACGGTTAAAATGGCTAAATTTCATGCAACGCACATTTTACCACAATTTAAAAAATCCTCAGTATCGATCGCCCAGAGAGGAACACTAAGTCCCTTCAAATCGAAAATCAGGACGCAGCCCCATACACCCTGCTGGCTCTGTTCAGAAGCCACAGCGAGTGCCTGGCCGTGGCCAGGGCCACACTGACCTTCTCCCTGCATCTTTCCCTCGGGGCAGGACCCGGCTTTGGGCTCGAGGACCGGACACCCACACCTGCACTCCCTCACTTTACCTGCTGCTATCCCCTCGCCAGCGGCTTGGCGCCCTGGGCTCCCCGCCCTCCGTCTCCGCATCTGCACAGGGGGATGACGCACCAGCGGTTATGTGAACAGGGAGCGAACCAGGCCATGTGGAACACTCAGAACCGGACTGGCATGCAGCGAGCACCGCAGAGCTGTCGCCGCCCTGCGACCTCTGATTACTGAGAAGCGGGGTCTGTGGTGGGGTCGTGGCTGCGATGCCAGCCGTGCAGAATCTCGAGCGCTCCTTCCCCGGCACTGAGCAGGGACAGCCCCGGCCACCTGCACGGCCTCCAGTTCCCCGGGTGGAGTCACTCAGTGACAAGTCATCCCCGCCCGGTGCATGTGTGGGCCCCGCATCTGAGGCGGAGGCCCCTCCCTGCCCCAAGCCCGTGTGGCCTGTGAAGAAGGCCTTGGTGACGCAGCGTTCTGTTCAGACATGCCGCCGACTGTCGCACGGGCTTGGGACGCGTGTTCTCATAACGGCGGACAACAGGAAGGCCCCCAGCTGTCAAATCGCCTGGCACGCTGCATGGGGCGGAAACCGAGGGGTCCACAGGGTGGTCTGGCCACCTCCAGGTTAGTCCGAACGGACGGGAGTCGCAGCGGGATGGGGCGGGGACAGAGGAGAGCACTTCAGATTCAAGACACGACGAGACCACAGGGCCATTGACTCCGGCTCTGCTCTCCGCAGACCCCCGGGATCTGGCAGGCAACCTCAGACTTGCTGGTCCCGGTGGGACCTGAGACTCTGCATCTTCAGGCCCTCCCGGGC
>NW_011888833.1:4325378-4333370 GCF_000151845.1 Pteropus vampyrus | reverse complement strand
GCTCAGGAGTCAAAGGCGTGGCGTCTCGAATTGCACCCCAAGTAGCAGGCGACTCAGCAAGCTCAGGTGCCCGTGCCAGGTGGCCCTGCCGCCTTCACATCCCAACCAGCCCTGTGGTTTCCCGGTCTTAGCCCTCGAAGAAAGGGAAGCACAGCTGGACCCTTTCATCAGCAGCCGGCTTAGGCTGTCAAACGCTCAGAGTCTGCCGGGGTGGGCCATTTTCATCCCCCCGACGATGGCTGCAAGCACCTGACCCCCTCCAGGCAGCACTGAGCCCTCAGCAGCGATGGGGATGGCGGGTTCGTTACTTTTCACTCCCCTCTGGCCTGGTATTGGCACAACGTGCCTCCGCAGAGCCCTTCGTCACTGCTGGGGACACCAGGAGGGCCGGGGCTTGGCGGCAAGGCGGAAACGGGCAAGATGCTAAGGAAACGAAGTGAGAACATGCGATTCTCACGCAGGTTTCCCAAACTCCCTCCCCTGCTCCGTCTCTCGCTCGGCTCCCCTCGCCATCCGGCGAGCCAGGTCTAACAGGAAGGAAGCCATCTGCGCCCCGCCCGCCAGCCTTTAGGGTTCGCGCCTCCTCCAGCTCCGGGCACCACCTTCCAGCGGTGCTGGTCAGGGTCAGACGCCCCCGCTTCGTCCCGCCTCAACGTCTCCGCCTGCTTCTCCCAGCTCCGTCTCTGCTGATGCCCTTTCTGCTCCCGGTGCTGCCCAGCATCCCCGTCCTTGCCCACCCCGAGCCTTCTCCTCCGGCCTGACCGTCTTGGGGAGCATCATCAGCTCACAGCTGCTGAGACGCATCCACCTGCACTTCCAGCCGACACCACGAAGTCGCCGTCACGGCCAACGGGACTAGCGCCTCCTCCTACGCCCCTTCTCCTGCTGGCGTCGGGTCTTCCAGGCTTGGAGGCCCACACCCTGGGCGCCCTGTCTCTCTCAGTCCAGCGTCCAACACTCCCCAAGCAACGTGACTTCATTCTATGGCATCTCCGCCCTGTGCGACGCCCACGGCCCGTCCCGGCCAGACCCTTCGTCCACTTGCCCGACAGACCCTGACCGCCCACTGTCTTCTGTAATCCGACAACACCATGAAGAATCAGACCTCCAAACCCTCCGCCACGTCTCCTCGTGCCCCACATGATGTGGGGACTGAAGCTGGAGGTTGCAAGGCCACACCTCGGCTCGGTGCTGAGGCCAGGCGGGGCCTCTGGTCTCCTGACCATGTAACTCGAGCCCCCGCCACATGACTCCACCACGGTAGCAGTCTGCTTGCTGCAGCCATCCTTCCCTGTCCCCGTGGAAAGCATCCCTCTGCCCCGCTCCACCGCGGCCCGGGCTCGCCTCGGGCCCGTCCTCCGGGAAGCCTGCTTCGGTGCCCCCTGACTCCCGGCTGGTTCTCCGTCTTCTGAACACCGATGACACCTTCCTAGCCTTTTCCTGGGACACAGCGTGGCTTTCCCTTCATCACTCGGTCTGCCCAGCTCAAAAGCATAGCGTGCCTTGCTCGTCGTTTATCCATCAGAGAACCTGTCATTATATCCTGCACGAGGAGGAGCTAACCCGAATGGCATGGCATGGCTCCCACTGCTTATTCATAAACACGGGGGCTGGAGACAAGGTCCCCAGTGCCGAGTCACACTCCTCCAGCTCCCCAGACCAGCCCAGGGAGGCGAGAGGGGGAAGGAACCACGTGATGAAAACGAGGAACTCGCTGAGTGGCGGGATGCTGGAAAAGCAAGCACCCCAGGAAGCCTTACAGCAGGTGACCTCCTGACCCCCTGACCCCACCACTCCTGCTCCCGAACTCAGGCCACGCGGACTCAGGTGTCCCGCCCCACTGCTCCCGTAGGAACAAAAACTGAGTGTAAGTCATGCTGGGGACGTGACATCCTGTCATGTCACGAATGCAACGCCGCCAATGCGAGCGACCCGACGCCGTGACGTGGAGGTTCATCTCTAGACACGATGTTAACATCCTGTCATCTTGCTTCCACGGAACCAAGTGCTCCCCAGAATTGAGACCATCCTGAACGACAGCAGGGCCTTCCGCCTCCGCCGGTGAACCCTGGGGGCCGGGTGGTGGCGAGGGGACGCGGGAAGAGCAGAAATCGCCATCCCTCAGAAACGACCCCGTGGCCAGCGAGGACAGGCGCTCGCTCCAGCTAATTTACACCCCTCCGAGCCTGGCTCGCCTCGCGCTCACACTCATAATGGAGCTGAAGAGCCATCCTTCCTCGACGGGCATTTGGAAATTTACTTAGAAGGTTAAAAAGGATTTTCCTGAGATTCTCAAAATAATACTTTGAAAGAATGTGAATAGAAAGCAGGATCCAGTGTGTGGAACTGTCTTTCAAATGAGTTCGTGAAACGCAAATGTAGCTAAAAGACAAAACCAGAACTAAAAATATGAAAACGTGAACTGGACCCTCTTTCGTCGTTCAGATGCTCGGTGTCCTTTCCCTCTGGGGAGGCGCTAGGGGCGGAAGGCGAAGAGATGACGTAAGGGAAAGCAGAGAGGCGAGAATTGCGTCAGGGCCACTAGCGCCAAACCCTCAGAACGGTTTCCGCTCGACGGAGGCACGTGTTTCTTCCGAATCCATTTCAAGCGCGACAGATAGTTCAGTTTCTTGCCTGCCGACTCTCTGTGGAGAACACTTGACATCGGAGGTAGGTGACAGCGTGACATTCGTTTACTTCAAGGTCAAAGTAAAACATTAGTCATTAAAGTCCTCAGCAAACGCACAGAACAGTCCTCTTTTTAAAAGGACATCAAATATTTTAATGTGGTCAGTGGCGCAAACGAGAGAACAGACGTTCACGCCTGGTGATGTTGGCACCACGGTAGTTTTTTCGCTAAACTTTGTTCTTTCTTCTCTTGCATAATCAGTTTCTAAATATATTCAAAAGTTGTTTAAGACAAATAGAAAATTAATCATTTGTTTGGGGCCTATGTCAAAATGCAGATCCAGGAGAAGGGCACGAAATACGTTTTTAATGCTTTTTCCCTTTCTTACTTTACCTTATTGGAGACACATTTCAATATATTTTTTAATGATCCCATATATTACCTGTCCTTCCTTTTAGGAAGTAGCTCTTTCTTAAAACACACACACCCCTTCGGGAACGTACTACTGAAGTGACAAGCTCTTCCTTTGACCCCAGAGTCAACCACAGTGACTCTATGAGCTTCCTCCTGCACAGGAGCTGCCCCCATGGTGACGGGTTGGGGCCGGGACAGACGAGAAACCACAGATGGCAGGAGGGAGAATTTGGGATCACGGACATGGCCTCTGACGGAGGCAATACCCCCTTTCAGGCTGGATAGTCTAGAGATAGGTCAGACCTCTGCCCAGTGCCTCCTGACACTCTTACCTCGAGCACCCCGATACCGACAGTTCCAGGAACAAGGTAAGGAAGTGAGCCCCGGGGAGTCTGAGGTAGGTAGATCGCTACTGAATTCATGTCAACCACGATGAAGAGCAAAAAACGTAAACCGACATCCACTACGCAAGTTCAGGCTCCCGGTTGTTTTTGTATGTTAAGTATAATTAAATGTAATACTTTGCCTGAATATTTTTATTAGTAAAAGAGGGAACTTTATCATCTGAATTACGAACACTTCAGATAAGAATTGCAAAATCTTTGATAACACACCATTCCCTTTAAGCAGATGTATTTCCTGACTTCACTAGAATCATTAACTTTTGAATAAATTACAGGATGCTTTGAAAATAACATCGCAAGTTATGAGAAGAAAGTGATCGACTGGCAGAAAATTGTGACTAAAAGAACATTACGCAAGATAAATAAAGGTGTAAAAACATCCCTAAAACGTGCATTCTTTTAACGAAATGTGACTCATTTCTAAAGCACTTATAATAGCATCTCTACAGCCAAAGAGGGAAGTAGAAACTAACCAGCCGCGTCAAAAACGAACTTCCTGTTTTCACTGCGCCACGGGGAGCGGTGGGAAAGCCTGGGATTTGGGGTCCCCTGAGTTTGGGTTCATATTTCAATTTTCTAATTTTCTAACTGTGTGATTTTGGTCCAGTTGCTCAATCTTGCTGAGCCTCAGTTTTTTCAACTGTGTGACAAAGTGTGATAATGGATGACACTTGCCTTTCATGATTATTTCACACATAAAGTCGAATAATCCAAAGTGGTCACCGTGCCTGGCACTCACTCAGTGTCGGCCCTTATTCTTGTCCCTTAGGGCTGTGGTGGGAATTAAATGCGAAATGTCAAGCCCCTGGCACATGGCGGGTGTTCAGTAAACAGCAGCTTGTGAGGAACAGGCGGTCATAGGTACAGAGGTACAGAGTGAGACGGTCTTAAGACGCCCTCCAGCCACGATGGTGAACCAGGTTGTCCTGACTTAAATTCAAGAAGACTCAAATCACACCGAGTATCTCCTCAACCACAATGGCATGAAATCAGGGGAGATAAAAACTTCTTGGGAAAGATGAAAAGGGAAACGCAACATATCAGAACCAGTGGGATGCAGCAAAAGCAGTTCTACGAGGGAATTTCATAGTGACAAACGCCTACGTTAAAAGGCAAGAAAGATCCCAAACAAACAACCGAATTCTTTGCCTCTAGGAACTAGAATCAGAAGAACAAACTGAGGTCAAAGTTAGCAGAAGAAAGAAAATAATAAAGATTAGAGCCGAAAGAAATGAAATAGTGAACACGAAAAAGAAATTAAAAAGATTAAACAAACTAAGAATTGGTTTTGTGAAAAGATAAACAAAACTGACAAACCCTTAGCTAGACTAACCAAGGGGGTGGTGGGGAGACATAAATCAATGAAATTTTAAATGAAAAAGGAGACACTATCCCTGATATCAGAAAAAGTCAAATGATCATAAAAGGCTACTATGAACCCGTATGCCAACAAACTAGACGACCTGGAAGAAATGGGAAAATTCTTGGAAATATCCAATTTATCATGAAGAAATAAAAACACCTAAACAGACCAATTACCTGTCATGAGATTGACTCAGTAATCAAAAATCTCTCAAAAAAAAGAAAAACATAGAACCAGAGGGCTTCACTGGTGAATTTTATCAAACATTCAAAGAAGAATAACACCAATTCTCTCAAACTCTTCCCAAAAACTCAAGGAGAGAATATCCCCAAACTCACTTTACAAGGCCAGCATTATCCCGATACGAAAGCCGGATAGGGACCCTACTAGAAAAAAAAACTACAGGCCAATATCTCTGATGGAAGCACACGCCGAAATCGCATTGTCACATTTTAAAAAATGAAACTAGATTCCTATCTTACATCACTCGTAAAAAATAACTCAAAACGGATTAGGGACTTAAACGTAAGACCTGAAACCATGAAACTAGAAAAACCATAGGAATATCACTCCTGACTAGTCTTGGCAGTGATTTTTTGGAATACGACACCCAGAGCACAAGCAACAAAATCAAAAATAAACAAGTGAGACTACATCAAACTGAAAAGCTTCTGCACAGCAAAACCGTCAACAAAATGAAAAGGCAGCCTACGGAATGGGAAGATCTATTTGCAAACCATACATCTGACAAGGGGTTAATACCCAAAATATATGAAGAACTCATACAACTCAGTAGCAAAAAAGGGAATAACCCAATTGAAAAATGGACAAAAGACCCGAGCAGACATTTCTCTAAAGGAGATGGGAGGTATGCAAAAGGCCGACAGGTACCTGAAAAGATGCTCGACGTCGCTAATCATCAGGGAGATGCAAATCAAAAGCACGATGAGATAGCACCTCACACCTGTCAGAATGACTATCATCACAAAAACGAGAGATGACAAGTGCAGGCGAGGACACGGAGAAAAGGGACCCCCAGTGAACTGTTGGTGGCACTGCAAATTGGCGCAGCCGCTACGGAAGACAGTCCGGAGGGTCCTCAAAAAGTTAAAAGGGCGACTACCTCATGACCCAGCCATTCCATTTCTGGGTTTTCACCCAAAGGAGACTGAAACGCTAACTCGAGAAGTCACATGTGCCACTGAGTCCACTGCAGCGTGATTTGTGACAGCCAAGACACAGAGGCAGCCAGGTGTCCCCCAGAAGGCGATGGCACGAAGAGGCTGTGGTAGGAATATCCACAGAACGTCACTCGTCTGTTAAAACAAGGGGCCCTAACGTTTGCGATGACATGGATGGACCTTGGAGGCGCCATGCTCGGTGAGATGAGTCAGACAGAGACAAATACCGCGTGACCTCGCCGATACGTGGAACTTTAAAAACGAATCATAGGAAAGAGATCAGACCCATGGTCACCAGAGGCGGGGCGGGCGGGGAGGGGGTCGAGGCACCAGCTCCAGTTACAAGTCAGTCCTGGGGATGCAGCGCACAGCATGGTGGCCGCAGCCAGCGCTGCCGTGTGACACGCAGGGAGCGTTAAGAGAGCAGACAGACCCCGTCACAAAGAGAATTTTTTCCCTCCTTTTCCTTGCCTTCCTCGAGAGACGGGTGCGAGCTGCCCCTGCTGTGCTAATCACTTCACAATACACGGACACGACCCACAGCATGAACTCACACAGCGACGCATGTCAACTACGTCTCAACAACGGGGGGGGGGGCCCTGCAGCTGCCCCTTGCAGGACACCAAGGGGGCGTGTGGGCAGTGACAGTCCTAGGGTGGCAGCCGCGACCACCAAACAAGTGGGTGTGAGCCCGGGGACAGTGCCGGGCTGCCGGGGACACAGCTCACACACCCTCTCCCGCAGGCACCCTCAGGAGTCCTCACCCACCCGCCACGTGGACGCAGATCCCAGCTGCCCGTGGCCAGCAGGCACGTGGCATTTCTGCACAGCTTGCGTTTTATAACCCCCCACAGTGACATCCAAACGGTGACAGGTGGCCTTGTACCCTGGTTCCCTTCCTCCGCCCGACATAGACGCTCGCGACCATTTTAATTAGAAGAGTGTTCATTCAGCATGGCGAGCCGATGTTCCGTATTTTGTCGTCTCAAAGCATGATCGCTGAGTAAACAGGGGTGGGGAGGGACGTCTCCACGAGGAGGCAGAGCAGTGACCTTTCAAATCCTACCGGGCTCGGGGCCAGCGGCAGCGGTGCTGGGCAGGGGTGCTGGGCAGGGGTGCACTCCCCGTTTGTGGGGCAGCCCTGTGCTCCCCAGGGCTGCGGAGGGCACGTCCCTTCTCAAAGCCCCCGCGGCACGCACGGGGCTTCCCAGGGCCTCCTCTGTCGATGCCTGAGCCCTGTCATTTTTCTGAGGGTACCACAGGGGGCGGGGGCGGGTTGCGGGGTCTGTATCTGGTATGTGACGCAGAGCCAAGCACCTAGTTCTGGGGATCCACGTTGAGCGCGCGTGTCCCTCCGTCCCCGTGCCTCTAGCTGACGTCGGAATGTGCAGAAAGACAGTCAATAACCACAAAAAAGAGCTGGATTTCCATGAAAACAGGCTCTTCCAGCCTCCCGAGCGATTTCTATAGAAATACAACATGCCGCTGAGTATAAATAGGACCGACGGCTGCCAGGAATTTACTTTTCTTTTTCCCTCTATAGAAGCTAAAGATGTTCACGACATAAGAAGAAAAATGGGTGAAGGATAATTTAAGGCGCCTTTGAAGTGCCTGCTTGTGCTATTTTTACTTTTTCTCATTCCATTGAAACAAAAGTTTCTAAAGACAGACTCGGAATGGCCAGGCTCTGACACGAGGTGGGTGACTGCCTGGAGAGCAGCGGCCACGCGGTCCCTCTCTGTGTGAACCGCAGGGGGACACGGACAGAGCACGGCGGGGGCCGGGTGGTGGGGCAGAGGCCAGCTGAGGGGCAGAGGCCTACGGGGGACAGGAGGGGGCGAGCTGCTCCCAGGAGGGCGTCTGCACACCTGCTCATCATTCCAGGCGATGCTGACGGAACCGCTGTCCTTTGGTCAGCAAACAGGAGGGGAGGCGGAGGTCTCCCTTACGACGCAAAATTTGGACAGAATCTAAGAAATAACTCCTTAGGCCAGGGTTTCA
>NW_011888833.1:4319550-4324203 GCF_000151845.1 Pteropus vampyrus | reverse complement strand
AGTTTGGGGTTGTTTATTCCCACAGAACGTCCTGACACACTTCCTCTCCCCATAAGGGTCCCACTGAGGTCAGAGGGTCGCTGGTAGAAACCCACGAATGCTCGCGCTCCCGTCCTTCAGGGACAGACTCGGGACACGACGCGTTGCCCCACGCGAGTTCACCGCAGCTCCTAGAAACGGGGCTCAGAGAAGTTCCCAAGGGGAGGGCTGACTGCCACCAGCACGCACACGCGAGGACGAGCGCGCCGGCCTCCTCCGAGGGTCAGTGGCGTCACGATCCCCTCTGGGCGCCAACACGGGCCTGTCCCCCGCACACTGACCGTCAGCGCCAGGACCTTAGTTCCGGTTCTTACTCACTTTGTTATTTCACTTCTATTGTCGTTCCTCATCTTGCGTGTGTGCGTACGTGTGTGTGCGTGTGTGTGCGCGTGCGTGTGCGTGCGTGTGTGCGCGTGCGTGTGTGCGCGTGCGTGTGCGTGCGTGTGCGTGTGCGTGCGTGCGTGTGCGTGTGCGTGCGTGCGCGCATGTGTGTGTGATGTTGCTGGTCTGTCGTTACTGCTGCAGGGGAATCATCGAGCTCCCCAGCTCACGGGCGAGCCCACCGACCACTTCTGCACCGCCAGGCACGAGGCCAGGTTTCCCGCGTTCGCCACACTTTGTACCGACCCCGGGGCCCACACAATGGAGGAGTGTCTTTTAAGTCTCTGGCTTTCTTTGAAATGTTTTCAATTTAAAGAGAGGACTGGTCCCCAGCCTTCCAGTTTGTGCATCTCCTGTGCTGTCAGCCCTGGAGCAGCGAGTAGGGGAAGCTTGCAGATCTGATAAACCAGGGACTCGGCCACGAAGCACCCCCATGGCGGGCGGCAGAGGACCGGTGCCCTCGCCTCCGCCACCTCAGTCTCCTCGCTTGTGAAGCCAAGGTAAGCGGCCTCCCTAAAGGACTCCTGCGGGCATTTTAAAAGACGACGTAGTCCAAAGTGCCATGCAGGACACAGAGGGGAGACTGCACCCGTCACCCTTTCACCCCACGTCTCGTCTGGGAGTTGAGAAGATTCCAAGAAATTTCCAGCAAACCTCATGCCCTAAATGCAAGTGGAGCGAGTGTTTTTATGCACAAAAGAACGCCAAGTTCATCTGGACTCCGTCAATCCACGTGCTGTGATTATTTCACCAGGACCTGCCTTAGAGAAACACGTGGTTCACAAATGACACCGACCACAATGCCAGGAATATCGCGTGCAGGGCATGTCCCGTCCTGCAATGTCCCCCGGTATCTCCCCGCAGTTCACAAGCTCTGCTCACATACCCAACTGTAAACCTCTCTTATCAGCCCGTAAAAGCAGGCGATGATGGATGAGCAAGGGGCTAACGAGCAAGCAGCCAACATTCATTTCCATAATAAATCCTATGATTGGAACTTTTAATAGCTTGGTCTTATCTTCTCAAAGAGAACCGGCAACAGAAGTTCACACTAGCTAGCTCAGGCTTCCACGGAGGGACAGAGGGGCCGAGGGCCACTCTCCCATTTCACCGGCAGCCCTCACCCGCCTGACCAAGGCCACCACGGCGACCGCCTTCACCGTTGACCCACAGCGGGTCAGCCATGCGCTTCCCTCTGAGGCAAAACCCCCTGTGATCTATGGGAAAAGGAGGCCACGCGTTCCCAGCGAGTTTATACTTTAAGCACCGAAATGTGACTCTGTGGAGCCATTTCAGCGTCCGGAGAGATTTGTGGAGACTTTTTTCTCAGAGAGGAGGTCGACATTTTTCCCAGGGACAACAATCCCCAGACCCGAAGGACCCAGTTTGGCCAGGGTGCCACGTCCCTGGAGCTTCGCAGGCACCTGATTCAGCACAGCAGATGTCACGCCCGCGAGAAGAACCCAGGAGTCAGGTCGCGGGCCTGCAGGGCTGCCTGCATGACCGCCGGGGCATGTCGCAAAGCCCCCCACCCCGCTGGGCAGCATCGGGTTTGAAAGTCACCTTGCTCACCAGACAGGCAAGCCAGGCTTCTCCATGCGGACACGGCGTCTTCCAAGCGCTGCCAACACGTGAAAACGTGTCCTCGAAGGGACACCCGTTCTGATCTGAAATTTTACTACAAGCCTGTGTGCTCTAGAGCGCTCTGAGCTTCCCCTCGAACTCGGAATGTGGGTTACTCCGGACACGAGCTACATTCTCGGAGACACCTGACAGCATTCGGGGTCCGGGGCACACCTGGCTCGCGGTGCCCTCCCCGTCTCCTTGACCTCTGTCACGTCCTCTCCTGCCCTGGTGCCTCCATCAACACGGCTAACGCTCCCCCTGTCTGAAGGAGTGTCCCTGCCCCGGGGACTGTCCTGCTCCAGGGAATCCCATGGTTTCCTGGAAATGTCCTTGGGTGCTTCCATGTTGACACACACTGCAGAAACTCTACACAGTGTGGATAAGCTCGTGGCCTATCATAATTTGAAACCACTTACTTCTCAATACGGATTCATTTTATGAATGATGAGGTGCATCTCAGCACGTTACAGAAGAACCATCATCTCTTTTCAAAAATAATTATCTGAAATAAAGTTACTCCTACCCACTACGTGTGGGAGTTGTTACAAAGTCATTTAGTTTACTCTTTATAAAGGCGCGGGAACTCACAGAGTGCCCCCAACGGGAGCAGGAGGCAGCGCCAAGGCAGCCGTAAGAGGCAGGCAGTCGAGTCACCCCGAACGAGGCAGAAGCCCAAAGCGGATCCAGGAACAGCCCCACCTGAGAACACTCTGCCACTCAGAAGTGGAAGGGCAGAGCCAAAGGCTGGCTCCGTGAGGACCGAGCAGGGCTCAGCTTACCATGTGACAGCACTTTTGGGATGACACCGTGACAGGCAGGCACTGTCATCGAGACCGTACAGCTTACTTATGCTCTGAGTCTTTTCACAGCAGCAGCCATATCTAATTTCGTATGGTAGTGATTTCAGGCGGAGAGAGTTGATAAAGGTCGTCATGGTGACCACGCTTTTCTTGTCACCATGGTGACACTCACAAACGGTGAAGACCCCTAAATTTAATTTTATTTCAAGTTCTAAAAGATTTTCTCCTGAGACTAAATCAGTACTAGAACTATGACTACTAGAACGATATTCGCTTTCTATCAGCTGTTATTCTTATGAAATCAAAGAAAGAAGGAAAGAAGGAGGAATAGATAAAAAATTCTTTAGAACTGGTAGAACGTGGATTCGTTTTTCTCACCTGGAAGACGAAAAGCAGTCTTTGATAATTAACGATAACGAGGTCCAATAGCTACACATCGATTCTGCACACATGTTCTATCCACTCTTTGTGAATGACAGACATCATTTGTCCTGTTTTACAAGTAAGAAAACCGAAGAGTCAAGGAACTCGTGTGTCCAAGGTCACACAGCCAGCAAAGCTTGGGGCTGGCACCTGAAGACAAGGCCATCCGGCCCCGAAACCCCACCAGGCCCGGCAAGACCCCATTTCTCAAACGATGCCAGCCACGGCAACACTCACTCGACTTCACAGAAGCCGGAAGGGCTGATGGAAGGAGGGAAGCAAGACGTGAATTTCGCCTCCTCGTCTCCAGACAGGAATTCGAAGGGTCCCGGTCAGTCTCCCAGTTGCTTGGGAAATGCAGGCCAACGAACGAAAACGTAGAGAATGAAACGGCAAAGGAGGTTGGGAGCTTGGCGCGGTCAGGGTCTCGGCGCGGTCGGGGGCTCGGAGCGGTCGGGGGCTCGGCACGCAAGGCCGGCCAGGAGGAGAGGAGAGGAGAGGCGGGATGGTAAGGCGGGAGCGGCAGAAGCTGACGCGCGGCTGCGCTCAAGGGTCTCGCCTGGCCCCCTGGCCGCACGGCCCGGACCGCTGGGAAGAAGGGCGCTGGCATTGACCTCGCTTTACGTGCAGCCACTTTGCCCCAAACACCCCTGCAAGCCGCTGGGAACGGCGAGTCTCCGTGTCTTGTCATGGGGGGGACAGTTACGGTCTAAGACACGGGGCCCTGGCTCCGTCTGTGCCCAGGAGAGCGGCCAGAGCCCGCGAGCAGGTTCCTTCAGGAGGCCCGTCACCTCTGAGAGCCTCTGTGTGACCTTCATCTACGTCACCTCTGAGCCCAGGGTCACGCCCACTGGCCAGTCCCTTAGTTCCCTTCTGGCCTCTTGTGCAGGAAGTCCCCCTGGTCAGCTGCCTGCACAACAAGGTGACATTCCCGCTCGAGGCTGCGCGCCTGGCAAACTGCACATTGGCTCATGCTCGCCGAGACGTTCGTTTAGAGGGAGGGGCTGGGAGAGCATCCAGCTCTCGCTGGGCACGGCCAGTCGGCCAGTGGGTAGAGCAGGACAGCCACAGGTCCTCGCAGGGCCCTCCCTCGCCCCACGTCCAAGAGCGCCGGCCTTCTGGTCTCCATCCCAGGGCCAGGAAAAGCAGCAATAACCGGGAGCACTCTGCAGTGGCCGGCCCTGGGGACGGTCACTGCGGAGTAAGCGGTCAGGCCTGCGCAGGTGAGCAAGGCAGCAGCCAGCGGGACAGGGGCCAGCGGGGCAGCGGCCAGCAGGGCAGTGGCCAGCGGGACAGGCGTCTGATCAACCTAGGCAGCAAGTACGCTGGTGACTAAGAGTCTGAAAAAGTGTCCTTCACAGTCAGTATACCCAAAACTAGTGAA
>NW_011888833.1:4315552-4318775 GCF_000151845.1 Pteropus vampyrus | reverse complement strand
CTCTGAGAGCCTCTGTGTGACCTTCATCTACGTCACCTCTGAGCCCAGGGTCACGCCCACTGGCCAGTCCCTTAGTTCCCTTCTGGCCTCTTGTGCAGGAAGTCCCCCTGGTCAGCTGCCTGCACAACAAGGTGACATTCCCGCTCGAGGCTGCGCGCCTGGCAAACCGCACATTGGCTCATGCTCGCCGAGACATTCGTTTAGAGGGAGGGGCCGGGAGAGCGTCCAGCTCTCGCTGGGCACGGCCAGTCGGCCAGTGGGCAGAGCAGGACAGCCACAGGTCCTCGCAGGGCCCTCCCTCGCCCCACGTCCGAGAGCGCCGGCCTTCTGGTCTCCAACCCAGGGCCAGGAAAAGCAGCAGTAACAGGGAGCACTCTGCAGTGGCCGGCCCTGGGGACGGTCACTGCGGAGTAAGCGGTCAGGCCTGCGCAGGTGAGCAAGGCAGCAGCCAGCGGGACAGTGGCCAGCGGGGCAGCGGCCAGCAGGGCAGTGGCCAGTGGGACAGGCGTCTGATCAACCTAGGCAGCAAGTACGCTGGTGACTAAGAGTCTGAAAAAGTGTCCTTCACAGTCAGTATACCCAAAACTAGTGAAAAAGCACTTTCTGCTGCGTCATCACAGTAAGTGTGGCTGTGTGCCTACACATCTGAAATACAGCGTATCAGTTAGGGTTCCCCAGGGAAAGAAAATGAGCAGGAGAGACGGAGAGAGATGCAGAGATAGACGCAGGGGCTGGAACTCGGCTGGAGAACGGGCCGCACAGTCCCGAGGTTAGAGGCCAGCCTGGGACCTGGGGGCAGCTGGAGACTCGGCCAGGGCCGGCACACCAGTCCAAGGCAGCATTCCTTCCTCAGGAAACCCGAGGTGTTGCCCTCGGGGCCTTCAACTGATTGGACGAGGCCTTCAACTGATTGGACGAGGCCCACCCACACTGTCTTCGATAATCTCTTTTACTTGAAGCCCCCGACTGTGGCTGTCAATCACACCCACAAAACACCTTCATGGACTGGTTTCCAACTGGGCACCAAGGGCGAGCCAAGGTGACACACAGAATGGACCATCGCATAAGGAAAGAATCATTTCCTCTAAAAGGTGAGTGACCTAAGAGGGTGGGGTGGGGGGCCCCCAGGGAAGGGGGTGTGCCTGGGGACACAAAGCGAAAGCAGTGAAGAGGGTGAGTGAGAAGATACAGAGTAACGAGTGCACCGCTGCCCTCGAGGCGGAAGCGGAGACAGACAGCGGCGCCCACGGTCCCTCGGGGTCTGGGAGGGCAGCGGGGCGCCTTCGCACCTCGGTGGGCGTCTGTCGGTCACGGCCATGCAGAACGCTGACCAGCCCTCCACCCTCTGCTGCCCACTCCACCTTCACAAAGAGGACGACCTTCAGACCAGGCGGCTTTGTGTTTCCCCGGACAGCGGACAGCGTGCTGACCGCTAACCTCTCAGCCTCCTCCATCTTTGTCCCGGGGGCCGCCTCCTGCGGAGGAGGCTGGTGCGGTGCTGCCTGCTGCCTGCTGCCTGCGAGACGCTGGGTGTGGGCACAAAGCCGACGGAGCGGGCGAGTTCTCCGAAAACCACTGTGTGGGAACCTTCATTCGGTTAGGCAAATCTAAATAGACGCTACTGAAATATATACATATTCCTAAAAAGAAGAGCCGCGTTACAGCACGAACGCCTTTATTATCCCAAATTAGCTGCGAAAATCCCTTTAGAGACTCGACAGGAGGTAAAAGAGAGATTTCTTACTGCGTCACGGAAAAGAAAAACCCCAGGATGAGAATATTCATACGATGCGACTTCGTTTCCTTACACGTTCGCACGCGAAGTCATTCAATACCCGGCAGTTACAGCCAAGGATGGAAGGACTGGCCGCAGGAAGTGAGAACAAAGACCGGGAAACTCACGCACACGCTGGAAAAAGAACCCTCCTTAAAGCCCCTGAGGGGTCCCAGCACATCGAGGGGCCAGCGGGGGGTGTTGGCAAGCTGGGGTTTGTGCCAGGGTGTGCTCCACGCTGCTCGGTTTGGTCTTGTTTTGGGGTGCCCCCTTGTCCTTCGCTTCCCAGTCAACGCACTTTTAAATAATTCAAAGCCAATGTGAAAGGCCCCCCTGACAGGGGCCTAACCAGGTAGGACGAAGGATCCGACCATTCGAATGAGTATCTGATAATCTAGGCGACAGCTACTGACTTTTTCTGAGCCGTCTCAAAGTTTTGATGGAGTCTTCTATTTACCCCAGAAAACCGAGTGTTTTAAAGGGGAGACATGAATGATGCCCCTCGCATCCCGCAGCGTCGTAAGCATCGACCTACACCTAGGGTGGCCCGGGCCTCACGTGCGCCCATCCGATTCACCCCGAAATCACAGAGTCGAGTAGAAGACACAGTATCGGCCCAGGCAGATTAAGGGCAAAGAAGGCGGAACACACCTGCCGACCCGAGAGCTCGCGCTGACCACACACGCGGGGAACACACACGTGCACGGAAACGGCTGTGAGCAGCACGAAGCACCGACAGTAGGACAGGGACTCAAGAGAGGGAGGGTGACACCAAGCTGGGAACAGGGAGCCCTACAGGACAAAGGCGGGACACAGTCCCAACAGGGACTCCGCTCTGCGTACACGAGTCCTGCCGGCCGCTGTCCACACTGACACTGGACACGAGAACTGAGCTTCAGTGAGTGACAGGAAGCTCCGGGCAAAGGAACAGACTCTGTGATAGATGATGGGGTGAGGAGGATGCAGGACATGTGTACAACGGAATACTACTCGGCCATGAAAAAATGACATCTCACCATTTGCCACCACGTGGAAGGACCTAGAAGGTATTTATTACGCTGAGTGAAATAAGCCAGAGAAAGACAAGAACATTCTCTTCTACCACAATAAACGAAAGTTCAGAAGAGTTATCTGTGATTAGACGGGGTTATCTAATGTACAGTCCGTGTTTAGATTTCACCAACTCTCCCCAAAACGTCCTTTACGTCAGTTTTAGTCCTGATCCAGAATTCAATCCAGGACCATGTGTTGTGTTTAGTTGTCCTCTTTAATCTCCTTTAATCTAGAAAGTTCCTCCAACTTTCCTGGCACTTTTAAAGATTTCTAGCCAGCGGCCCCTCAGTTTGAACTAGATGTGGGTCACGCATCTGGGGCAGAAACGCGGGGTGAGAGGCGCCCGGCGCGCATCGCTGCGGGAGCTGCAGGGTGTTCAACAGAGCCACGACGGGA
>NW_011888833.1:4279819-4315502 GCF_000151845.1 Pteropus vampyrus | reverse complement strand
AGAATATTCATACGATGCGACTTCGTTTCCTTACACGTTCGCACGCGAAGTCATTCAATACCCGGCAGTTACAGCCAAGGATGGAAGGACTGGCCACAGGAAGTGAGAACAAAGACCGGGAAACTCACGCACACGCTGGAAAAAGGAGAACCCTCCTTAAAGTCCCTGAGGGGTCCCAGCACATCGAGGGGCCAGCGGGGGTGTCGGCAAGCTGGGGTTTGTGCCAGGGTGTGCTCCACGCTGCTCGATTTGGCCTTGTTTTGGGGTGGCCCCTTGTCCTTCACTTCCCAGTCAACACACTTTTAAATAATTCAAAGCCAATGTGAAAGGCCCCCCTGACAGGGGCCTAACCAGGTAGGACGAAGGATCCTACCATTCGAATGAGTATCTGATAATCTAGGCGACAGCTACTGACTTTTTCTGAGCCGTCTCAAAGTTATGATGGAGTCTTCTATTTTCCCCAGAAAACCGAGTGTTTTAAAGGGGAGACATGAATGATGCCCCTCTCAATCCGCAGCGTCGTAAGCATTGACCTGCACCTAGGGTGGCCCGGGCCTCACGTGGGCCCATCCGATTCACCCCGAAATCACAGAGTCGAGTAGAAGACACAGTATCGGCCCAGGCAGATTAAGGGCAAAGAAGGCGGAACACACCTACTGACCCAAGAGCTCGCGCTGAACACACACGCGGGGAACACACACGTGCACGGAAACGGCTGTGAGCAGCACGAAGCACCGACAGTAGGACAGGGACTCAGGAGAGGGAGGGTGACACCAAGCTGGGAACAGGGAGCCCTACAGGACAAAGGCAGGACACAGTCCCGACAGGGACTCCGCTCTGCGTACACGAGTCCTGCCGGCTGCTGTCCACACTGACACTGGACACAGGAACTGAGCTTCAGTGAGTGACAGGAAGCTCCGGGCAAAGGAACAGACCCTGTGATAGATGACGGGGTGAGGAGGATGCGGGACATGTGTACAACGGAATACTACTCGGCCATGAAAAAATGACATCTCACCATTTGCCACCACATGGAAGGACCTAGAAGGTATTTATTACGCTGAGTGAAATAAGTCAGAGAAAGACAAGAACACTCTCTTCTACCACAATAAACGAAAGTTCAGAAAAGTTATCTGTGATTAGACGGGGTTATCTAATGTACAGTCCGTGTTTAGATTTCACCAACTCTCCCCAAAACGTCCTTTACGTCAGTTTTAGCCCTGATCCAGAATTCAGTCCAGGACCATGTGTTGCGTTTAGTTGTCCTCTTTAATCTCCTTTAATCTAGAAAGTTCCTCCACCTTTCCTGGCACTTTTAAAGATTTCTAGCCAGCGGCCCCTCAGTTTGAACTAGATGTGAGTCACGCATCTGGGGCAGAAACGCAGGGTGAGAGGCGCCCGGCGCGCATCGCTGCGGGAGCTGCAGGGTGTTCAACAGAGCCACGACCGGAGATGAGAACCTGGGTCGCCTGGCGAGCGAGGGGGCCCCGGGTCTCGGCGCTGCGAAGCCACCATTTCTGCCTTTGTGACGACAGGTGGTCAGTAGGAGGAACATGGAGACCACGCAAACACCCTCTTCGAGCTTCCAGCCGCCAGCTTCCCATCGCGGTGACGCCTGCCACTGGCGATCTTCGTCCTGCCTGGTGTGTGGTGGTGACTAACGCCATCGTGCTACGTCCCTGTGACCGTGCTCCGTCCCTGTGACCGTGCTCCGCGTTGACGAAGGGCTCTCCGTTGTCCCCTATCCCCGGTTACTTACTTGCTACCCCCGTGGAAGCGGGGATGCTTACACAAGTCCACAAACTGCAGCCCCGTCCTGCCGTTGTTCATCGGGCCGGCTACAGCTGCGACCTGCCCGCCCTTCTGCTGTGTCCTCCGTCCCATGAGCGCCCACCCCACCTCCCCGCCCCACACAGCGAGGTGCCCCAGGCTCCTCCTGCACGTCCTCCCCAGCCCTGGCAGAGCCGCTTCTGCAGGGAGTGCTGGTTTATCTTGTGGAGCATAATATTTAGAGACCGAGCTGTAAACACACAGTGTGCTCAGATGTGTGACCTCGGGGGAGGGAGGTGAACCGCACTCTGGCGGGGCTTGGGGGGGGTTGGGGGGCTCACAGGAAGAGCTGCTAATTGGTCGAATGACCTTCACAGGGAAGTGTTTAGTTCCAGGGCTGTGGTTGAGGCTGTGGCTCCGGCCCTGGGCATGGTCAGCTGGCTGTGGGGTCACACCGCCACCCTGGCTGCTAGACACCCCTCCAGCCGCTCACTTCACTTCCACGTTCGTCAGCGACGGCGACTGATCCAGGCCAGGTGCACTCTCCCTGTCCCTCCACGTTGGGCGAGGACGCCGCCCCTGTGCTGTGCCGAGTGTCAGCGTCCACAGGACAGCCAGACCTTGGGGGCTCCGAGCACTGTCCCCACACACCAATTCCATCGCTGCGGGAAAGGCTCGCGTCCTCTCGAACCCCTTCTGAGCCGCTCCCCGATGCTGCTCCGTCTTTTCTGTGTAGACTGCAATCCGACTCCCAAGTCGTGCTGTTGCGGGCTGAGCGTCACCACGGGAACCTGGATGTCCGGTGACATGTCATTTCAGCATGCCATGGCACACACACTTCGGGGACAGGAACGGACTAGGAGAGCCTCACGGGACGCGTGTTTCCTGCTGCTGCCGCCGGCTTCGAAGCCGGACGTGCGAGGGCTGCTCCGAACTCCGGCAGCGCGGGGCACGAGCCAAAGAAAGTGCTCGTCCCACGAAGGGGATGTTTTTAAGCATCGGAAAAATTTTGCATCAACGAACTGCACCTCATGCCCCTTCGATCTCTAAAATTCTTCTCCCGACTCAGGACAGTAAACGAAAGCGCAGAGGAGCTTCCACGGGCCCAGTTCCGGCGAGGCCCCCCCTCCGTGTCCTGCCTGCCAACCCAACAGAACCAGAACCGGAATGGGGCTCCCGGCCACTGGAAACGCCATGCTGCACCCACGGGGAGACGCGCTAGTGACTGGCCTCACCAGACGAGGACGCCTCACTGTTCTACGGCGTCTGTGGATGACTTCTGTCAGAGACCCAAAAGATGGTGACAAACGTGAGCTCACGGACGATGGGGAAGAAAAGAACAGCCGCTTTCGGGGCAGTTGGGCGGTGCCGCCGGCGGCCCCAGCACAGCCGCAGGGACACGGCCGCGGGGACATGGCTGCGGGGACACGGCCTGTACCAGGGCAGCGAGGCATAGGCTCCACGGCTGAACTTACACAGCTGCGACGACCAAACTTCTTCGAACCGCGACGAGAAGGGCCACCAGGTTTGCACTGGGCGTGTCTTCTACTGGGCCTCAGAGGAAAGGTTTTAGTTTCGAAAGACGGTTTGACCTTAGGGGAAGCCAGGAAGACATCGGCTCCCTCTGGACTCTGGAATCCCAAGTCTCCGTTCACCTGCGGGGTGGAGGGTCCCGTGCAGGAAGAGGCTGCCGCTCCGGATGCCACCAAGCGCCCCAGCCGGACCCTTGCACATTCATTCAACAAATATGTCCCCTATGCCTGCTGCGTGCCAGGCACTCTGTATGCGTCATTAATCGAAGGAAAGTCACGCACGGTCCCTGTCCTCCAAGGCTCAGGGCAGAGAGGGCGCGATGAGGAAGACGGCGCGTTTAAAGAAGGGCAGACTTTCCGAGTGACTCTTGTAAAGAGAAAGAAAAAATGAATTGAAAAGAAAAAGAAGGGAGGGCCGGAGGGGACCCCACACTTCCGGCCCGCTGCGGGCTCTGACTTCTGCTCTGTGTTGTGAAGGGCGGCGCACGTCCTCTGTCCCCCAGTCCTCTGACCCCTGGACGGAGACCATGTGACACCTTTCTCTCCCCTCAGCGTGTAGAACAGCATCTTGCATCCTATTTAATAAATATTTGGTGAAAGGATGAGCTTATTCATTGACTTATTGACATATTCATTTGGAAAAATAGGCCAAATAATTCAAAATAGCAAATGCTCTGGCTGTCGCCCTCCCTGATTTCTCCACCCTGCAAGTCACACTAGACACGCGCACTCACGCACACACAGTAGGCACCTCGCCACTGACACAAACATAGTTCTTAAAGTACACATTAGGGCAGAAAACCACACCAGGTGGTGCATCTGTGATGTGACTGCACGTGTCAGACGCCCGCGTCTCGACCCTGCCCAGACAGGCCGCCACTGCGTCCACACCCGCCGAGGGCCCTGGCTGAGTGGCTCGACCTGCCAATGTCTCAGCTTCCTCACCACAAGCTGGACCACGAGGGACCATGGAGAGCCAGGCCCGGTGAGCCGACCGTGGGCCCGGCCCCTCGGCCCTGGGCCCAGCCCATCCCCATGCTCAGCCCCAATGCACCCACCACCTACCTAGGCCCTTCGCCGAAGCACCAGCCACCTCCTCTTCAAACCCAACGTGTCGAAGCAGAGTCAACTGGTCAGTGACTGTTGACCACGAGCGTGGGGACAGACTGGGCCCCGGGCAGCCATGCCGACATGCATATGCGCCTGCCGTCTGGAGCTCACGGGTGGGAGGGGACAGGAGCCCCGTGCAGGTGGAGGGTGCTGGGAGGGACCTGGAGTCGGGGCTGAGGGGGCCGAGCACCCGCGGAACTCAGGCAGAGCGACAGGCTGCTCCCAGCCTCCAGAACAGCAGGTGCACAGGCCCCAGGTGGCCGACCTCTGTGCTCACGGGACTACCTCAGGGGGCACAACACAGGTGCCAGATACGCAGGTGGCCTGCAGCAGGAGGCACCGCCGCTGGAGAGCAGCCCTATGAGCCCTGCGGAGGGGTGGCCTATGAAGGCAGAGGACAGGAGTGGGGTCAGCTGGTGACACGTGAACATGGGGTGCGGAACGGTGGCTCAGATGGGCAGAGCACAGGCAGGGGACTAGCTGGGTGGCCGCTGCAGGGACCCTGGTGAGAATTGTTTAGGAGGAAAACCGCAGGGTTCAGGGTATGGGGTGACAAGGGGCAGTGTGACAAGTGACACCCAGATTTCTGGCTGAGCAGCTGCACAAGTTTTCTGCAATGGGAAACCAGTAAGGAGCAATCGGGAGAAGACACCATGAGTCCCGCTTTGGGCCTCGGGAGACCGGGGAGCCCTTGGGACACCCGCGTGGACGCAGCTGGACACGCAGGGCTGAGTCTGGCACTCAGAGACGAGTTTGCTGGCGCACAGTGATGGTGACTGGACCCCGGGGGTGGAGAAGGGGCCTAGTGCCCCCGTCCATAGAGTAACGTGTCCTCAAGATGTGAGCAAAGCAGGAACACACAGAGAAAGGGCCGTGGCAGAATTCCACATTTTCTGTTTCTAGAAGTGCAGGAACCTCGTCCCCAGGGGCAACGCCAGCCTCGGGTGTGCCACCGTGACGTCCACGCTGCAGTGCGGCTCCCCGTAGCCAGGCAGGGGCCTCGTGCCGTCTTGGCCCCTAAAGCCTTGGTCCTGAACATAAACACTGCCCCAGGAACCGCAAAGCCACCAGAAAATGGAACAGCCGTCTCCCCGGGCACTCACCAAAACCCCCAGGCATCGAGCGGGGCCGGGGGCCACCAGGTGGGTGATGGTGGTACGTCCTGAGGCCCCGCCTTCAGGACCTTGCAGGCAACTCTGATTCATGGCACGCGGTCTGGGTGCTGATGGTTAACTCATTTCTCTCTAATCCTCCCATTTTAAAGGTGAGGTTTGGGGACCTGTCTAAACCGGACAGAACGCAGAATTCTCCAGTCCTGGCTTCAGACCGACCAGGTCTTGGAGGACAGAGGCTGCTTTTCTGGCACCTCCCAAGTCACAACACGTGGGTGGCCCGCGCCTCCGCCCACCATGTGGACAAAGCCTAGGAGCAGCCGCGGCGTCCCCAATCTATACCCACCGCCCAATCCCCAGGCCTCGGTGGCTCTTGAGGCACCATCCGTTTATAAAACTTCTGAAGAGCCGAGGTAAGGGCCGACTTCAGCATGCCCTGAGGTTTTCGCACGAGTATCTGCCCGCCCACAGTCGCTGCAGGTGGACAAGCTGGCAGGCGATGCCCCCGTGCCCACGGGAGCGATCTCGGATAAGCAGGCGCCGGGCCCTGGACACACGCGTCCCCCGCGGATGTCATTCAGTTCAGGTGTGTCAAAGGGAGGAGCCGCCTCAGGGTCAGTGCAGTTAACGGCACCCCTAACCTTCGCCCCGCTCCCACCAGATTCGTGGAAAAGCGGACGGGGATTCGCTCGCCTGTCCAGCGGGAGTTACTGCTCCACCAAGCTGTGCCCGGCATGTGTGACGAGAGACCAGAAAGCAGGAAATGGTGTTTTTCCTTGGCAGTTAGCAGTTAGCCTATGGAAAGCATGAAGCCGCGCTGGGCGGCCCGCACAGGCTGCAGGAGGAGGCACTCGCCTCCCACGCACCCCGCAGTTACGTCTCAGGGAGGAAGCGGGGACACTCCTTCCTGGTACGTTTTTCTTCTAGTGACACTGGTAGTCTGGACTTCAGGTGCTGAGCTCACCACTAGTTGTGCGAGGCCTCTGGCGTGTGTGGCACGGGGCGGCAGGTGGTAGGGCACGCAGGCCTCGTGGCGACGCACGGCTCCTGGCGGCCGGGCAAGCGAGCCTGACCGCTCCGAGCACCCACATGCTTCTCTTTCCCCCGCGTCCGGAGCCGCTGTCGAGGCTATGCTATGACCGGAGGGCCGTGGATGTCTGCCAGCCCCCGCCTGCCTGCCCAGCCCCTCCCTGGAGACCTGGGCTGCAGGGCAGGACAAGGGCACCGGCCGCCCCGCTGGCCTGGATGGGCCACACAGCCCAGCGTTCACGCTTCTGTTCGTCTGGCCGGTTCCCCTGTTCCACCCACGCTCATTTTCAAAAGGAGGACAAAGTGAGAGAGAGTTTTACGCGCTGAGCAGGAGGTCCGGGCCAGCCCGCAGTCTAAGGGGGTGCTATCATCGTGCTGGGGTGACAGTCCAGGAGCCAGAGCAAGCCCAGCGGCAGGGACCCCCGCAAGTGCCGCCAGGGACGCAGGGGGCTGCTGGCCAGCCCGCCCGCATGCTAGGGGAGGGGACGACGGTACTGGGGCGTGAAGGCATGCTGGGGACACTTATCTTGAAAAAGCCATCAGCCAGCCTTCGGCAGGGAAGAGCCCACCCTTTTCGGCCCGGCAGCTGCCCACACTGTGTCTCTCAGTCCCACCGGTGGCCTTCAGGTCACACCCAGGACCCTCGGCCGATCCGGGCGAATGCTCAGGGTGTCGGGATGAAGTCCAATCCTCCCCACGCCGGGCCGCACACGCGCAGGGCCGATGGACTTGATGTCTGTGGTCCGGCACTCGCCACCTGGCCACCTCTCCTCACGGAACCCAGGACAACCACCCATGTACCAGGCGGTGAGTCCCCACGCCCCTGCCCCGCCCGGCTGAGACAAACGCCCTCATACCAACGATGTGTGCACAGCGAGGACAGGAGGACAGCGGTCCCCACACTCCACTTCAGCCACCGGAAGCGCTCCTCTCTGCTCCGAGGGCTGGGGCGGCCGCCAGTCACCCTTCCGGTCAGGACACCTCGGTCTGGTAGTACAGGCCTGGTGCCACGCCTGCCGCCGAGCATGTGCCCAGGTGCACACGTCTGTATACGCACATACACACAGACACATGTACACACGCCCCACACACGTATACATGCCACACGTACACACACACCACACATACACACACCACATGTACGTACACGTACCACAACTACATGCACGCACACACATACACCACACGTATGTATACATGCCACACGTCTATACACCGCACGTGTACATACATACCACATACACTTACATGCCACACGCGTACATGCACCACACACACACATACACACCACACGCACACCCCACACACAATGCCCAACCTCCAGCCCGGCAGCCCCGAGCCTGCCGCGACATAAACAGCCCTGCGGTTGGCACGCGTCTGCTCCCCACGGCCATCTGCTCGGCGCCCCGCTGCACCCCACCCTGTCTGCAGACGAGCGCCCTTCCCTCAGGCCACAGGTCTAAGTGGATTTCCGGCTCTGAAGTCTGGCTTGCATTTTTCTACTAAATATATCATTCCTGTCTTTGTTTTTTTTTGTTTTGTTTTGTGTTTTTTTTTCCAATTTTCTGAGCTCCTGGGTCATATGTTCGCATCCATCATCTCAGCCAGCTGCTGTCAGTCCCCTTTGTCACTGGTCTCTGCACACAGATCAGCACACAGACGCAGCCTGGGTTTCCTGGCCACCGCGGCACCCCAGTTCTTCCTCAGACACGTCCCTTCTCAAGGAGTTCCAAGGAGTGTCCGGGACCTCGGTGGCTCCACAGGGCCCGTCCCCTCCCCCGCTCCTGCTCCAGCTTCTACCAAGCCCTGCCACCCACGCTCTGGAGGTCACGAAGTGGCCCACGCTGTGCAGCTCACAGGACACGGCCCCTGCCGCGGCCACCGCAGACAGTGCCTCTGGGGACGTGTTCCCAGCTGTCTGCACAGAGCTGTCCCTGCGGAGGGCAGAGACTCTGGTGCCCAGGGCCACCCTCCCCCGTTCCCCCCATTAGAAGCCGCAGGACCTGCTGGCTCTGTCCCAGCTCCCTGTGTCACCTCCACAGGCACCCTCTCATCGCGAGTGCCCCTGCGGCCTGGGATTGCGGGACAGGCAAGGCAGCTTCTGCTGCACTGGGGCCTCGCAGCACAGTGCCTGCTGCGTGGGATATGGGCCCCCGGGGCCTGGCCTGGAGACGCTCCAAGGAGGTCAGCCCCCTCCCTCTCGGGTCTGTTTCATGTGCAACTGCCCCTAGCCTTTAACACAGTGACTCCTAAGGGTGAGGGGTGGCATCTGGGAGGCAAGAGCATGAGCGAGGGAAGAGAGGACATGCGGGAAGGCCAGGGAGGCCCCCGCGCCAGTTCTGGCCCCACGCCATGACGGCACTCGTCTCTGTGAGGGGACCAACCCACCGGGGAGGCAGGGTCCCGAGGCTCAAGGGCTCACGAGGAGCTGCCCCAGGGCCCGCCCTCTGTCGCCCCGTGTGCCAGCCTCCTGAGCGCTTTGCGGATGAGGATCCTGAGGCCCAGACAGGACAGCTTGCCTCGGGCCACTGAGGTGTCCCCACCCCCAAACCCCGTGCTCTGTCATTGAACTGAAGCTTCCTCAAGACCAGGAGCTGGCCCGGGAGGGAGCGGGCGGCCCAGGAACCCCGGAGGCCGGGAGAACATTCGGGAAAGGTGGTGCCTTCCCCAAGAGGAAAGCGCTGGCCCCTTGCGGGGTCTGTGAGTGTGCATCCCCCCACCCATGACAGTCAAAGCCTCTGCCCAGACAGCCTGCGCACCCGCACCCCACTACCCCGCCCCATCCCCGCTTCAAGCCCTTGGCGCCTGCTCCTATCGCTACATCTCCAGATTGCCCAGGATCAAGGGACACGTGAGCAGCTGGAAAATGCCACCAATTCATGCTGCGTGGGGAGTGAGCCTCTGCGATTCACGTCAGCAGCACCTCCCTGCCACCCAGCCAGAGAGGGAGCTCCAAGTTAATGTAAAGCCTCTTGTCCGTGGTGAAATCTACATGAAGACGTCCTGCTCCTGGCCCTCCTGCCCTGCTGGGCGCTGTGGCCGCGCCCTGCCCCGCCACAGGGGTCTGCCTCTCCAGCCCCTGGTCCCACATCCGGAAGTCGAAGCTGAGACTCACTTAGACTTTTTACAGAGGGTTCATCAGTTTCACCCCAAAGCTTCCGCTGGTTCTCCGCCTCTGCTGCCCTCCACCAGCAGAACAGTAAAAACTGCTTATGCGACTATAATAAAGATCATCTGAAATTAGAGAATGTGTTTTTTCAATATTTTCAAGGATGTAACCCTCATAATTAAACAACATGTCTCCTTCTATTTCGTATTGTAGCACAGTTACTAGCTCCACAACTAAATATTCAGAGATGTGCAAAAAAAACTTATACATATTCTCAGGGTCCATTTTCCTTAAAAAAAAAAAAAAGGAAAAAATCGCAGTTGTTTCATCTAAGTTTTGATATCGTAATTCTGTTTCTTAGGTGCTTGGGGACAAAAAATGCACAGATCTCGTGAATATTTCTAAACAAACTCAACTCAGCATTTCTCTTTCAGCCCCCTTTCCCTCCTAACCCCGCCCCCCTCTGTTAGGTACGCGATCTCTGTAACCCCGTTCCGAGCAGGATGCAGCCGGCAACCATGATTCTTCACTGACTCCTGTTTTTCGCGGATCAGTCCAATTCCCAATCCCCACTCAACCAGAGAGAGATAGAAAGAAAGACAGACGGCGCTGAAGAAAGACTCTATTAATTTTACAGCCATTCAATTAAACTATTCTGCGACGTCTCAGTTCTCATCTGGCCATCTTGGAGAGTGTGCCAAGACGTAACCCCAAGACAAACAAGTACAAAGCTTGTTTGCATTCTGCAAAGAGCTGGAAATCAAGTCCATGTTTACTGTAGGCTGAATTCCACGAGTGTCCTCATCAAAAGTTGCATAATTCCGCGCGTGTATTCCGGCTCTGATTTGAGGGCGGGATGGAGGAGAGCATTTTTCTCCCTCCCCTGCCCCGTAATGTTAAAATTTAAGTCAGCAGCAGCAAAGGTTTCTGAGCCGTAACACGACATGCTGGCTAAGAGCACAGGTCCTGGAGCCAGACCTCCTGGCCGTACTTGTGCGAATTACTGACTGTCTCTGTGCCTGCACCTCGTCGTCTGTAAAATGGGAGTATTGCCGCATACCTGCCTCCTAGGAGCTACAAAGATTAAATAAATTCTCATCTGTAAAGCTGTCAGAGGGCATCCGATAGATAAGGAGCGAAAAGAAAAAGAAAAAACCCAAGTGCCACCACTGGCCACACACCATCTCCAGCCTTTAAGGAAATCAATAACTAGGCAGGAAACCAAGGCAAATAGCAAAACAAAGAAATTTGAACATTATTAAATAAGTACTGGCTTTTGAGAGTGGCTAGGAGTGGATAGCACTAGAATATTTGCCTGAAATCAGACGATAGTTATAAATTTCTTCGAATTGTAAGGAAATCCAATATTCATACTATGCGGCATTAAAGACGAAAGCTGTCTTATTCGTAGGGCTGGTGAGGTTTAAAACTGCCATAAAGAGGGAGGGGAGCCCATCAGCCTGGAGCTTCCAGCTCTGGGCTCCAAACCCGGACTACTGTTTAACTGCTCGTCCTCACACCAGCCGGACTGAAGCGCGAATGTGGCCCTCTCCGGGTGCCTGGTCTGCAAGGAACAGACTCCAACTAACTTATGTCATTAAATGCTCAATGGTGACGAGGGTGATGTGTAACAACTTTCTCACCTAGAACCTTTATATAGGTGTCACGTTTAGAAATTCACCACACTAAAAGTAATTAACGTCTTTATCTTCTTAAGTTTTCAGTAAAGAAACTATTGTATCTATTTCAGTAAAGAAAACTATTGTATCCGGTTTTTCCCCAGAGCCCACTAGGTGCCTAAAACAGGGCTGTAATTCCCAGAATAAGAAAAAACTAAAAAAAAAAAAAAAAAAAAGTCTGTTGTAGAGGACCCACCATCACTGGAGAAACAAACGTGCTGACGGTTCTGACACCAGCAGAGCCATATCAAGAGGGCAGGTAAGGAAGCACCTCGGGGGTGGGTCCCCACTGGGGGGAGAACCTTCCACTGGGTCTTGGGAAGGTGACTCTTCTGGCAAAGGTGCACACACCGAGGCACACGCGCCTTTGCAGTGGATGGAACGGCTGGCAGGGAACTATCCTGAGGCCACAGCCCTGCAGGCGGGGGAGACTGTGGCTGGACCACACTGCACAAGCGGACAGCGGGCAAATGCCTGCCATACCAGGCCACCAGGAGCTCCGCCTTTCTGTGAGTTACCCAATGAAAGCGCTGGTTGATGTTCAGATTTTGGAGAGTTGGCACATTTAGTTTTGAGTGGGTCACAAAAAAGAACAGAAGACGCAGGAATGGCTGGCGTCGGCGGCTGCGCTCTAGTCGTGGGCGGCGGGATGAACACGCGGGAGCCCGCACCAGGCCACGGAGAGGCTTCTACGTGCAAACCGGGGGCGGAGGCCACCTGCTCAGGGTCCCTGAGGCCGGGGAGGCCGGTCGCCGCGGGAACCCCTCCAGGTCATCCCGGTGGCGACAGAGAGGCCTCGTGCAGGGCGATGTTGGGCGGGCCTGACCCGGTGCGTGCGGAGCCACAGCCGCGGATCTGAAAACCATTCCACCGGCCAGAGGCGCCCAGAAAATGGCCGCGGAGCCGTCTGTCCCCCCACAACCCCCAGTCCGGCTAAAACAAAGCAGGGCGGGCAGCAGCAATGGACCTGGCGCGGGAAGGCGGGATGCCCAGGCGGCAGGGCCAGCACCGGGGACGCGGGCGCAACGCGGACCGTGCCAGGTTGGCCCACAGGACCCGCTCCCGGCACAAAGCGGCCATGGTCCCCCAGCCGGGCAGCGGCGGACGGGGTGTGGCCAGGCGGGTGTCCACGTTCCCTTGCGGGCCTCGCCCGGTTTCCATTGGATACTCTGGGCTACGGCCATACCACCCTGAGCGCGCCCCATCTCGTCCACTAGATACTCTGGTTTTCAGTAAAGCTCAGAGGCACGTAATTTTCTTTCTGAAAATAAAATACATTCTGTTATGAAATCGGGTGTCGGTTTCTGTTTTGTTTGATTCTGATCAGAATTACACGTGCTCGGTCATTGTCAGATCCTTCCAGAGGCTTGCCAAAAAAAGAGCAGCGACTCTCTCGCTCCCTGGGGCAACCACTCTCAGACCTCCTAATTATGTTCATGTTCGCATCCATGTCTCTAAATAACACACGCATTGCCCGTTGCTTCTGAATTTTTCCACGTTAGTATTATCTGTTGACGCTCAGTCCGCCCCCCCCCCCCCCCCCCGCCGCCCAACACACACACACGTGCACGTTTCCACCATCTTCCCGGCTCGGTGACAGTCTAACTGATGTCTGACCACTGTTCGGGGACCCCACTGTGAGCACCGGCTGTGAGCAGTGACCCTCCCTCCTGACACGGAATTTGCCTTCCCTAGAGTTAACCCTTTGTTTGCTTACGTGCATTTCTAGGTGCTCATTAACTGCATTCCGAACTCTCCTCTAGCTCTGCAAAGGCCCCCAACTCATGCCGTCTCCCCGGCCTTTCCTCTGACCTGGGGGTTCGTGCTTGTTCAGTGTCACCGTCACCGCCCGTTTAGCGGTGCTGCAAGAGGGGGGAAAGCCAAGCGCGGGCGTCCGCCCGCCATCCCGCCTGGAAGGCCAGCCTCTCCCCCTGCGGAGTAAACTAGTGTCCTCACAAATGACACTCCATCGGGGTCGAAGCCCTGCGGACACAAACGGGAAGAAGAGACGGTGCTGAAAACAGAGACGAGGGATCCGAGAGCAACGCCCCGGGTTCCAGTTCCCTGATCGGAGCTGCGGACTGATGGGTGAGGGTCTCCTGGGAGCGAGCGGCTGTCTGAGGAAGGAAGCCTCACTCACAGGAGACGCGGGCACCACCTCGCAGACGGCACTGACCTGCGCCTTCGTCCGTGGCCATCGTCTGTTTCCTGAGGTCACCTTCAGCCAGACTTCCCTGTGGCGTGGCACGCCTCAAGACACCTGTGCCTTCTTTCTCAGGAAACAGGGGATGCCCGATTAAAAGCTCAAGGGGGGCCACCGCCCTGCGCCTCTGTGACCGGCTTCTCTTTCCCAGCATATTCTGTCTGTCGTCGATGGCATGTTGTTGGTGCCCCGGTTCCATGGCCCCAAAGTGACTGGGCTCCAGACCTATCCCAGGGACCGTGGCACCGAGAAGACTGCACCCTTCCTCGGCCACACCCTCCCCACTCGGCACTGGCTCCAGCCAGGTCCTGGCCGCGTGTGTGAGGTCACAGGCCGAGCGGGACAGGCCTGGGCCCTTCACTACAGTGGGCGGGTTGCTAAACCTCCCTCAAGGATTCTGCCATTTGCCAGGTGGTGACAATGATGCTGCTTTAAAGAACTATTATGATATTTACAGCTAATAAATAGAGAATGTCCATTTCCAACAATATTAGTGATTTAATAACCTGGAAACGTCTCCACTATCATGCAATTTAAGATACTAAACAAAATATGAGATTCCTTGTAAACGTCTATCTGGGTTCTCATCCAAAGGGAATCCCCAAAGGCCAGACATGAAGAGGAAACCAAAAACCAGAGTGACGACTGCATGAGCCGCCCAGTGACAACCCAGGGGAGGGGAGGAAGGAGCAACTTCAGTCGCCCAGACAGGTCAGGAGGTGACACCAAGGCTCCCGCATGAGACACGACTCTGAAAAGAAACTCGGGGAAGCGATGACAAGGAACAAGTCACCCCCAGCACAGGCAGAGAGACAGCCTGCCAGGCTGCCCGATCCCTGACCGGGCTTCAAAACTAAGTCCCCTCTGGGGACTCCAACCAGATCACTCAGACATCAGAGACAGCGTGAAGCCTTGGGTCACCTGGCAAACCAGGGCGGAACTTCTCTGGAGGGGTCTGAGACTCAAAGCCCAGTTCACACCAGCATCTGAAGAAACCGCCGTCAAGGAGAGCCGGCCGACAAAACAAAATGCAGGATCCAGTCCTTAAGAACTTCTGACAACAGAAATATTGTATAAACACTGGAAAAAAATAAAATTTAAATAACTTAAGACATAATCAAGAACTTAAGAAACGTATAAGATGCTATTTTAAAAAAGAAATGGGCAGGCTTAAAAAACAAATAGAGCTTACAGTAATAAAAGGTATAACTGATGAAATTTAAAACACCTCCGTGGATAAGTTTAACACACGATTAGACAAAGCTGAAGGAAGAGTTAGTAAACGGAACGTGAACCTGAGGATATTATACAAAATGCAGCACAGGAAAACGAGATTAAAACACATGTAAGATGAAATGTAAACGTCCAGCAAATATCTCCCTGGAATTCCAGAAGGAACAGAGACTGGCACTGAAATGGGCACTGTCTGCAAGCCAGGTACCGAGGGCACATGACACAAACAGTACGGGGTTGCTCCCGTCTTATGTCGTGTAACTCTGACGCTCCAATGCTGTTAAGCACAAGAGCTCGGGTTTCTGCAGACCTTCTACAACTGGACACTCCTGGGACACTGTCACACAGCTTCATGGGTCCACCTGAGCTCCGATGGCAGCCCTGTCACTTCTCAGGTAAGCATGGTGCTTCACTCACAGAGCTTCGATCTCTTCGGCCATAAAGTGGGAATGAAAACAACTGAGCTTCAGAAAGAGGTGCTGTGAATCGGAAGTGCGCGTAAAACCCTCCACATAGAGCCTGGCACGGAGTGAACACTCAGCAAATGAAAGATACTAACATTTCTCATCATTAATTTTCACTTTAAATGAGAAAAAAGAAGTCCAGAAAAGTAAAATAACTTTTGAGGGTCACACAGTATATTAGTCATAGACCAAAAGTTAGAATCCAGCTCTGTCAACCCACGTTCCTGGGCCGCTCCCTGCCTCTCGGACGTGGGGATGAGGGGCCTTGCAGCTGCTTTGCAAAGAGCCACAGGGCCCAAGATGTCTCCTCCTTGGCTTAAGATGACAATATAACATGTGAGGACACAATAAGCTTTCAAGACATGAACAAATGAATCCTCAAGGGTAATCCATGAGGCTGGTGGGGAAGAAGTTTCGAGCAGAGAAGCGAGGGGCAAATCCAACACCGGAAGGCATGTCAAGGTAATATCAACGGCAACTCTGCCCCTCAGGGTGACGAGGCATGTGGAGGCACTGTCACTGGCTCCATGTGCCCAGAGAATAAGAGCACTCAAGCATATCGGGGACATGGCTGCTTCAGCCGTGGTATATCACAGACTCTCTGGAGCTCAACTGGAAAAAGCAGCCAGTGCCAATCTCCTGGAGGTTTGTGTGTTTCAGCAGCACCCAAAGCCAACTTGGAATTGCCTGTTGTCAGAGGTAACATTTCTTGCTGGGCCCAAGAAGCCTGCAAATGCAATGTCAGTTGTGCAGCCAGGAGAACCATGCACGCTGCCTTCAGGAGACTCACTTCAGACGTAAGAGCACACACAGGCTGGAGGGAAGGATGGTAAGATGCGTTCATGCAAATGGAAACCAAAAGAAAGTGGGGGTAGTAGCTATTCTTGTATCGGACAAAACAGACTTTAAGACAAAACCGTACAAAAAGACAAAGAAGGTTGCTACATGATGGTAAAAGAGTCAATTTAACAAGAGCATTTAACACGCGAATATTTATGCTCCCAACACAGGAGCACCTAAATATATAAAGCAAATGTTAACAGACCTAAGGGGAGGACTAGACAGCAATATAATAATAGTAGGGGACTTCAGCACCCCACTCTGACCAACAGGTAGATCATCCGGACGGAAAATCCATAAGGAGAAGCTGGCCTTAGATTACACGTTAGGCCGGACGGACTTAGCAAACATCACATAGCGAGCGCTTCGGCAAAGAGCGAGAGAACACACCTTCCGCTCAAGCTGACACGGCGTCCCCAGGATGGAGCGCGTACCAGGCCGTAAAACAAGGCAATAAACACAAGAAGATTCAGATCTCATCAAGCACCTTTTCTGACCACAACAGGATGAAAATAGAAATCAATTACAAGACGAAAACTGGAAAATTTACAAATACGTGGAGATTAAACAATATGCTCCTAAACAACCAATGGGTCAAAGAAGAAATCAAAAAATATCTTGAGACAAATAAAAATGGAAGTATGACAGACCAAACGTATGGGTGCAGCTAAAGGCTACTCGGAGAGGGAAGCTCACAGCAGTGCACGCTGAGCCACAAGAGAGATCCCACGCCCAGCTACAGCTCAAGGAACGAGACAAGGGAGACCACACGGAGCCCGAGCCAGTGGAAGGAAGGAAGGAACTGAGATCGGGGGGAAATAGAAAGACAATGGAAAAGATCAGGGAGACTAAGAGGTGGGTTTTTGCGGGGGGGGGGGGGTGTTTTTTTGTTTTTGTGTTTTGTAAAGATAAATAAAACTGACAAACCTTCAGCTAGACCCACTAAGAAAAGAAGAGAGAAGACTCAAATAAATTGAGAAATGTAAGAGGAGACATTACATTTGATCACACAGACTTATTAAAAATTCTGAGGGACTACTATGAACAAATCTATCCGCTGCCCTACAAGAAGGGATAAATTTCTAGAAGGATGCAACCTGCCAAGGCCGAGTCATGAAGAAACTCTGAGCAGACCAGTGACTAGTAAGAAGACTGAATCAGTCATCATAAACCCCCCAGAATAAGAGAATATATTTACGAATCATATATTTGATAAGGGGTTAATATCTAGGATATATGAAGAACTCCTACAACTCAACAATAAATCAAATAACCTGATTTAAAAATGAGCAAAGGACTTGAACAAACTTTTCCCCAAAAATGATATACAAACAGCTAACGAGCATATAAAAAAATGTGCTCGACATCATTAATTATCTGAGAAAGTCAAATAAAAACCACAGACAGATGCTACTTCACACTCATTAGAATAGCTACTGTCGAAAAAACAGTTTTTTTAACAATTAAAAAAAAAATTAACGAGCCGTGGTATCTCGGTTAGCTCCAGTGGCCATGACGGCCCCGGGGGGCAGGGGCTCAAACCTCAGACAGTAACCCTCTCCCCCTTCCCCCCAAGAGCAGAGCACCCGCGGGGCCAGGCCTTGGTGGGAGCCCTCGCCAGGCTAGGGACAGCCACCAGGCCCAGAGGGGCCTCTGAGCTCTCCCTTCACGGGGTTCCGCCCTCGTGGCCCGTCTGAACCCAGTCACCTGCCTAAGGCCCTACCTTCTGCCACCGGCACACTGAAGTCACTTAAAAACATTCCCAGCTCCACTGGGTTGTATCCTCTGCTGGGTTGACATTAGAACGTTAAAGGCACAGAAGGTAATAAAGACAGGAGGTGTGAAGCTGAACGCTCGCCCGCGAGCACAGACAGCTGCCCGGGGAGCAAGGCCTCGCCCACGGCACTGCCTTAAGACACGTGCCCTTCACACTCTCTCTTATAAAACCAGTGGCACACATTTCTTTCTTTTTATCATTGACAGTGACCGATAAGCATCTTTTCGTTCTATGAAATAACTTTGAAACATTCTGCAGCTGTGATGCTGGAGGACAGGGACACGACGTGACCTGGTTCACCCTCTGGGTAAGGGTTCACTCGGAGCGAGCCTGCCCACCTGCCTCACCGGCTGCTGATCTAAAACACGCTTTCGTGAGCCCAACCCATGAGTCAGAATCCACGCATGGATTCTGGCCTGGGCTCTGGAATCTAAACTGGGCTGCGTACGAGTTTGCTCGGGCCACCGTGACGAAGCACTACAGACTGGATGGCTTAACTGAACAGAGTGACCATCTCACAGCTCTGGACCCAGCGTCCGAGGCGACACGCGCAGGGCCGAGCTCCCTCTGACGGCCCTGGGGACGGGGCCTTCCGCCTCTGCTGAGACCCGACCTTGGCTTGCAGCTGCTCCGCTCCATCTCTGCTCCGCCTCCAGCTGGCCCTCTTCCCTCTGCGTCTCTGTGTCGTCACCTGGCTTTTTCTCTCTGTGTGTCTGTGTCTCCAAATGTCTCTCTTCTCACGGGGACACGTCCTCGTATTAGCGCCCCCCCCCCTCAACACAGCATGACCTTGTCCACAAAGACCCAACTTCCAACAAGGCCACTTTTCACATGTACCAGTGGTCAGAACTTCAACATCTTTTGGGGGAGCACAATTCAAGCCACGATGGCTCCCGAGCGGGTTTTCTGGCACAGCTTCCCCGCGGTGAGCGCAGCTCGGTTTCTGGAGGCAGGGCCACAGAGAATCCATGAGGACAGATGTCGTATTTTTGCCACGAGACCGAAGCCAGAGGCAGAGGTCTTCGTCACTGTGCATCTCAGTCTGCCAGACCAGTGAGGGACACGGCCATCTGTGTGCACAATGGCGCCGTCAAGGGTGGACGTCCCGCGGGCTCTGGCATCGACCATGACGTGCGACGTGATGTGAGGTGCACGGGCCGCAGCCCTCGTCCGTGCAGTGGGCATGGTGGCAGTGGCCACCGGCAGGATGAGTGAGGTGATAGGTGGAGATCTCTTGTCACTTCATCAACGTTCAACCCATGTGAGCTATTCCTTGGCTGTTACCACCCTGGCCGCTGTGAACTTGACTTTGGGAACTGTGGAACTTGGCACCATCCTGCCACATGACCCTATAACTTGAAACCTAATAAATGTATGAGCCAACACTTTCCTCTGGTATCAATGAATCAAGTCAAAACAATCTCGTGGCCCCAGTGTGTGTTCTGGGAAGACCTCTTGATAAACTGAAGCACGAGTGTGTCTCCTTGGGGACAGGAGAGGGACAGCGGGGTCTTGGACATATATTCATTTTACTCTCAATCCCCTAGTTAAAACTTTTTATTGAAAAGTTTTATTAAATGCCCCCATGAAATATAATATGACTTACCCAGACAAAGTAAAACAGCATTGTTGCTTTTTAGAAAAAGATTCCTTGGGGTCTCCTTCCTCCCCACTGTCAGTAGAACCCAATGAGCACACTGCCAGGCTGAAAGCAAGAAGCAGGAATAAACCAGAAAATGGCCCGTCGTGATCAAGAAGCATCGAGCTGCAAAGGTTTGGGGCTTGTCTGCTTTCTCGTCAAAATCGCATGGGTCAGACGTTTGTGAAATCCATAGGGAATGAAAGCTGCCAGGCCCTCGGCGGTTCCTGCAGAGGCCGCTGCGGGTGTCGTCACCGTGTCGGCTCAGCGCACCATCCATCATGAAAATCAAGACGGACTCGTCAGACAAAGGGCCAAGGTCTCCCAGAAGGCTCGCGTCTCAGCCTCCAAATGCGGCCATGCGCGTCATGGTGCCGTGGCCTCCAGCCTCAGAACACGACAGGACTGACGGCGCGTCTTTCCTGGGCAGCGGCATCTCCTCGCCCGTTCCCACTTTTCAATGACCCACTTTCTGTCCGGGGCAAGATGAAAGCCGGTTACACAACCCGGCAGATGTGTATCTCCCTGGTGGGCGTGCACTTGGGACAGTGGCTGCTGGCGGACGCTAACGCTCAACAACCAGAGACGCGGGCTCAGTGCCCGGCCCCTGGGGTCTCGGGCTGTTCATCCAGTTCTTGTCCTTCCCCTGCCTCGTGCTGGGCTGCAGGCAGGCAAAGCGGGTGTGTGCTCTCTGGCCTTCAGAGCTCGGCGCAGACCGCTGTGCATGTCACACACGCAGGCAGTCATCAGATGCACAGGAGCTACGGGCACCTCTGCGGTGTCGGCCTGCCCACTGCGCCCCTGCTCGCCTGCCGCTGGGCGACCCGGGGCTCTGAACCACTGTGATCAGGCAAACATGCAGAGTTTGCCACGTGAGTGAGTCCTCTTAGAAAGTGTGTCGTCTGCGCCTGCTGTGTGTCGGGCATACACCTTGTCAAGCCGTGGGCATACGAGTGACCCGGGAGCTGTCGCCTTGCTCCACAGCGTGAGAGGGTGGCTTGGGGGAGGAGGGCGGGAGCTCAGAGCATGGGTGGTGGGGAAGGAGGTGTGGCAGGGGTGGACAGCGACAGCCCAGAGCAACCTAGAGCCTCCATGAGTATGGCCCCACCCGAAGACCGCAGACCGTTCTCCCGAGACAATGATTGATGGTCACGCTGTCGTTACAGAGAGCGCCGAGGCAGAGGGCGAGTCAGAGGACAGGGCTGTCGGCCTCCCTGAAGCCTCACATGCCTGGACTCAGAGGCCACGGGGGTGAAGCGGGGGGTGGAGGAGGACAGACGGCCCCGTCCTGCAGAAACGTAGATGAGCCTGGCCAGCTGGGTGCGGACGCGCTGTGCAAGCGCTGAAGGTTTATAGACAGCCAGACAATGCTTAAGTGAGCGGTGGCCACATCCGCGTCACCACCTCCTTGCTCCGAGGAGCTTCTGGCCATGGCGAGGGAGGGAGGGTGGCTCCCAAACTCCAGGATGTGGTCCCAACACCTCCCACGGGTAAACACTGCTGTGGCGCAGCTGCTCCCTCCCGCACCTGGCTCCGTCTGTCACCCCGCCCGCAGTCACCCTCTGCCTCTGCTCGCTCCTGGCGGCCCGAGCACAGCGGCTTTCCTCCAGGTCCCGCTGCAGGACCTGGGCGGCTGCAGGCCTGGGGGCCGATCCTCACCTGGCCTGGCCTCCAGCCCCTTGCTTCAGGGCCTGCCCTGTCCTGCATGGAATGACCTCAGCCCCCAGCCCCAAACACGGGCCCCAGGAGAACTGCGAGTCCCGATGCCAGCCCCAGCCCTGACGGGCTCACAGGCCCTGTCTCAGTAGATGTGCGGGTCCAGCCCCGCGAGGCCAGCTTCGGTGAGCCGTCACCTGGTACAGAGCATGTGGCTGTGTGTAGGACCGGGGACTAAGCCCACCATGAGGGGTGCGTGGCGGCAGGCCGCAGGGGCGCCAGCATGGCATGGTCAACTCACGGGCACCGGCACGCTTGGGTGGCTGATGGGCAACGTTCACTGGTCACAGGTTCACAGACCTTCAAAGGCAGTGGCCAGTGGGCCGTGTGAAGTCGGCCGTGGGGGAACAGGTGAGTCCTGCACTCCGGACCTCTCCGCCGCTCACCTCACCCACCACCTTGACAATGGGGTGCAACCCCGCATCCCTCCTCTCCGGTTCTGGGGTCCAGAGGGGAGAGCCCCACCAGCACACACCCTGGTGGAGGCTGGCATGCTCTGTACCAAGGCCGGGGCTGGACTCGGAACGTGGTGCTGTGACCGGCAGAGGGCTGGAGTGTGGGGGTCCTTCAAGTTCCCTGTCCCCTAATCTCAGCCACAGAGGTGGCAGTTCCGCTCGCTCCGAGGCTACGGTGGTGACGGAGGTGTGGCTGCTGCGGGTCAGGCTGCCCATTGCGGCCCCTGGGCTCCGCCCCACCCAGCACATGTAAGACATGTACTGCCCTCTGCTCAAGGACCGTTAGGACCAGGCGACAGACCGCCTGGAGCACCACGACAGCTGGCACGGGGGAACCCTCGCCGGAGAAGCAGGCCAGAGCTGGCTCCTCTTCTCCGAACATTCCCGTCGCTCTCACCCCACTTCCCAAGCTCCTTAGCCAGGAGCCCACAAACCATCAAGCGACCTGGGGAGTCCTAGAAGCGCAGACGCAGACCCCCCACTGTGCGGCCTGGAGGCAGGGGGCCCAGCACATGCCCGTCTGGGAGTGCCAGCTGCTGAGCCCACATGCGGGCCCAGGCGCACATCGCTGTGAGCACCGGAGACAGGCGTCGGGAGGGTCCTCGGTGGGGAGGGTCCTCAGCAGGGATGGCCCCTTCATTCAGAGGATTTAAATCCAGGACTCAACATCTTTGCAATAAACAACGTGTGTGCCTCCTCACGATGTAATGCAAACCAATAACAGGCTCCAATAATGCAACTTTTTAAAGGCTTGAAATAACTTTTCAATGAAGAACAACCCACTTGAGCAGAGTTAATTCACTTTATGGGCCAGCTGAACCACTAGGACCCCCAGAGCTGTGCCAAGCAACCAGACAGGGCTGTGTCATCTGCTGCCACACAGGCGACTAGGCTGCGTGGTCGGCCCCGCTGTGCCCCGTGGCCTGACCGACAGGACTGTCCCACGCTCCTCCCTCCACCGAACTGTGCATCCTTGCCTGGGGACATTGGCTAGTGTGGTCCTGATGGGAGTCCTGTGTTCTTCCCCGCATCCCTTCATGCAGCCCTTCCCCTGAGTGCCCCCCACCACCTGGGAAGCCCGAGGCGGATGCAACCATGCGTCTCCCCAATCAGTGTGACCGGCTTCTCGATGGTGACCCAAACCCACACTGCGATTAACAGCAGTTCGGCCCAAGAGCCTACTTGCTGCCTTTTAATTAAAAGTCCAAGCTGGTGTTTTTGTTTCGCAGGGAAGGGTGCCACCCATCAAGGTCATTCAGCTGGGCACCGCTGGCAGGGCCACCAGGCTGCAGGCGTGCACTCCGCCCAGCTGCTCCGGGGGCATCGCCATGCAGGAAGGGGCTAGCAGCTCTCAGAAGGTCCTGGGACACAGCAGCCTCCAGGCAGGGCACGGGCGCTCAGCGCGGGGCTGGCTCACTCTGGCTGTACTCGGCGCCCACATCACTGCAGCACGCAAGCTGCTCAGGAAGGCACACTTATCAGAAGGTCAGTCGCGAACGCTCCCTGGGCAGCCACTGTGATAGAGATTTGCTTAAGCCCCCGCCCAGCCCCACCTCTGCTTCCTGTTAGCACTGGTGTAACCCAGCTGGTCCCTCCCGTGGGAAGCTGTCTGCAGGGAGGTCGTGGGCACGGGGCCCCATCCAACCTGACCTGCCGTTCTGAGAGCAAGAGCTGAAAGCCTCTCAGCGAGCAGCCTCTGGATTTTGCAAGGGAACCCCGCCTGTGTGTGTCACTTTGTTCTCCCCATAGCAGGATTACTCGACAGAGAAGCAAATGTGTTTTCACATTCACTCTCGGCAAAAATTCCCATGTAAATCACGGCCCCAGTCAGAGAAAAGCGCCTGGGGGACTGTGTACCCTGGCTCTGGGGCCGGTGGGTTGGACACACCCACACTGAGAATGAAGGCAGGTGGAAGCCTCTCGGTGGGGAGCAGGCTGCTCAGGTGAGCAGCAGTCCTTGGGCCTCACACCCAGCCACGTGGCCAGGCGCCGAGGCCGCGGGAGGAGAGCTGAGTGACCATCACACTGGCTGCTCCTGGCTCTTCACGAAGCAGCCGATTCTGCAGCGGCCACATCGCAGCAAGGACACAAGCAAACCCAGTACCAGCCCTATCGCTGACCGTGTGGCCTTAAGCAAAATTCTCCAGTTCTCAGCCTCTGTGTCCTCAGGTGTCAAATGCAGATGCTCAGATCACCTGCCAGGAGGAGTTGACATGAAAATAAAAGCAGGAAATGTAGGGCCAGGCACCGACCCTGGAGACGGGCACCGAGTAAGTGCTTGAGAAACTAGGTGTCAGTACACTAGGCGCTGGCGCTCCCCAAGAGAGAAAGAGAGCACGTGGGCTTCTGAACCCCGCAGCCGGAGGACACAGGGCAGGTGGGGTGGCACACAGCCGTCCTGCCTGTGGCTGCTGAGAGAATCGTGGCTCACTCCAGCACGAACCGGGTGCCTCCCGAGCTTCGAGCACTTTCTGAGCAGGCACCATGCCCATGGCTCTCATCCCTCCTACAGAATGGGACTGAGGCTCCGGCCTGGGTGAACAGCTCAGGAAATAAATCCAGTCCACTGACTGACCGGCCTCGCCACACAGACCTTCCCTTTTCTAGTGGTGACAATGTGGATATCACCTGTGGCACACAAGGTTCAGAGATAAACTGCGCCCGAGGAGGTGTTAATGTGATTGGGACGAGGCGAGACCTTCCGTGTACTGAATAATACAAAAAGCCTCAAAACAAGTGGTTTCTTCACCGTAACAGGCAGCGTCTTTTAACCTTTCTGAACACACTTAGCACACGACGTAGCTGTTGGCCAACACAGAAGGGAGGAGGGTCCCTTGCCGACACAGCAGGACTGCAGCCTCGTGTGCCAAGGCCCCGGGAACGGAGGACACGGGCGGGCCTGAGCCCCTGGGACAGCGGAGCTGGCGTGTGTGAGGACAGGGACGGCACAGCCCGCCAGCCAACCCTGACTCAGCTTTGCTGCCGTGTGAGCCCCTCTGAGTCAGTGACAGAACCTCCACACGGGACCCACCGAGGGGACACGTTTAAAGCAGCTGGCACTTAGTCCACGTGGGACATGGAAGCGCCTTCCTCCAGGGAGAAGTCTGCTCCCTCCTGGCTGGTTCCTAACAGGGCGGGACTCTGGAGCGAGCCCAACTGAGCAGTGCCTGCCGCCCCTGCACCCCGACAGCTTCACAGTGATGAATGCGGGTTGCTCTGAACACCGAAGCGGTGCGTGAATGTGACTTCTGCCCCCAGTGCAGTGCGAGCTCGGCGAGCGACCGGTCTCGTCCGTCTCCTGCGGTGTCCCCTCCGGCTGGTCCCAGGCTGGAGAGCCGTCCTCCCTGGTACATGCGCGTGGTGCTGCTCCGGGCCCCTCCCCTCCGCGACACCCACACCCACGTCTCAGGCTCCGTTGTCCTTCCACTTCATGAGCACAGGCCACCCAACACGTCTGGCCCTCTTCCCGCCACCCACCCCTCCACTCCTGCCAGCCTCTCTGAAACCACGGCCCCGGGCCGTGTCTGCGGCCCCGCATCTCTGCCGAACCCTGCAATGGAGCTGAACATCCAAACCCTACTGGGGCCAGCAGGTAATGTAAGTAACAGGATGGACTAGAGGTGACAGGGAGGGGTGGTGACTGTGACAAAGTGACAGCACGTACTTCTCTCCCAATTCTCACCAATTACTGTCTTGCAAGAATGAGGGCCCGGTGCGTCTAAATCTTAAAATTTCTTTGAAGAACTCAGATATGCAGATAAACCATCAGGTAACAACGAATCCAACGCTCTAGGTGTGCGGGCTAAGCCCACTCAAGGCACACAGACGGCGCAGAGGCCCAGGGGCCTGTAAACCGACGTGCGCCTTATGCTGACCCGCAGTCCAGCTGCTCGCTGCAGCCTCGCCGGCCGCAAACCTAACGCCCCCGAGCCCACCACAACCTCCCCCAGCCGGCTCCTCTTGTGGGTCTGTAACGTGGACGCTGCCGAGCCCCGCGCAAGCACCCAGGTGCGAAGCCAATCACCTTCAACCTATTCTTCACTTTTCTCTCAACTGAGCAGCTCTGCTCGTGGTCTCTGCAGTGAGCCCTGACCCGCTGTCACCACCGGCTGCCCACGCAGTGCTGCTGCGTGGCTGACAGGTCACTCTCCCCGATGTCCTCCTCCTCACCCAACTCCCTTCTCCCAGCCTCGTGGCTTCCTGCAGCCTGTGAATTTCCGCGTCCTTCTCAATCCAGCATTCAAGGCCCCGCGTACAAGGGCAGATGCCACCAGCTGCCCTTCAGCATCCGTCCTCCCCTCCTCCTGTGACAACGGACCCCCCCACACCCAGTTTGCCGGGGATGTGGACACCTGAACTCGCGAGTGTATTTCGTATATACTCCTGCAGCCACGTGACGAAGTCCGGCCAATGGAATGAGCACAAGCCCTACGCAGTGGAGTCTAAGACCTTCTCTCAGAGACAACACATCTGAGATCCGGAACTTGATGTCACCATCCTGGGCCGTCATCTAAAGGGGACACTGAGAAATAAGGAGCCTGGGACCCTGGCGCAGGGAGGCCGTAGCAGCCCCCGGGACCACTGGACCACGTGTTTCTGTCTTGTCGACACTACTGTCCCGTCCGGTTTTCTGCCACCCCCGACCACCTCGCCCGTCACCACACTTGCTACGCTGCGCGTCGCTCTCCCACCGCCCCCTCTCCGCCCCCTCCTGCTGCGCTACTCCTCTGAGAAATCCTACCCCTCTCCGAGGACCCTCCTCGATCCTCAGATTTCACCTCCTTCCTCGGATTTCACCTCCGTAAGGCCCTTCCTCAGCCCCCAACGGCACACGCTTTCTCTAAGTCCCAGCACCGCTTCATTTATTCTTCTCACATTGTATTTACAGAAACGCAGACACATGCGCACACAGGCCCGCGCACAAGACCTGCACACAAACACATGCACATATGCACACATGCACACTTGCTCACAGGCACACAGACAACATGTGCATGTGCACACTCATGCACACACCACCAGCATTACACCCAGATTGCTGGCCCTCTCGTGCTGAACAGAGCGAGCCACAATACAACCTGTTCAACGAACTGCGGGAGAGAATCACCCACACGGGAACACACGGCCGAGGGTGTGTGCAGGAGTCCCCGCCCAGGGCTGGAATCACCTACACGGGAATACACGGCAGAGGGTGTGTGCAGGAGTCCCCGCCTGGGGCTGGGGACAGCAGGGGACGCGGCGGTTCTGTGGGCAGGCTCTGCACATCTGAGCTGGGCTGCAGTTTGCGGTACCGGCTGGCAGGGCCATCTTGATGTCACGTCTCAGAGCCACATCACCCCCACGTCGGGGACCAAGCAATCACACCAACTCCCGCACTTCGTCCAAGGCGCCCCCTCTGCCTGGATCCATCCCCACCGGCCCCTGGGCACAGACGGCCCTGGCACTGCCCACGTGCTCAGTGGGTCATCTGACTACATCTGCCCAAGAGTACGTTTTCAGATTTCCGACTTGGGCATGGCCTCTACACACCCAAGTGCCACAAACTCTCCTCGGTTTTTCCTTTGGAACCTGTCTCTGAACGACAGTAAGAATAGCTCAGCTTGGCAGAGGGTCTAGGTTAGATTTACACGACATATGGCCCTGCTGGACACAAGCCACACTGTCAGATTACCCAGGGCTGGTCCTGTGCCTCTGAGCTGCTTACCTGAGCCCGCACTACCTCCTCACCAGAGACGGTGGCCGAGATGACATCTGAATATAAATAGCGAAGAAAAGAGCTGGGACAGAAGACAGAAATGTCCCCCTCGAGGCGCCAGGCCACCCTAAGCCTGGGCCTGCGGGGAGTCAGAGGTCACTTCCGCGCGAACCTGCCTGCTTCTCTCCCGGGTGACATATGTTCTCTCGGGCACCGCTCAGCCCTTCGGCCGGCTGGACAGGAGGTTTGCATGTCTCTGAAAAGATGGGCTTCTTGTCCAGCCTCTGTCCCCCGACTGCATGTCTTAGGGTTCCTAAGCATAGTTTAGCGCTGAGGGTGACCACAGATGAGAAGGGGGAGAGCGTGTCCCACATCACAGGCTGGATGCGAGACTCCTGCATGGGGAGGACAGGTGGAGGGAGGGACAGGGGACAGGAAGGGGAGAATGGTGAGGACTTGGTCTCCGTAAACTGAAAAACAAGCCTCCCCCTGAGGCACCGAAGGTCGCCCTACCCTGGCTCCTCCTCTGATCTTGGCCGCTGCGCCCACTGTCACCTGTCACCACACACAGACAGCATTCTTCCAGGAACGTTCAAAGGGATCAATTCAGACAAAGACCTTGGCTCAGACCTTGGGTTTACTGTTTTTTTAACTGGTCCTTTGCATTTACTATTTTTTCTATTTTTTCTTTTACGTGCTAGTTTCATCTATAATTATTCATTTAGCATTTCATCTTTTACTGTTTTTAGTGGAGACAAGAAGCAACTGCTCACAGTGTCAAGCACCGTAGGGTGGTGCCTCTGAGATGTCTTAGGCTGGGATCGGCAAACGTTTCTGCAAAGGGCCAGACGGTATGTGAGCCTGGGCTCTGCGGGCCTTGCGGCCCATCACAGGCACTTGCTGCAGTCGGTCGCTGTGATGTGAGAACAGCATAGACAGCACGTAAATAAAGGAGCAGGTCTGTTTCCCAGTAAAACTTTATTTACAAAAGCAGCCAGCATGCACACTTGACCTGTGGGCTGTAGTTTGCCATCTCCTGCCTTAGACACAGAGATGACCGATATGGGGCGACTGAGGAGCCAATGAGGGACTCATCCCGTCAGCCTCTCCACCGGGGCCTGGGCCTGTCCCGACCTTCTAAAACCCACGGACCTCTGTGCTCACGTGGAGTATCCCGGGAGCCATGTCTCTGGTCTGCAGGAGCCACCGGAACCCTCTGCGTCAGACTGTGTGCCAACCCCGTTCGCTCTCACCTCGACCAGCACCGAGAGGGCACATGCCCTGGTTTCATCCCAGCGCAAAGCCAGACCCTGGGTCTCATTTCTGGACAAAGTGCTAATGGGAGCCCAAAAGGACACAGCAACAAAAAGTTACCCACGGTGTCACAAAAGAAGTCACAAAGCTGACATGAGAGCTGGATCTTTGCCAAAGAAGGAAAAGAGGAAATTCCAGGTAGAAAAAGAAAATTACTAAATAGAAAACTGACATGATGAGGTTTTAATTTTAGAAAGATAAATGGCGTCAGTGTGGAGGGAGAGACGAGGAGACAAGTGATGGGCGGTCCCAAAGGCCCGGGCAAACGGGGATGCAGGCCCACGGAGGCAGGGGCCACAGCGCTGGTGTCCCGGGCTCCGTCTGTGTCCTCCCAAAACTTGTGTGTTGAAATCTTAGCCCCAAAGGGATGGCGTTTGAAAGCGGGGTCTCCGGGAGGTGACATGGTCGTGAGGGTGGTCCCCTTGTGATCAGAGCGGTGCCCCCACGAGGAGAGACTGGAGAGCTCACTTCCTCTGCTCCCTCCACTGTGTAACAATACCTCAGGAAGTCAGTAAACCAGGGAGCGACCCTCACCAGACCCCTGTTTGCCGGCATCTTGACCTTGGACTCCCAGCCTCCAGAGCTGTGAGAAATACATTTGCTGATTAAGCCCCTGGTCCATGGGGTTTTGTTACAGCTGCCCCAACGAAGACGGCTGGGAAGGCACCAAATACGCAATGTTAAAGGAATTGCGTGATTAGCTGAATAGGGGTGGTGGGCGGGCAGGTGAGAGGCAGCTGGGGGTAAGAACAGGTTCGCTGTCTCCAAATTTACGGTGCCCGACAGATGTCCACGTGTGCCTCACTGCGCCCAGCGGCACGTGTTAAGTAGTGAAGGGCCTTCCCATCAGCGGCGTCTCCCGTTTTACGTAATATGGTGAACAAGTTCAAAACACAATAGAGAAATGATTCGTGTTAGTCCATAGGAAGCGAAACCATCATTGGCATGTGCTGTCAATCAGATTTCAAAGTCTTGAGGAAGCTTTCAGAGACGACGAAGAGTTTTTTTTGAAGAGAAGCTCGTGGAACGCACGTGTTCAGCACTGGGTTTACTGGACAGGCCACCGGGGCCAGCAGGCCACCTGGGGCTGTTTCGGCAGCAGCGTGCAAGGACACACAAAAACCAGAGTGAACACGGAGGAGGCTCCTGCAAACACTGGCAATGGAGTCCTTGAAAAAGGTAAGAAGTGAAACCAAGCATAGGAGAGAAATGTGACGGTGCAGAGACAGAAGTTTCAGTTCGGGAATTTAGCAAGCACATGACGTCAGTAAACGAAATCACCATCTTTAAAACAACCTGTGACTCCTTACCAAGGTCCTCCATGATTTCAGTTTATTCAAATAGGTCTTTTGCTGTTGTGCAAAGCGGATCGTGAGGGTCATCTAACAGTGTCACGTGAACACGTCAACTGCCCAAGGCTGCGAGAGGCCCAGGAGCCCTAACGGGCCTAAGCACAGGAGCGAAAATCTCTCCGAGAAGGAATTCCGGTTCCCATTTGCTGGCTGCTTTTCAAGATGAACGGGGCCACCTCCCGACAGTGACTCCGTCTCGTCCGCTCCATCTCTGCCATGTTGGTTCCTGAGCATGGCTCTTGCACTCCAAAACCCCCAGTGGCTCCCTAGCACCTCACGAGTGTTGAGCAGGCACTCCGGCCTGACTTGTAAGGCCTCCGACCCTGGTCCCACTGTCCCTCTCCTGTGTCCTCTGCTACCAGAAGCTAATTTCAACCCATCCTGTGTGGACTGCCTGGGTCATGCCTTTTAAAACTCCTGCCCAGCAAGTCCCACTCCTTCAGGGGCTTCCCCAGCTGCGGCCAACAGGACAGTCAAGGTGCTGCCTCACCCGGCACTCCCCTGGGATGGGAACCTCTACGTCCCCAACCCTGGGAACACAGATGCCCCAAGGGGCTCCTTCTGCATAGGTGACCATGTTCCATACGACTACCACCCTTCAGCCGAAGCCATCCGGACTCGTGTGAGCCCCTAATGCAGGCTGGACAGTCGAGAGGCTGGCAGTGGCCAATGACCTTGCCAGGTACAAAAGGTCTGCTTATACAAGCGTGATGAGGCCTCAGCAGACCGATGAAGGCCTGTCCTTTGGAAATCTGAACAGGAGAGTGGAAGAGAGGGAGAGAAGGAGGAAGGGGGAAGGGGGAGAAGGAGAAGTGGGGGGAGGAAGAGAAGGCGAGGGGAGGGAGAGAGAGGGAGGAAGGGAGAGGGAGGAGAAGCCTCGCGGGAGGGGAAACCTCTGCCAGTGCTGCAGTTGCACTAAAGTGGGGACCCAGGGAGCAAGCAGCACTCTGGTGCGGCCCGGCCACAGCCTGCCCAGTCCCTAGAGCGGTGGAGGTGACGGTGATGGGGTAGTGGTCGTCGTAACGGTGGTGGTGATGGTTGTAGACATCGCACAGTTCCTAACACACAGGAGATGCTTTAGGAGTAGTCACTGATATGTGGGTCATCTGGCAAACCGTCTACTACATGACGTATCAAAGAGAACCAGTAGAAATGAGCAGAAGAGATGCCAACATTGGTGAAGGACCCGCTCAGATATCAAGCACCATGTTAAACACATTATCTCACACCTCACGAGAGCTCATTGACAGAAATTCCACCTGAAATTAGGATCGAATAAATTAAATGACTTGCCCGATCTTACAAACCTAATGAATGGCACCACCTGGGCTCAAGAGCCGCGTGACCGCAGTGGCCATAACGTTTTCCGCGACGCTGGGGTGGGGCGCAGAGAGGCCTGTGAGGAGCTGGCAGACCAGACGGTGACAGCAGAAGCCAAACAGTGTTTCTCAATGTGACAATGCTTCAAAAGACAGACTTTACTTCTTCCCAAAAGATGCCCCCCTTATGCACACAAAATACACCTCCTGCGCCACTGCCCACATACGCCTGATGGCGGCTTACATCAGTATTAGGAAGGACGGATTACTCCGTCTGAACTTTGACCTAAAAAGAGGAGGGAAAACAAGAGTGAGGTGACAGGAAGTGGTGTGACCGACCGGCCGTGAGGCTCCACCTCGAGCACCCTCCTTCTAGAAAAGTCCTCAGAGGCTGGCTGCGGCAGCCCCCACAATCACTGTCTGGAGGATCCACTGCCAGGACCTGCCTCCTGGGTGACACCGCAGCTGGGACAGGGGTGTGGTGACCTCGCCTAGGGAACACAGCCTCCACTCTCTGTCCACCAACCTGGGCGGTCTTCCCAGGACGCCATCTGTCAGGACAGGGCAGTGCGGCCGGCTGCCTGAGTGTGACAGCCGGCCACCACTCCATCCCTGCGCTGTCCTCAGCGGCCCGCTCGGTAGCCACCGGCACCCAGAGCAAAAGCTGTGGTCGGGCTGGGTTCCTCTGGCCGGCGGCCTGCCCGTGCTCAGCTCTGGCTCCGAGCTTCGGTTTTCTCGGTTCATGGAAGGGTGACAAGCCTGGAGCAGAGAGACAGACAGGACCCCCACAGCAGTCAGGGCCACTGCCATGTGTCACACGGGATTCAGGGCTCCGCTCCCTGTCTCCCCTCCTCCGACTCTGGCTGCTCATCCCTGACTGAAAGCTGGAAGCCCATGAAACCACTGTAGGAAGAGCAAGGCCCGCTTTGCCCAGCGGGCAGGCACCGAGGCCTGCGCGGCGTGGCAAGGTGACCTGAGGAGCAAGGGAATCCGGTCTGAGTCCGGGAGCTGCCACAGCAGGGGGCGGCCGGGGCTCCCAACCGGCCCACTGGCAACGAGCAGCGGCGGGTCCCACCTCGGCAGCCTCTCTCCAACCCCACCTGGAAAACAGCACCGAGCTCTGGGCACCTCAAGGGAGTTCAGAGAAGAGTAATAAAAATGACGGGGAGGCTGGGAGAATTGATTTGCTAGGAAAGATCGAAATAACTAACTACGTGCAGCGCGTCTGGGTGGCGACTGGAGAGGAGCGAGGGAAGCATAGCAGCCTATAAATAACGGAGGCGTGTGAACGCCCGGGAGTTCCTGAGCTGGTACGAGGCGGCGCAGCCCCGGTAATGAGGGCAAGAGGAACAAAAGGACAATTTGTGAAGAATGTTGGGAAACTTGTATCAGGATTCTTTGAGAGAGAGAGAGAGAGATTACAGATACCGAGGAGTAATGTTTCAGTCCAGCAGCAGGAAGTCCTACCTTTCCAAGCCGTGATGGTTTCTAGTCCCCCGCCCCAGCCTCTGCCACCCCAGCTTACATCACACTTCGCTGGCACTGCTCCCTCCGCGGCAGACTGGAAGCTCAGACAAAGTGGAAGCGCATAGGTCAGGCTCGCTGTTGACCCCGGCACCCAAGGCGGTGCCCACCTCAGCGTCATTGTCCCATAAATATTGGCTCAATGAAAGACTGAGCCATTGACCAGTTTGCAAAGAAGTAGAATGAAATAAAACCTTTGTCACCCAAACAACGTGGAGTCGCGGTAATAACAAAGTGCCGAAGACCCGGCAGGCTCACTGCTGAGCCGCACGGTGCGGATGCTCTGTTGCCGAAGGGCCGTTAAAAGTCTCACATTTCAGTGATTCCTAACTTCATTTTTCCAGGGCGGTTCACGCGGACAGCCAGGTTCATGCACAGTTCCCAGCACGCTCACTCCATTCCTTTCTTTCCCTCCACCGCAGGAAGTGCCTATCAGAATGCAACTAAACGAGGGCCATTACCACGCGGATGACCTTGAAGCCACTCTAATCTATTAACAAAAAGGTAAATAATTCACAGACCGCTTCTAGCCCTCCCCGGCCCCCGCGTGACCCCCGCCCATGTGCTCCACCGCTCACGCCTCGCTGTAATCCACACGCTGAGATACAGAAGCCGAACGGCCGTTCTCGCTCAGCACTGTCCGGCAGATGAGCTGGGGGGACGTGCCCCAGGCAAATCGATTCATCCCCCAGCCAAGCCAGGTGACAAGCTCACCAGGTGTCATTCAGTACGTTACCTTCTTTACAGAGTCTCTGGGATGTTACATAACCGTCTCAAGCAAGCAGCGGGCCAGGCTGAGCCTAGCAGGCCACCCACCGGCCCCAGGTCCCTCTGACTGGCTGGTGGCATGGACTCCAGAGTGCCACTCCACAAGACGGAGTGGGAAGTGAGTCTCAGTGTGGCAGGCAGGGGAGCAGGGCACTGCAGGCAGAAGGAACAGTGTGAATGGAGGCTGGGAGTCAAGAAACGGTGACCGGGAGCCCCTAGCATGAGGGGTGCTGGAGCAGAGATCAGAGGAAGGAAACGTCCCCACTCCAGCCCCGCCCAGGAGGCACTGGCAGCCAGGGGACTGAGCCAGAAGCTGAACCGGGACCGTCCTGCAGGCCGAGGAGGCACGGCAGCTCCCAGCATGGAGGGGCCGGGCAGTGCCGTGGTCCTGAGCGTGCACAAAGCACTTCAGAACAGCAAGTTTAACACTCCAGGGGACAAACTCAGACCCCATCTGACCTTAGGGCCGCAAAACCCAACCCACACTGCTCTGAAGCTCCACGGGGCTTCTCTGTCCACCCACAGTCGTCGCTTTCTCTGAGCAGACACGTTACTGTGCTGGGAGACGAGGTGCACCTCAGACCATGCTGGGTGCTGCATCGCGTACACCGTGCCTATATGTCACCCTTCTAAGTCTGGAACATTCCAGGGCAGGGCTGCAGGCGGGCACCCGATGGGCTGTGGCAGCATGTGACAAGGGCCTCGGCTGGGCATGTGGGGACGCAGAGGGGGACATGATTCTGAAAAGGACAATAAATCAGCAGGATCTGGTGACTGCGAGGTGGAGGGCTGGGCGCGGTGCCCCCTGGGTGCCTGTACGGGTGGTGGTGTCACCTGTGAGCCGTGCTTGCAGAGAGCAGGTAGGACCAGGGAGCAAAGAGCTCCACTTGGACACCAAGTCTGAAGTGCCCAGAAGACACCAGACAGCACTGGCCAGGGGGGAGCTGGACAGGCGAGCCACGAGCTCAGGGGTGTTTGGCATCGCGTGGCAATAGGTGCAGCTTCGTGGCTTGATCCCGAGCACAGGCAACCCAAAATGAGTTCCCACCTAGCCAGGAGGGGAAGGCGGGGACTCCAGGATCTCCAGAAACACCCCGAAGGTGTGCCGGTGCCGCTGGGCCACCTGCGGGAAGGCGGGAGGCGGCCTCGGACAGCCGGACGGCCGCTCCCCCTGCCCCCTCGCGTCGGCTCCATCGCCTGCAACACTGCTTGCCCCATGGGGCCCAGCTAGCACCAAAACCCTCTCCTCGTGGGGCCTCCCTACTTCCCAGCGGGTGTCACCATCCATGTCCCCTTCTGCCAATCCCACATGGGTTATTAGATGGACAACGCGGCAGCAAGTCCGTCACCATTCTATAGCAATGAAGTGGAAACACGTTGTTGGCTTTCTTTCTGCTGCATTACAGACGTGGGACAGTGTGGATCTGTGTGTCTTCTGAACTTGGTACAACAGTTACTGACGCCTCTCAGCCGACTGTTTACTGGGTACAGGTAGCCGCGATCCTGAGACAACCATCTACCCTTCCTCCAGCACACTTTCCCTCACACCGGAGTCCTTGTATACATATTTTTAGTCTCCTCTAGATAATCTCTGGAACGGTTTCAAAAGTCCTCTATAAAAGGCAGGTGTGGTCTCTAGCAATAAACCACCAAATTCCAAACCGGAGCGAATGCACAACAATGTACCTGGCAAGCAGTCACTAACAAGGTAGTTTTATTCAAAGGTGTAATTCTGCAGTGGAAAATAAGCAATGGAATTACCAACGACTGCAAAGTCGTTTTCTGTGGAACAAATTCTTCTCGCTCGATGAATGCAGGTGAGTGCTTACGAGCTCATTTCTGTTTCTGCCATTGGAACCTGTTCCTCGTTTAAGGTGACAGAACCCTGCTGTGAAAGACGCAGCTAAAGGGTATAAGGACCCTGTGTGAGGACAAAGGCACTGTGGACACTATTGTGAGAAGTCAAGATCTCACAATAGTGTCCACAGTGTCCTTGTTCACTCTACTCGACAGCCCAGGGGAGGTGGGCTGACGCGCTACTCC
>NW_011888833.1:4272390-4279769 GCF_000151845.1 Pteropus vampyrus | reverse complement strand
GGTTTCAAAAGTCCTCTATAAAAGGCAGGTGTGGTCTCTAGCAATAAACCACCAAATTCCAAACCGGAGCGAATGCACAACAATGTACCTGGCAAGCAGTCACTAACAAGGTAGTTTTATTCAAAGGGGTAATTCTGCAGTGGAAAATAAGCAATGGAATTACCAACGACTGCAAAGTCGTTTTCTGTGGAACAAATTCTTCTCGCTCGATGAATGCAGGTGAGTGCTTACGAGCTCATTTCTGTTTCTGCCATTGGAACCTGTTCCTCGTTTAAGGTGACAGAACCCTGCTGTGAAAGACGCAGCTAAAGGGTATAAGGACCCTGTGTGAGGACAAAGGCACTGTGGACACTATTGTGAGAAGTCAAGATCTCACAATAGTGTCCACAGTGTCCTTGTTCACTCTACTCGACAGCCCAGGGGAGGTGGGCTGACGCGCTACTCCACAGGGTCTGCCAGGGACTCGGTTCTTCCTTCTCCGATGCCCACCATCTCACAGCATCAGGACTCTGGGCTCACCTGCATGTTGTCTCAAGATCACACATGTTCCAACTCATGGGAAGAAGAAAGATGGGGCAGTGCACATGTGAGTTTTGAGGCCCAGCCTCCAAATGCCACCCGTCTTCCCTGCCTGCACTTTGCGTCCAGAAATTAATCGAGTGCTCACCCCGGCTGCCAGGGAGCTTGGGAAGTGGAGTCCTGGCTGGTCTGGATGGGCCGAGGGAAGAATGGACCTGAACTGACAGCTGGTCTTCGCCCACCGGCCCAGGGACACGTTCAGCCCCGCAGGTCGTGTCTCAGGATTCTGGACCACCCAGCTGGCCAGGTCCCTCCGCACGGAGGTGAAGGGTACACACAGTGCAATCCGATCGTCTGTCTCCTAAGGTGGACCGTTTCTCACTCCCCATGGAAACTGAGCCCGATCAAGTCACCTCACTTCAGCTTTTATTCGTCTCCGGTTCTAGAGCAAGAAGCCACCGTGCCTCTGCGCCCCTCTCTGGAGTGTGGCGACGCTGGGTGAGGTGCCGCCTGCTGCCTGCTCCTGCTCGTACTCCAGGGACACGGAGCTCGCAGAGGACATTCTGGAGTGCACACCGGGACGGCCGTGGCGGAGTCAGGACACCCCCACAAAAGTCCGCTCCGACGTAAGGAAAACGCCGGATGGTGCTTTCTAACACGGACACCTGCCGGACAGCAGCCCTCTCGCGCCGCAGCCCAAAGTGCAAGAGGAGAGCCAGCCGGACCCGAAGCCCGAGCCCAGGCACAGAGGGTGCGGACCGGTGGCTCACCCACGAAACGGGGGCCCGGCCCTTCCCGCCTGATCGTAAGGACCGAAAGGCAAGGCGTGTAGGAAACTCAACAAACGCGTCCTGTGGGCCAGGCACTGCTCCGAGGGCATTACGAGTCTTCACAGATTCAACCCTGACGCAACCTCCACAGAGGCAGGGGCCGAGGACCAGGCTAAGGCCCACAGACGTGTGAAGCTTTGTCCCAGGCTGCACGGGGAAAGGCAGTGGTGGGCACGGGATTTAAACTCAGGCCACCTGGGGGCAAGGTCTATACTTTTAAACACTGTGCTAGCCGGCTTGATGAAGAATAGGCGTTTAATAAATGTTACAAGGTGACACGAGGCTAACGGCCACTGTCCCAAAACATCGATCAGCCTCATCTATCTTCCATCCCAGGAGAAAATACACATAAATGTTCTCTATAAGCCAGGATTGCCCACTGTGAACTAATGCCGGTGTGCACGGCTATATTTCAAAGGGCTCAGCCCCCTTTCAGATTCTCAAGCAGCGCAGCTCACATCCGGTGCGGGCACAGCACCAAGCACTGCAGGCCGCGAGGTGGCCTGATTTCTATTGAGACGAACCTCCGCTGATCTATGAAAAGCTCACGTTCTGGGGGAAGGAAACAAAAAGCAAGCCGCTGTGACTGGACGCCCTCCCCTTCCCGCGTCTGGTTTCCAGCCCTTAGTCCACAATGCTGCGGGCTTGGCTCCCGCGTCGTGTCTCACGTGCACGGCCCGCAGGCTGTTAACGCCCTCCCCGAGTCCCCCGCGAACTTCACAGCATTGTCTGCATTCTGGCATTTGCTGCAAATGCTCAGCCCTTTCTAGAGAGCGGTAACGAATCCAATGGGCTTATAATCTGTTCAGACATTTGTCACGGAGCCCTGAATACAGCCCCCAGAGTGTGCTCAGAACCATCGGGTGTGGCTCCCAATTTAGCCTCGTGACAAGCTATCACGTGTTTCTGAGATAAAAACAGCCAAACAGGAATTCTGAAACTTAACTCCTGTTCTGAACTAAAAATATAGACCTAATCATGACGAAGCGCGCCAGAAGGTATTCTATATGACACTGTGTGTGCATCTCAGTGTCCCCACTGCCTCGTTTGGCTTCCACATCTCTGTTGCATGCTGTCCGTCAAGCCACTCTCTCCTACGAAGTGTGCTGTCCCCACAGGAAGGTGTGGCTTAGGATCAGGGTGGAGGGCTCAGCCATCACCTGTCAGGAAGTGCTCTCCTGTCCCCAGACCCATCTGCCTCCCTGGCCGATGACTCCAGTCTAAAGAGCTGAGTTTTAGGAGACGGTAGCCAAGGACAAATATTCTATTCACATCCCTCCCTCCGATGGCCCTGTCTGCCTGCTCTTCGGCAAAACTGAGGAGCTCTTCCTTGGTGGAAAAGCGCGAGTCCAGGGCGCTGGCTCACGCATGGGCTCTCTGCCGGGATCACACCAGCATCCGCTACCTCACTTCATCCACGTGACAGCTCGGAAAGAGCGATACAGTTTATAATCACCTCGTACAATCGTTTTAAACTTATTATGGTGGTACAATTGGCACAAAATAAACTGCACAAGTGTATAATTCGATAAGTCTGACGTATTTCTACACCCAGTAAATCAAGGTCATTAACACACCCATGCCCCCAAAGTCCCCTCGGGCCCCTTGGGGATCCCCGCCCCCACCCTGCCTGTCCAACTCCTAAACTGGCAACCACTGACCTACTTTCTATCACTTTCTGTTAATGTTTTGGAACTTTATTTAAATGAAACACACGGCATGTGCTCCCACTTGTCCAGCTTCTTCCATTCAGCACAATTATTTTGAGATTCGTCCACACTGCAGCATGTTTCAGTAACTTATTCATTTTTATTTTATTCGTGGTACACTGTACAGACATGCCATGGCTTATTCATTCCCCTGTAACATACGTTTGGGTTTTTCCCAGTCTTTGGCTATTATTTGAAAAGCTGAATGTGCCTTTGTATGAACACATGCTTCTACTTCTATTGTGAGTGGAATGGCTGGATTATATTCTGGACATATGTCTAACATTTTAAGAAACTGCCAAAATATTTCTCGAAGGAGGTGGACAATTTTACACTCCTACCAGCTGTGTGTGAGAGTTCCAGTTCCTCCAAGTCCTCACCAACACCCTTAATGGTCAAGTTTTTAGAATTTTAGCCATTTTAACAGCTATGTGGTAGTATCTCTTTGGGGTTTTATTTTACATTTCCCTAATGAGCAAAGATGTTGAGATCTCTTCACGTACTTATTTATCATTCGTATATTCTTTAGGGCAGCTTCTGTTCATCATTTTGCCCATTTTCTCGAGTTCTGAGAGTTCTTCATACGTTTTGGATATAAGTCCCTGCACATGTAAGTCTGGACATAATTTGCAAATATGCTCTGCCAGCCTGTGGCTTTCTTTTTCATTCTCTTAATGGTATCTTAGAAAAAGATCGTGTTCTTTCGATGTTATACCTGAGAAATCTTTACCCAAAATCACAGATACCTTCTCTTGTGTTTAATTCTAAAACTATTATAGTTTTTGGTTTGACGTTTAGGTCTTTAATCCATTTTGAGTTCATTCCCGTATATGGTACAAGGTGTGAATGTTTGCATATGGATAGACAATTGTTCCATGCCACTGATTGAAAGGCTGTCCTCTCTCCACTGAATTCCCTTTGCATCTTTATCAAAAGTTAGATGTCATGCTGGTGAGCATGCAGAGCCACAGGAAGTCTCACTCACTGCTGGTAGGGATGCAAACGGTGCAGCCACTTCAGAAGACAACTTGAAGGTTTCTTATAAAACTAAATATTCTTACCATATGATCCGGCAATCGCGCTCCTTTGTATTTACCCAACGGAGTTGAAAACTTATGTTCACACAAAAACATGCATGTAGATATTCGTAGGTTTATACATTATTGCCAAAACCCAGAAGCCACTAAGATGTCCTGGTCTTAGGTACATGGAAAAATGAACTGTGGGCCGTCCAGACAAGGGAATATGACTCAACATGAAAAAGAAGTCAGTTACCGAGCCATGAAGAGACATGGAGGGACCTTAAGTGTATATCACTAAGGAGAAGATGCCAATCTGAAAAGGCTACATACAGTGTAATTCCACCTACATGACATCCTATAAAAGCAAAAACTACAAAGATATGAAAAGATCAGTGGTGGCTAGGGGTTTGAGGGGAGAAAAGATCACAGGGGATTTTTAGGGCAGTGAGAATACTCTGTATGGCATCCTAATGGCGGATACGTGTCGTTATACATTTGTCCAAATCCATAAAATGTACAACGCTGAGAGTGAACCATATAAATTATGGACTTCGGGTGATTATGATGTCCATGTAAGTTCATCAGCTGTAAGAAATATACAGCTCTGACGGGGAATGCTGATAGCGGGGAGGCTGTGCGTGTGTGCAAAAGGGGGTGTGTGGGAACTCTCTGAACTCTCCCCTCAACTGAAACTGCTCTGAAAAGTGTTAATTTTTAAAAAGTACAGAGATAAAAATAATAAGTTTAGTACGGCAGATCTCTTTTTAGTGATTCTGTTGCTAATTACATTTTCTTTCTGGGTCTTTGCTTTCCATTATAAAATAGAAAGTAATAAATGTAATTTATTAATTGGGGGTCTACTTATGTATGGCTCTATTTATGGACTGTATTCTGCTCCACTGACCTATTCGTCTATCTCTATGTCAATTCCAGTCTTAACTGGAGCCCTGTAAGTCTTGAATTTGACTTTCAGTTGTCCAACTTTGTTCCTTTTCAGAATTGTTTAGGCTATTCCAGATCCTCCGTACTTCCATAAGAACCTTAAAAGTAGTTTGTTAATTTCTAAAAAAAAAAAAGCCTGCAAGATTTTGATTTGGATTGCCTTCGATGACAGATCAATATGAACAAAATCTGCACTGTGACAGCACATACTGCACCACGTACTCAGGCCTCTTTTAATTTGTCTCACACTTATAGTGTGCAGTGTGTTCACCTTTTGTCATATTTATCCCTAAATATTTTTATCCTATTAAAATATCCTATTAAAATGTTATTATCTTTCAATATCCGATTGTCCATTAAGAATAATGTAGAAATACTATTGATTTTTGTATACTGCATATCGGTTTTGCATATTTGCATAGATATTGTACCACACTTTAAATAGTGTCTTCTTGCTCACACTGCTTCTGACCAGAAGTTTGCTATCATCCTTAACTAGCTGCTTTTAATATTTTTTCTTATCACTGGTTGTCAGCGATATGAGTAGGATGTGCCCTGTGTAATATTTTTTCTTATGCTGTAGGTTCATTGAGCATCTTAGATCTGTTTTTATAGTTTTTATCAAATTTCAAATATTTGTGGCCATTGTTTATTCAAACACTTTTTGTCTCCTCCCTTTGGGGGACCCCAATCCCATAGATATTTAGTCCTGAAGCCTTCCCACAGCTCAATGATGCTCTGTTCAGTTTTTTTTTTTAATTCCCTTTTCTGTCTTCCATTTTAGTTTCTATTGCTAAAATTCTGAATGCATGCATCTTTGCTTTTGCAATGTCTACACTGCCATTAATTCCATCCAATCAATTTTTTTACCTCACACACTGTATTTTTCATATCTAGAAGTCAAACTTGACTATTTTATTGTATCTTCCATGTGTCAAAGTTTTTTAAGACATGGAATAGTTAAAACAACTGTTTCAATGTATTTTTATGCTCATTCTAACATCTTTGTCAGTTCTGGGTCAGACTAAATTGAACGATTTTTTTCTCATCATAGGTCGCATTTTCCTGCTTCTTTACATGGCGATTTTTGACTGGATGCCATATATTGTATATGTTAGCTTGCTGGGTGCTGGATGCTTTTTATTCCCACAAATATTGGGCTTTGTTCTGAGATGAAGTTATATCTACTTGAAAATAGTTTGACCCTTTTTTGGGTGTTTCTTCTAAAATGATGGGTAGGACTGGAAGTCTTTAGTTTAAGCTGACTTCTCCATGACTGAGGCCACACACCCCCAGGCTCTGTGAGTCTGGAGGTTTCCTGCTCTGGCTGGTGAAAGAGGTACCGGCCCTTTGAGAGCTCCAGGTACCAGGACCCCTCACCCTTCAGGATGGTTCTCTGTCCTCAGGTGGCTTCCTCATCCTCACGTACTGACCGGCACACAGCCCTTTCTAGAGAGCAGAAACTAATCAAATGTCTTTATAAGTTGCTCATACTCATCGGGTGCTTTTAATTCGGCTCCCCGAGTGTGAACCACTGGGTGTGGTTCCCAAATAAGACAGCCTCGTGACGAGCCATCACATGTTGCTGAGATAAAAACAGTCGTACAGGGATTGTGACTCTTGACTGTTATGAACTAAAAATACAGACTAATCATTATAAAACATGCCCAAAAGGTATGTTAAATTACACCATATTGACTTCAAGCATGTTTTATGTTTCAGAGACATTTTTCAGTTTAAAGTCAAACCAAGAAGGAATTTCTTTCGGAACAATTTTAAGGGTCTAGTTGAATGAGACCAAAACAAGATCTCCAAATGACAACAGTCCATTTCAAGCACCTGCTTGAAACCAATCCCTGTCCTCTTCTTTAGAAAGAAATAATATTTTGTATAAGGACAAGAAGAAAAGCTTATGATAATTAGTTCATGACACTTTCACAAGGGGTAGGTAGAAGTCAAGTGGGTCAATATACACTCATACTGGATATAAAGACAAATTTGAACAATTCCGTTCCTACTTTCATAGTCCCTGAAATATGGTATATATCAATAATTGTGTGCTGAATAAATGAATGAGTTTCAATGAAAAGTTCCCTTCACCTGAATGTCAGTCAGGTTCTAAATCACCTAGTGGGTATTATACAGACACATTAAAAAATCATGGGTTTATCTAAGAATAAAACTTAATAGTTGACCAATTTTTAAAGATTTGGTTTTTTTAAATGAACAAACAAAAAAGCGCAAGAAGTGACCCATGACTACAAAAAATCACTTTTATTTTTCTAAACTACAACATTTATTTTTTCTATTTCATTTTTATTTTTTCCTGTAATCCAATATTCTATTTGAGGGAGAAA
>NW_011888833.1:4269018-4272340 GCF_000151845.1 Pteropus vampyrus | reverse complement strand
CTTTCGGAACAATTTTAAGGGTCTAGTTGAATGAGACCAAAACAAGATCTCCAAATGACAACAGTCCATTTCAAGCACCTGCTTGAAACCAATCCCTGTCCTCTTCTTTAGAAAGAAATAATATTTTGTATAAGGACAAGAAGAAAAGCTTATGATAATTAGTTCATGACACTTTCACAAGGGGTAGGTAGAAGTCAAGTGGGTCAATATACACTCATACTGGATATAAAGACAAATTTGAACAATTCCGTTCCTACTTTCATAGTCCCTGAAATATGGTATATATCAATAATTGTGTGCTGAATAAATGAATGAGTTTCAATGAAAAGTTCCCTTCACCTGAATGTCAGTCAGGTTCTAAATCACCTAGTGGGTATTATACAGACACATTAAAAAATCATGGGTTTATCTAAGAATAAAACTTAATAGTTGACCAATTTTTAAAGATTTGGTTTTTTTAAATGAACAAACAAAAAAGCGCAAGAAGTGACCCATGACTACAAAAAATCACTTTTATTTTTCTAAACTACAACATTTATTTTTTCTATTTCATTTTTATTTTTTCCTGTAATCCAATATTCTATTTGAGGGAGAAAAAAAAATACAGCCCAAGTGTCAGGAGCAACCAGCTAATTGGGACATAGAACAACTGAGCTGAGATGCGTTTTGGCTCTTTCGAGGCACTGGTGCATTTGGGAATGCATTTGGACCACGTGGGACACAGAATGGGGCCACGGCTCATGGGTATGGGCTAGATGTGGTCGCACTCCATTTTCAGGCGGGTTAATTCATGTGCTTCAACAGGAAGCACTGTTAATACAACTCTTCCCCTTAATAATCTATATTTAAAATAACTCTTAGCACCTGGAAGCAAATGGAAGCTCTGCAGTGAGGGTAGCAGAACTCGGCCTTCCTGCCTAGGAAACACGCCAGGAGGAAGAAACAGGAAGCACACGTGAAGCACGTCAGATTCACCACAAAATCTAAAGTTGCTTCTTTTCAGCAGATCGGCAGAAGACACAGCCTGAGTTCTAATTGTGCGCCCACTTACCAGAGTCATTCATGACTCAAACGTGTCTCCAGATGGAACCCCTCATCGGACGCCAGGTGAATGGGAGAGAGTGTCACACAACTGTCCTGTCTTAGGTTCCAGCCAACCAGGGGCAGCCATGGCATGTCTCTTGGAGGCTGGAAAGCTGCTTTTCTTGCCACGATGCTCTGCTTTTAATTTTGCACTAACCCCATTAGCCCCATTTCCTAAGCTGAGTTTAAAATCATAAAACTCCTCTGAAGAATCTCTAGAGACCATCCGTCACATCCTGTCAGTCCCATTCATCCTGTAACACGTGCCAAAACACATCTACTCATAACTGGTGATGGGGCAGGGAGACTCAGTGTGGGAAGTCACAGCACCCCATAACTGGAAGAGGAATCAAAGCAATTCACAGGAAGCCAGAAGCTGATGAAGGACAGATTTGCAATTCCGATGAAGACAACCTAAGTGAAGAGTTTTATCCCTCGAGCAACATGTACAAGTTCATCTCCCATGATATATGCCCGCTTATATCCCAAAGAAGTGGATTCTGGGGGGAAGAGGCATTCTCCAAAGCTTCATTAGTTCTGTTAGCTTCCCAGTGTTCTGGCACCCTCTGAAGATGAAGCAAACCTGTCATTGACACACTTTTGGAATTCCACTGCCTTCTCCTTTGAATCTTTCCAAGGAGAGAAGCGCAGGGCCATCTCCGCTCTGTTCACTCATCTGCTGGGCCCGTAGCCTCGTTTGAGGACTCTTGTAAAATGCCGTCCTGTTAAAACAACAGGACTCGAGTGGGGTTGCATCTGAGTTCTCAGAAGCCTGCATGTGGATGTGAGTTGAACTCATCGCTGAAGACGGCTGGAGTTCAAGAAAAATTGTCGACATTGTCCTAACTGCCTGATAACATGGGCACCCCAGTCCCACAGTACCTTAAACAGGTACTGCATGCTCATAAAATCGACAGAGCACCCAGCCTGGTGTTTAAGTACCAAGATCAGCGTGTTTGTCGTGTTTTTTTCTCCACTGTATCCTCAGCACCGTTCCATGTCGTGTCATAGTTATTTAACATACGCTTAATGAAAAAAAAAAAAAAATGAAGTGACTATGTCATTTTTTCACGTTTTAATTTTTACTTTGTTGTGGATTTTGCCTGGGACATGAGATAAACGTGAGGGGCAAAATTAAAGCGAATAATATTAACAAAAACGAACAGAATCAGCTTCCTCTGGATAGAAACCAGGAGTAACAAAGAGCATCCCGGGCATGTCCACAGGAAGTCCAGGCCGACAAAGCTGGTCGGACCCAAAGTTCTGATCATCTCATGAACCTGTGCCCTGCCGCAGAGGTGGAAACTCTCCAGACCAACGCTGGCCAACCGAGCTCAGCCACAGTTATCCAAGAAATATCTGGAAAACATACGACGTGCCCAAAGTGTCCAAGGACAGAGCACATTTGACTCATTTAGAAGGCCAGAGACTCGAGCTCTCTCTTCTGGAACTTCGACTCAGCCTCTGCACGTCACCTAGACATCACTACCTCGGGCCTTGTACACCGAATGTCCCACAGCCCCTGGCACCCTCCTTAGCGCTGTATTTATCGCCGTCTACCAGGATGCCACTTGTTTAAACTCTGCACATGCCAACTCTACACACAAAAAAAAAAAAAAAAAAAAAAAAAAAAAAAAAAACCACGAAGGAAGGAGGGAGGCGGCGAGGAATAGAAAACTAGAAGGCGCAGGAGGGAGCGAGGGAGATTTTGGTCGACCGCAGCGTAAAGGGATGTTCGGAGTATGGCCTCCTTCTGAACAGGCAGTTATAACGCCACGCTCTTCACAGACTTTTTATTAGTCAGAAACAGAAATCCCACAAAGCTGTCACTTACCAGCCCCGCACACGCGCGTGCCCTGGAAGCCAGAAGCAACAGCCAGGCGGCGCTTACAGAACATTCTGGTTGGGGAAAAAGGCCTGCACGAGCATCTTTAAAAAGGAATCCCGTCGAGCCGGGCCATGCGCACGGCCGGTACCGCTTGCCCTTCCCTGCGTGAGCCCCTGGTCCTGTCCCTTCTCCTAACTCTCTAGACCCCGGTAGCAAACGTTCCCGGCGACGTCCACCGGTCACGACGGGAATCGCAACCGAAACCACGGACATCGTCAGAGGGCTCGTCCCAAGGGGCGGGAAAAAAAGCAAGAGGCGCCCAGCGCGACAGCCGGGCCGCTGCGCCCGCACATTTGTTAAATCACAAGCAAGTTTTAAAAGCGTTTCCCGAGAGACGCGCTGAAACCCAGT
>NW_011888833.1:4251967-4267913 GCF_000151845.1 Pteropus vampyrus | reverse complement strand
TCTCTTCTACACGGGTAACTTTTGGCACAACAAACCAGAAGGAGGCTGTATAGACGTGGCCGGGACCCCACGGGAGCTCTCCAGGAGTGGCGGAAACTCCAGCGGTGGCGGGGACAATGAGCGCCACTGTTCACCTCCTTCTCCACAGAGTCTCTGGCCAGCAGGATGAGCGCAGCACGTTCCTGGACACAGCACCTGAGCCCGTTTCACCAGAACAAAGGGAGCAAGCCGATGAACAGGGCATTACTGCGCACACTGGGCCTCCCCACCTGGGACTGCTCCTGCTTGGTGGGCCGGTGTCCTGAACGCCTTAGTCTCCTGCTCAGCTCCTACCGGCCTGTCCAAAACCACCTGCACGCACAGTCCACGCAGAGCCCGCTTCTACGTAAGGCCACGTTTTCAAGACTGGAAGAGGCACCTATTTTGTGTAATTCATATGAACACATAGAAAGTCAAACAAAATGAAAACACAACATCTTTCTAATGAAGGAACAACTCAGGAAGAAAAAAAAAAACCTAAAGAAACAAAAATAAGTAATTTGCCTGATTAACAATCCAAAGAAATGATCATAAAGATGCTCACAAACTCAAGAGCAGAACAGAGGAACTTAGGGAGAACTTAAAAAGTATGAGGAAGAACCAAGCAGAGCTGAAGAATACAATAACTAAAATGAAAAATACATGAGAAAGAATCAACATCAGATTAGCTAACACAGAAGAACAGATCGGCAACCTGGAAGACAGACAAGTGGTACTCAACCAATCAGAACGGCAGAAAGAAAAAGGAGCTTTAAAAAAGGAGAGTTTAAGGACCTCTGGGATGACATCAAACACTCAAACATTCACATTATAGGGATCTCAGAAGGAGAAGAAATAGAGAAAGGATCAAAAGTGTTATGCCAAGAAATAATGGCCAAAAAGGATTCTAACCTGGGAAAGGAAACAGACATCCTGGTCCAGGAAGCACAGATTGTTGCAAACAAGATCAACCCAAAGAGACACACACCAAGACATACTGTAATTAAAGTGACAAAAATTAAACACAGAGACAATCTTGAAAGAAGCAAGAGGAAAGAAATGAGCTATATACAAAGAAAACCTTATAAGGCTATCAGCTGAGTTGTCAGCAGCAACTTTACAGCCCGGACTGGCAGGACATCTTTAAAGTGCTGGGAAAAGAGACCCTATGGCCTAGAATAATTTATTTACCCAATGGGTTATTCAGAACTAAAAGAAATAGTTTCTGGAACAAGCAAAAAGTAAAGGAGTTCATCACCATTAAACCAGCTTTATGAGAAATGTTGAATCTTTAAGCAGAAAGGGATCGCCATAACCATAAATAAGAAAATATAAGAAAGGGGAAAAACCTCACACGTAAAGCCAAATAGTCACTAAATACAGCAAATCAGACACTTAAAAAGCTACTATAAAAGTTAAAAAAGTATCAATCTCAACTCGAACTACAATAAGTAGTTAGAAAATACACAACACAAAAAGATATAAAATGTGACATCAATAACACAAAGCACGGAGGGGGTAGTAAAAATGTGGTCCTTATAGAATATTCAAACTTAAATGCCTATCATCTTAAAATAGACTGCTATAAATTTTTTTTTAAATGATATTTCTAAACCTCATGGTAACCACAAACCAAAAAACCTACAAAAGATATACAAAGAACAAAGAGAAAGGAATCAAAAAAATAAAAAATAAACCACTACAGAAAAACACTAAACCACAAGGGAAGAGATCAAGAGGAGAAAAAAAGACTAAAAAGAATTAACAAAACGGCAATAGGTACATGCTTATCAATAGTTACTTTAATGTAAATGAATTAAATGCTTGTCAAAAGACATATTTGCAAATGATACATCCAATAAGGCTTAATATCCAAAATATATAAAGAACTCATACAACACCAAAAAAAAAAATAAAATAAACAACCCAATTTAAAAATGGGCAGAGGATCTGAATAAACATTTCTCCACAGAGAACATACAGATGCCAATAGACATGTGAAAAAATGCTCAATGTCACTAATCATCAGGGAAATGCAAATTAAAACCACAATGACATGTCACCTCATGCCTGTCAGAATGGCCGTCATCAATAAATAAACAAGTCTCGGTGAGGATGTGGAGAAAAAGGAATCCTTGCGCACTGCTGGTGGGATTGCAAATTGGTGCAGCCACCAAGGAAAACGATATAGGGGTTCCTCAAAAAATTAAAAATAGAATTACCTTATGATCTAGCAAGTCTACTTCTGGGTACTTATCCAAATAAATGCAAAACATTAACTTGAAAAGATATATGCACCCTATGTTCACTGAAGCATTATTCACAATAGCCAAGATATGACAGCAACCTAAGTGTCCATCGATGGATGAATAGACAGAAGACGTGGTACATACATGTATTGGAATATTATTCAGCAATAAAAAAGAATGAAATCTTACCATTTGCAACAACACGGATGGACCTAGAGGGCATTGTGCTAAATAAAATGTCAGAGAAAGACAAACATCATGTGATCTCACTTATATGTGAAATCTAAAAAAACAAATGAATAAACAAAACAGAAATAGACTCATAGATACAGAGAACAAATTGATGGTTGCTAAACAGGAGGGGTTGGGATGAGAATCAAAATAATAAAGTAAAATTAAACCTAGATAACGTATGTTCTAAATTGTTTGTGTTTTGAAGCTCAAGGAATATGCTTTTAAATTTTTCATGGTAAAGCCAAGGTATTATGTTCCAACACCATAGTTTATTCTCAGAAACTCTACCAGAACTCAAAATAATTGCGGTGCAAAAAAAAATCTTTTTAATAAAATGTGCAATGCCTATGGACACACGTGGGTATTATATAACGTGTCAAACACGTACACACACATACCCTTGAGAGGGGTTTGGTGGCTAACATCTTTTGAATCCATCTGGCGTATTCCCCCACCCCTACCATTTCATTGCTCTTTCGTGCAAGTGGTCACAAACAGTGGATCTAAATTTGGCACATTTCAAGGTCAAATGATGCAGTAAACAGAATTTGACCTCAAACAATATGCCTTTGTCCATTCAGCCATCCGTGTAGACGTGCACATACACTGCACTTTGCTTTCTGCAAATCCACAGACCTCTGTCCCAGAAGGTTACCCTCTTCACCATCTAATGCTTATAGAAAAGAAGACATCTGGATGTGTTTGTTGCTCCCCCTCCACCTCCCACCGCCCCTTAACACACACACGACAGCTGTAAGAGCAAGGACGGCATGTTTTTTTAAATTCCACTGGTTCATGTAGGCACGTAATTCGAAGTAGCTCCAAAATGGACATCGAGTAAAAAATACCAGTTTTCGAAAGTCTGTAATTATGTATTTACACAAATTACATAATCCTGTGTGTATTTACATACAATTGCAGGTTATCAAGGAAATCACACAAAGTCGTGTTAACGAATGAGATGAAACAGAACGAAAACACGGTGAACTGAAGCCATTCGTTTATCTGCACAGCAGGGCCTGGCATGTCTGTCCTTCAGTGCTGCCTGGGAGACTCACGTGGCAGATGGGAGGGGGGCTCGGTCGTGCCTGTTTAAGTCTTTGACCAAGGAGCAAGTGTTGGCACTGACGACATAGCAGTTAGGCTGTCTGAGCATCTGTTTGTGAAAACCGAGACCACCCATTCCACAGTAGCTCGGGGCTGCCATTGGGGCTCTGGGTCTCTTAGGACAAGAACCAATGCAAACCCATGAGCTGAGGGTCAGCACCCTGCTGCCCCACAGGACAACGCCCACCGAACCCCTGAGCCATCTACTCTCCCGGAATGCTTATTTACATAAATTGCATAAGTCGATATTTATTTATTTACAGACCATTACAGTTTATTGTATCAATTGCCAAAAGCATATAACATTTCGTTTTTTGTTTCTTTTTTCGTTTTTTTTTTTAAATTACCAAAACAAAATAACTCCAAAAGTAGACATTAAAGTAGCATTTTCTAGGAATGCATGGACATTTTAGTTTTTTTTCACAAATTGTTTTCTTTTAGGCCGATTAGCACCTCCTGCTACTTTAAGATTACTTTTGGCTATCTCCTAAAATCAACTTTTTCTCAGTGCTAAAGAGTGTACCTACGACCTCCTAGAAACTTGATTCTTTCCTGTGGTCAGATGTTTAATGTTTTTCAGCCAAAAATATTAAATGCCTTTTAGAAAAACTAAAGCCTGAATATGTGCACATTTTAGCAGCAGCAAAGGGTTAAATAATAAATAAGAATATTACATCTTGGAATTAAATGCAGTTTCTGTTTAGAAAGTGAAAAAAAAAAAAAGAGAGAGAAAGGAAATAAATGAAGAGAACATTCTGACCTTTATCATAAATCAACTATTTTACATTGCTTCGGCCCCCTTCCCCCAAAATATTTCTTAATTCCAAATGTAGACTTAGTTTGTCTTAAATGCACATCAGCAGGTGGACTCTGCCGTGTGCTCCAGCTTGGACCTCAGAAGGCCACGTGTGCTCATGGCAATAAGTCGTGCGCTTGTACTTCAAAACAGCTCTAACTCACCAGTGACGTACCTTTATTTTTCATAGAGAATGTGCATCAAAGCAAAACAAAGTTGGAATATTAAATTTTAAAATTAGCTACATAAATCCAAACACATTTTTTAACCGTCACTTTCAATTTCCCAACATAACCGGCTAGAAGGTGTTCTATGTGGTATGAGAATTTGTTATAAATTCCTGCTCTTAAATATTGCTTTAAGAATTTGGCTCTTTTCTCCTTAGTATATAGTAAGAAATAGTCTCCCCTGCCCAAGGGCGAGTTGCAAAATTATTGCTACTAAAGAAATATGTATTCTTATGCTTTTCGGCATAAAATGTTATAAAAGCCTTATAATAGATATTTTATATAGTAACCTCTAAAAAAAAAACTGAGCACTTGTGAAGACCTTTTTAAAAACAAAACACAGTCAACAAGTATAATACTTTCCCCCTCATTGTCATTATTGATGATTTATTTAGTGTCATTTGCAAGTTTTACTCGGGTGCTACTACCACGCGATACGACAGTTCACACCAAAGGCAATTTTCTACGAAAGATGTTACAATGACCCCTATGGTGCTTGTATAATTTCACATTTGATAACCAAGTGCACAAATAAAAAGTTTACAAGAATGATCCTACTAACCTGATCCTTGTCCCTTAAAAAAAAAAAAAAACAAACCTGTGTTACATCAGCTTTGTTTTTTGTTTTTTGTTTCTTTTCTTTTTTTGAGAATTCTAATTCAGCACAACGTCTGGTGTCCGTTCTGCTGTTCTGGGGAGCAGCTAAAATAACAGCCTGGCTTTGGTATAGTCTGCGATAGACTTTCACAAGTAGGATAGACACCAACCCTTGCATTTCCAACCGTGAAGTTACTTACGATGATGGCGTGAGTCACTTATGAGGGAGGAAACAGCACAGACACAGAATAAAAGTTTGAGACCCAGCTTATCTTTAATCCTCTGGGAGAAGCTATGGGACAGGCAGTCTGAAGAGTGAATACTCAGTGTCGTGAGCGATGTGCATAAGTTTACAATAACACGGGCACAAAGGAGATTGTCGCCTTCGGTACACCAGAGGGTCATTAGGATTTCTCGTGTCCATGCAAAGTGATATCTACTTGCATGAATTTACCACAGGTTGGTAGCGGACTTTGCCATTTAATGCTTACAGAGCCTAAAGCTTCCAAAATGCCTATCTGGCCTGTACATATTTCATTAAAAATAAACTCTATATAATAAATAAATATATAAAATAAATAAAATGTTGCCTTTGGAATTTCTATAAATAAATTTAACTTTTTTTTTTTTTTTTTTTTTTTTTTTTTTACTAAGAGGTCTTTGCTTTCCATTCACTGGGATGGCACCAGCGAGAATGAACCGAAAAAGTCTCTTAAGTCAGACTGCACCCTCCGAGCCTCTGAAAATGCAGCGCGCGCCCTTGCGCTGGCCACCAGCGGTGCCGACCCAGGATGAAGGAGAACGGACCGGACGTGTGAAAGCGTGTCTATTTCCCAGCATGCATCAGGCCGCCGTCCTCTCTGCTTTGCTCCCGTCTGCAGCTCCCCCCGACCCGGCTCGTCCCCCCAACACACCCCACCCCCAGCTCAGTCTCGTCTTCTCACCGTAAACCAAGCCAGTGGGCACGGGCCGGCCCCGGGGGACGGGCCACGAGTGCAGAACAAAGCCAGCGCGTCCCCATCCTACATGATGCATGCGACAAAGTTTGGCAACAGTGGAGCTGATGTGATGACACAGCGAATCGATAAGAACCCACCTCACGGAACCTTTGTAGTGGTTGCTTTTTTTAAGGGCTCAAGTGAAGAAACTGTCTCTGTCAACTTTGGCTTAGAATATCCTTATACAGTTCGGGTACTTTGTCAGGGTCCACTGGTCTAGGTAAAAAATGTGTGAATTTCTGGTGCCGTTTAGTCCTCGTTCCTTCTCTTGGGGTCCCGTCTTTATTTAACGCAACATAGTATCGCCTTCCAGTGTCCACGTGTTTGTATAGATTCGAAGAGTACGTGTTATACCAGTTTTCTTCAAACTGTTCTCTGAATACACACTCTTGGGTTAGTTTTTCCTGTTTAAAAAGAAAAAGAAAAAAAAGGAGCAAGTGAGTATTTCGCAAAGTTAGCTACTTTCTGTATTTAAAGCAATAGACCATTGCTACAAAATATAACTCTGGCGAGAAAAAAGGTTTTAACCCATGTTAACCATTTTAACACACTCTGCAAAAACCGCTTAACTCTCCAAATTTAACACGTTCTAATTTTTGTATTTGGAATGACTAAAGCACAAAAGATTCCAAATGTCCCCAAGTCAGACTTTTCCGCGTGCCAATTATCGGAATGAGTCAGGCGGGCGAAAGACAGCTGACCGGATTTGGCCTCGTTTTCACCACAGCGCTTAAAACGGTGACCATCCTGGCAGGGGCGGCCCTGGCTGAAGCCACCAGTTCAGGTAACCACTTCGTCTCTTCTTCCGTTTTCGTAAGTTACTCACTGCGTAGACCGACGGACATCAGCGACATTACCAGTGACGCCAGATGTCACCTGCTCTTCAGAGCCATGGCGCGGGCTTACGGCTCTGTAAGCGCGGTTTTCGAATGTCAGGATACACAAGAATCACCTCCGAAGCTTTTTTAAAATGCAGATTTCCAACCCCTAACCCTTTCAAATTCCCATCCAGAAAGTCTGGAGGGATGCACGTGTAACAGGCCCATGGGGTTCAGCTGCATATAACCCTGGGTCTGCATTTTAAGATATAATGCCTTCTGTCACCACCGAGTCGTCCTGAGTACGGAGAAGTAAACACAAACATTTTAGCCCCACTATGGCCCTCAGCGCCGATGGAAGAGCCCCCGACTTAAAAAGCCACATTCTCAGGCACACAGCTAGCTACCAAGAAGAAAGCTGTGCTGATTCCTACATCCCCGAAGCAAAAAGGTCCCACATCTTCATTGGTTAGTCTCCTCCCCCCCCCACCTGAGTTCCAGCAGCCCCAGGAGCTGGCGCTCTGGGGTCCCGGGCAGGCGTGGTGACCAGGAACAAGGAGCACATCAAGTCCCGGGGCAGAGAGCGCTCTGGGCATGACCATGAGCTGCTCGCCTGGCCCCTGGAGGACCGAGGCAGCAGACTGATGGCCTCTGTGCTCTTCCCTCTGCTCAACTGACACTTTGAAATCGATGCCTTCCTAAGTGGCACTTTTAACAAGTAAACACTGAAATGGCTTTTTAAAATCTCCCCCTTGCTCTCGCCCACCTGGCACTTTACATAAATAAGAAAACAAAATAACAAATATACATCCACACAGAGTTAAAACAGCAGAACACATCGGGACATTGGATGTGCTTCCGATTCTGTCATTCAGACCCAGAGGACAGATGCTGAACTATCCGTCACCAAAACAGAGACGTCCTGTTTACGGGCAAACACCTGAGAACGCAGCTTAGGACACAGAGAGACAGACAGCTGGGCAGGACCCAGCCCCTCTCACTCCCGTGGCAGAGCAATTCGGGGGTGACAAAATCTACGGCCTAACGCAAGGCCACCTCCTCCCCGTCTCTAACTGCAGGCCTCGAACCCACCCGGACCCCCACGAGGGCCTGCACCCCTGGCAGGGGCCTCTCAGACGCTCAGAAAGCACTGGGTGGCTCTGCGACAAAGTGCCATCTCATCGGACATGCTTCTGCCAAGTGATGGACACGGGGAAACAAATTTAAAACAGCACGTCTGGCAAGGACGAGACAGCCGAGAGAGCTGGACAGCTGGTCCTGGGTGTGCGGGGACAAAAGGAACGGCAGGGAGGGAGCAGTCACCCATGCCACCCTCGGCTGCACGACGCCCACTGGGTGCCCGTGGAAGCTGTGCCTGCGGGGGGGCGCCCCTCACGCGCGGGGAGCGAGGCCCAGCCGTGAGCCGATGTGCACCCGTCAGGCTACGGGAGCCGTCACGTCATGAAGTGACTGTAAGTTCTGGGGGCCTGCCCTATTCTCCGAGCGCCCCAGGCGTCCATCCCCGAGGGGGCTGGAGGCCATACAGAGGACAGGCTGGGGTGCGGCAACCTGGACCTGACATCACACGCACTTCCTTCTTCTTCACCTCAACACACAGCTTTGCAAAACCCCCATTCTGCAGGAGGAGTGGGTGGGGATGAAAACATTCTACAGTAGCCATCGCACGGCCTGACGATGAAACGCATTTGCTTTCAGGCTTTAAGAAACGGTCTCGTTTTACATGTTGTGGGCTTTCTTTTTCCGGTGTATGGGGGGTGGGGGGACTTTTTTAAAAAGTCGAATAAGCTAAAAAATTGAAATGGTGTTTTCACTGCTCAGTGAACACCGCCCCGTTCCCCCTGGCAGGCATCGTTTGAACACGCGTCAGGTAACTTTCCAGGCGACCCAGAAGAGACAGCGAATTACTCCTTAAAACAGGATAATCAAAAGCTGGCATGTTTTGGAATCGCCTCATACACAGAGGGCTGTAACTCCAGGCAGTGAGTTCGATGAGACTGAGCAGCCACGACACTGCAAACCCCCTGCCACCCTTCAGCCCCGGCACTCACCACGCAGCTGGCAGAGAGCCACGCAGGTGAGCTTACGTACCTTAAAACTTTAACGATCATTAAAAATTAAAGACCTCGTGACTTTTCTACACCATGTATACACCTTTAACTAATTTCTTTGTCCTGTTCGAGATTATGTTAATGTGTGATTTTCGTTTTACACAGGTCGATAAAGTAACAAGATTTACAGAATTCATCATTTCACGGTCACGCTTTGGTACCCAGCGGTAAAACACTTAGTTGAGGTGAAGAATTTGTTATGCACTCGTGATTTTTCTAAATTAAAAAGTAAATCAATGAAACTGAGACAGCAAAAAATATATTAACCCGTATGTATGTATGTATGTATGTATGTACGTGTATGTATACGTAGAGAAAAAAAAAGTTTCTGCCTTCAAATAAACTGTACGCTTCAGAATTACAGAACTCAGATGTTTTAAAACTCAGCACATGTGTCCAATGCAGACAGTTTATAGAGTATTCCGCTATAAAGTGATCAATTCTTGTTTTATTGTATTTCCATGTTTTAATTTTTTTTTAGATGATTTAACTGGAGCTGTTTATGGCGTACCTATCTTTGAACTGCTGGATAATACCACTAGGCGTGGGTGGAGAATGTGGATTTAATTCAAAAGTCTGCTGAAGCCTGTGCTTTGGAACAAAATCTGGTGAATGTTAGTGACTGTGGAAACCACTTTTCATTTTATATCATCAAATTCTGAGCAGTGGGAAAAAAACTGAAATTAAAACTTCAAAACTTTTACCAATCCTATTAAAACCAAAGTATGAGATAATAATGTGAAAATTACAGTACGCCCCAGAGCGTGTTTAGAAACGCTATAAGACATAAAGTCATGTGGACGACAATTTAAAATATTAGACGCTCGGCAAATGTGTACCGCACATGGCCTTCATTAACGCCCAATTCACAGGACAGCCGTTTAAAAACCGAAATCAGAATGCTTCAAATTCGAGACTCAACGGTGCTTGCTGAAAACGTGGAAACTTCCATCACCCCGCCATTCTGAAACACGGTCTCCACATCTGTGCAAAGGCGTAAACACACGGCTTTAACCACAGTATGGAGCGGCCACGCCGATCCAACTCGAGGGCTGGCTGCAAACGCGCGCAGGAACGAGGCGGACGCCAGCCCGAGGTCAGCGCCCCGCAGACACGCGCAGGCCTGCCGGGTCCCCGAACACGAGGGGAGTTAACGATCGGATGTCGCCCACCGTTCCCATGCGGTCTGTAGTGGTGTTGAACGCGCCCTTCGCCACCCCTTCCTGAGCCTGCATCTTCTCCCGCCTCAAGAATCTGGCCGTGAAGCCGTAGTGCGTGCCGTGGCGGCGATCGGGTGACAACACGGTGACGAGAGCACCGTTAGCAAGAAGCCGGGTCTTTCGACCCAGCTCTCCTGGGGGAGGTCCCCAGGTAGACGGACAGTACCGCCCGCGAGAGGAGGGGCGGGCAGTGCTGCACTTGTTTTATTAGAAGCCACCGTTCGGCTCCACGCCCCTCGGTCCCCCCGTTTGGCTCACCTCAAGCCCCACTTCTCAAAAGCACTTTAAAATCCCCACTCTTCCAGATGGGCCTGCTTTCAGATCCATGCCCCCGGCCACCAGGGCGGCTGCCGGAACCGGGGACAACTGAATCAGTTGTGTCTGGTCAACGTAAACATACAAGGTCAGTAGGTAGGAAAGTTTTCATTTTGTCTCATCAAAATATACAGGAAATTAAGAATTCCTATTGTCTCCACTCCTCCCCCACTTAAGCAACCAACCAACCAAATCGACAAACAGAAAACACCTTCCCTACAGAAGTAGCTCATGTCGGTCTGAATTGACAGCGCTGTGTGCTCATCAGCCTCAGGCTCCACTTGCTGCCAAGGACAGAACCTGCTGGATACGGCGCGGGACAGGCCAGACAACCTGGGGGCCTTCCTAAGAAGCTGCCGAGGGACACATGTTCTTGGCGGGTGGAACAGATCTTAGACACCTTAGCTGCAGTCCCAAGGGGCAAAGAAAACCCTCCGCCGGGGGGAACGGAAGCCAGACTTGAGAAGTTCCGTGTTCAGTGAATGAAACAGTTTCACTTGCGTCCACGTGCAGACAATGCACGTTTCATTCTGCCACAAAGAACTCTACGGGGAAAAAGCTACAAAATTTCTCTTAGGATCTTAGAGCACCAAGTTAATAAGAAATCACAGGTACCCTATCTTACCATAGATGATCATCTGATAACCACAGTACGTCATCCGGCGACCACTTCAAATGCACAGCAAAGCCATTCAAGGCTGAAAAACTTCACACTACACACTACCCCACGTAAGAACCGAGCAGAACGCCTTTGGAGAACCGGACTGACGGTGGAGGAAACTGGAAATCAAGAGGCTGAGAGGTGAAGTTAAGCAACTGAGGGACCCAAAAAAGGTGCTACATCGGCCCCCGCTGCTTTGTTCCCATGACAATCATCAGATATTCTGCAGGGGGCGGGGCCGAAAAAGGAAAATGGACCCGAGATTTTCTATGACAGACAAAGCAGGTTAAACTCGAGACTCGGTTTGTGGAAATGCAATCAGAGAAACGGGAGGAGTGGCAAGTATGACGGCAGCGTCAGCCCAAAGACAGTTTCTGAAGCACTCGAAGCCTCCCGAACTCCCTCGGGTAAAGGAGTGCCAGCCTTCCGACCGCGCGCACAAAACCCGTGCACGAGCAATTCAGCAGCTCGGGGCCTCCATCTCCCGCTCTGGAAAACGAGTGACGTGGACTAGGGAATCTCTAAGGCCTCCTTCCGTCTGAGATGCCAGTGATTCGGTCTGGCAACATCGAGATGGGGAAAGCAGATGTGCCACCCGCAATAACTCTAGAAGGACACACCGAACAGGAAATGACGAAAGAAACTGCAGTGGGGTTGGACCGCAGGGAAAGACGCCAAGCAAGATGCGCTGCATCAGTCACCCGCTGAGTGGGGGTGGGGCGGCCCGTGGGAAAGGCGGCCAAGGGAACGAGGCGGCTCCCAAGGAAGGAAGAAGGACAGGGAAGAAGACAGCCCTTCTCTGTCCTCCCTAGGACACCATCGGGGCCACCCCCCCGTCCCGGAAGGTGTCCTCGTGTTTGGCGTCTGCCACTGTCCCCTCCCCAGCGTTGGCCTCCATAAACGCGGCCCGTTCACGAATGTCTGCCTGACCGAGAAACCCTAGGTCATGAGCTGCCCCCACGAGGGGGAAGGGTCTCACACACGTGGTGACAGAAAGACAGCAGTCCTCCCGCGGACAGCATACGAGAGCGTGCATGGACGTCGTGTTGGACGCTGTACGCCTGACATTTATACACTCTTACCCCAGGACGTCTTATTTAAGATGCATAAATACACGAAATCGGTCTCGACGCATAAGGCTTTGCTGTTAATACTTTAAAGAGCATTCAAGGGAAGCCCTATTTTGACCCAAAGGAAAGTTTTTGTTTACTTTCATAGACGACATCATAAAGCTTTTTCTCCAAATTCACACTTGCAAGAAATGCCGTTTCTGTGCCTTTCCCCACCGGTTCGGAGGGTCAGAGGCTGCACAGGACAGCACCCCCGTCACCGCCACTGTCACCCAGGAAGAATACCAAGGGAACAGCCACCGTGAGCCAGGTGGTGCCAGTCACTCCCCAGGCACCAGCCCCTCTAATCCTGGTGGCTACGCTGCAATGCAGCTTCCTCGGCCCTGTCTCATCGTCACGGCTCAGCAGTCTGAGTAGGCCGCCCAAGGCCCTGCAGCCAGCGTACGACGGAGCTGGGGTGCCGAGCCCCAGGTGGGCACTGCTGCGCCCCTTAACACCAAGTTCAGCCCGCTCAGAATGCAAGGACGGGCTCGACGGCACCATTGAGGCACGGCGAACCCAGAATGCACTTGAAGGAGACAGAGAGAACACCAACATGAGCCACGTTCACCCAACCAGAGAAAACCAGGTGAAACACAGCGATTCATACGGAAAATGAAGGAGGGACCAGGAGAGAAAGAGCTGACAGTGGTCAGCAGTCACATGAGAAGGCGCCGTGCAGCTCGGCAGCTAAATGGGCCAAGCCAGTCCACGATGGCTCGGCAGACTCGGGACGTGCCCTGGGGAGAGGTGTCCTTGGCGTGACCTTGGCGAGTCCGTGCGTGGAATACCGCATTGAGCTTTGAGCGCTCGGTGACAAAGGAGAAGCAAACTGCGCTGGGGACTTCGAGGAGGCGTCTCAATGGCACAGAAACGAGATTGAGAGAGGAGGGGACGCCGAGCGTCGGGATCCGCAGCAGTTAGAGGGGACGAAGGAGGACGCCCGGTGCGTGTCCCAGCAGTATGGTGTGGCCCTTGGCCGGAGGGTGTCAGGAGCACGGACACTGTCCTCGGTGCCTGTCAGATGCTGTTGAGGCCACCAGGCCGACAGACTGGCAAACGGTGACTTTGCACAAGTGCAGGGCGGTCCCTGGCCCCGGGAGTGCTGCGGAGGGGTGAGGCGGCCAGGACACTGCGGAAGCTGTCCCACGGGGCTCAGGGGCACCTCCCAGGCCAGCACCGGCCCGAAGGCTAACGATGGTGACAGGGGCGGACCCCCACGTCAGCCAGAGGGCCTCTAGCAGCAGCTGGGAGGGGCAGGGGCAGGACATGGGGGGGCGGCACATATAACAGAATCAGGAGAGAGGTCGCAGCCCCCCCTTCCCAAACCCTGCAGCAAAGCCGCCTCCACCCGAGCCTTTCCTGGGAGAATGCCTGCCGGCTCTGTCCCACCCCCACGTAAACGACAGGTTCACTTACAGGGGTGACATGCTCCCCCAGCCCTAGAACCAAGCCCCCTCCCCCAGCCCCTCCAGGCCCTTTTTGTGTATAATAACTCCATTATCACGTCGATCATACCAAATTATAATCCTTGGGGTGCATATCCGAGTCCCCAGCAAAGCCACAAGTTCTTGAATCGGCGCCAGGGTCGCCCACCAGAGGAGGGGCCGCCCGAGTTTGCGCGTCCCGTCAACTCTCGTTATTCACGCCGGTTCTGCTCCCGAGAGCCCACGGACACAGAATCCAGGAAGACAGAACAGGGCCCGGGTCCTGCTGGCCTCCAGCCGTGACATCTTTGTCAAACGACCAGCACACAACCCTGTCTCACGTGTGTTGCTATTAAGTCAAGGTCGCTGGTCCATCCACAACGAACTCGCGGCCCGCAGCGTGGCAGCTCGTGCCAGACGACGCACGTCCGCCCAGCACACACGTGCACTTGCTCCTGCAGGCACAGCCCAGCCTCCCGCACACAGAGCCGCACACCGCACAGCACGCGGCACGCGGCGTGACGCCCGGGGGCCTTCCGAACAGCAATAGTGCCAGCGAAACCACAAAAATGCGGAGAAAAAACTGGCACCCCACAGGTCCCAAAAAGGACATCTGTGTACGGTGCGAGCTGGAGCGAGGCGGAGCGTGGCCTGGCGGGACCTCGAAAATAAAGTCGGGACGCGGCCCTCAGGCGGCTCCCTCCTGCTGCTCCGCACACGTCTGCAGACGACCGCAAAGGGCCACGAGGAATGACTCGGGTTACAAGCGCATTTTAGCAAGCGGACACACAGCAGACACACACTCCGCAAATAACAGGCTGGACTGTGGTTCCGGCAGCGCCTAAAGCTCCTGGACGTGCCGTGAGTGTACATGTGAGCAAGGGAGGCACGGGGGACAGACGGACAGGCTGGACATGTCCCCACTCCGGGCCAGGCCGCCCAGCAGCGGTCACCAGAGGAGCTCAGGGGGACGACTGGTCACTTCAGAGGTGCCGGAAGCTCCGTGATCAAACACCGGTCCGCGAAATGGGCTCCCACAGTCAAGCGGCTCAGGGCTGTGGGTGACCAGCAGCCTGTCCCGGAGAAGGGGTGACGCCAAGGTGAAGTGAGGACAGTGAGGAAGGTCACAGAGGTCAGAGAGGGGCAGGAGAAGCCGGGAGGCTGGGAGGCAGGGAGCCGGTGCTCCTGTGGTCCCCAACGCCATTTTCTACCGCTTGTCCTCAGTCCCCGACATGCAAAGTCACCGGTGTCATGGGTGCAGCGAGGCCCAGGACTAGGGGAGCGGAGCCCGCGGGGGTCAGCAAACTTTGTAAGTGAAACGTCGCAAACGAACCGCTCTATCGCCGGCTCATGTTAAAACGTTAATGAATTGCCAGGAGCTTTTGTCATCACATCTTTTTTTTTTTCAATCAAAAGACACAGGTTCGTCACTGTTATGTGAAACCCCTGACACCTTTCATCGGGAAGGGAGCCTTACACGCCAACGCCCAGGGAACACGGAGTCCGGGGCAGGTCCCTGGCCCTGGTCTGTGCACCCACCGACCAGCCTCAGACACCTGAGTTGTCAGGTATTCTTGGTCTTCTCTCTATAGCAAAACAAAGCGGTGACTTGGGACCCCACCGACAGCAGGCGCACGGTCGATACTGACTAAGCGCCAATGGCCTGCAAGACACTGATGTAAGGACTGGCAGGTCCACGGAAAACCAATGTGCCCCATCCGCAGCTTCGCAGAGCTCACCCCTGCGACGTGGGATTCCCAGGGCTCCGGAACCAGGCGCCCGTGAGGTCCCGCCATGAGGATGGCGACTGTAGCTGCCACTCTCTCAATGGAGGACAGCGACCGTAGCTGCCACTCTCTCAAGCTCTCCTCCAGCAGCCCCCCAACCCTGGGGCTCAGTGTGAGAAGCAGGGATCATGACAAGACAGGGCAGGGGCCGTGCCCGTCGGGACGAAGTTCTGCTCCCGGACCCCCGTGTTACCAGGTGCCCAGAACCCCGGCATCCCACCCACCGCAGGGGACGGCAGCCGCCTCCCGAGCTG
>NW_011888833.1:4249459-4251239 GCF_000151845.1 Pteropus vampyrus | reverse complement strand
CCAGACTGCCACTGCGGGACGCCGGACGGGGCCGGACGGGGGCGAGCGGCCTCCCCACCGACCCTCCGCTAGGACGTCGCCCCCCGCGCGGTCTCGCACGGCAGCCGCAGGTCCCAGGAAGACGAAGGACCTAATGCAGGCGGCCGGCAGCTTTCTGCAGGGAGGTTCTCACTTTGTCTCATGTCATGGAAAAGGCGAGGGGTCACTCTGAGGCCGTTCTGGTGATCGACCACTGATAACCTAGACGGCCGCCCACGCGCGGCTACACTTAAGACTGCTTTCGTGCTAGGCGGTGGCCCTTCGCCGTCGGGGGCAATGGCACAGGGCCTCGGCGAGCAGCACACGGCAGGTCACCCGGTCTCTCCGTCACCCTCAGAGGAAGACATGTGAGGAGAACGTCCCCCGAGGCCCTGGGGACAGGTGCGCTGAGCTCAAGGGACGCTGGGTCCCCGAGCGAAGCGGTAGCTCAGCCTCTGTCGGACCCCAGCAGCCACCTCACTAAGCCCATTGTGTCAATGGGGACTTTGCCGGTCTCACAGTTTGGTGTGGATTCTGGTTTAAATAATTCTGCATCGCAGCTGTCACGAGGCGTGAGGAGTCCGTGTTCGTACGTGCTCCAACGCCATGACCAAGTCGTTCACGTCGACATGGGCTCGGGGGTCTGAGACGCCTCCTCTCCTCTGAGGGTCTGGGCGGGCCTTCCCCCGCGGCCCCACCCCACGGCTGCCAAAGCCTGGCACAGCCCGCGGGGCTCACAGACCCCAGACACGGCTGCGACTCTGGCAGCACCGGGCCCAGCAGGCAACGCCGGTCTCACCAGCACCTGCCTCAGGATGGGCCGGCCCGGCAGGGGGCCGCTGGAGCCCCCCCAGGGCTTCACCCACAAGCCCCAGGCCCGAGTGAGCCACCCATCACTCTCTCCTTCACAACCAGCAGCCTAACGGGATAACCCCCGTGGGGACGCAGGGCACTACAGCGGCCGTGAAAGTCCAGTCCAGCCAGACCGCGTGGGCGGGTCACCACGGGCTGGGGGCTGGGTGGGTGGACACCACGTGCCGACCAACCGCACGTGTGTGCACCGCTGAGATCGGAAAGATGCCCAGACTGACGCGGACCCCAGAAGCGTGACCTCGTGGGGACGACCAGCGGGAACACCTGGACAGGACCAGGGGAGTGCGAGGAAGCCCGCACGAGGCAGGAGCCTGCGTGTCGCCCCCGCGGCTCCCGCGCTGGCACAGGTTCAGTGACTGTGCTACCGCCGTGGATGAAACACTTGATCAGGGAGCTTTTGCTAAATGCAAGCGGCAGAAGGAAATCCATTTTTTCAGGGCACTCTATTTTAATGAGACATTTATCATAGTCAATTACTCTTCACGGTCTGAAGTATCTTGGTAACGCTCAGATAATTTAGATTAAGACCCTAAAAGTAATTATCTGAGCCTCGCTTATAGTCTCTCTGATAAGAACAAAATTGACAACTACAAACTAATACTCGAATACTTTAACCCTCTGGCCTAGTACGCACGTGTGTGTGCACACGCATACACGCAAGTGCACGAGAGAGACAGACAGAGAGAGAGACAGAGAGATCTAACTCCCTCTCCAAACCTCGCCAGGCGGGAGACCCTAACCTTCACAGTGAAGGCTTATGTGCCCCTGAGTTGTCTGCTCTTCCATATCCAAGACTCCTACTCATCCCTCAAGACCCATGGCAAACGTCACTGCCCAACTTCCCAAAGCAGTTATTTAAACGCTGTTCTAGGCCCCCGAGACCCTTCCA
>NW_011888833.1:4241430-4247994 GCF_000151845.1 Pteropus vampyrus | reverse complement strand
GAGGGAGGGCCGGACACGCCAGCCGGAAAAATCGGGCCGGCGGGGCGTGGCGAGGGCTTCGCAGATGGGGCAGCACATCCACTGACCCGTAAAGACAGCACCCGCTTCCCTGGGGAGGGGACAGGGCGCAGGCAGAGGGGCACACTTGACCACGCTCCGAACCAGACAGGACAGCGAGGGGCCGATGCCCGGCTCACGGGCAGGAGGGTGCGTGACAGCCCCGAGCCGAGGCTGTGCCAGGGACCTGCCACCGTGAGCTCTGGGAGAGGCCTGGGCCCAGGAGGGACCACATTTCGGGGTCCGGGAGGGGACTCTGACACTTGCGTGGGCACGGATGGAGACGAGGCCGCTGGGCGACATGCAGAGACCGCTGTGGACACTTCCCTGCACGGGAACCAGGGCGTGGGACGCGCCCCAGCCACACTGTCCTGTGACACGCGAGCCTGAGGGCACACTCGGAAGGCATGCGCCCATCACGCAGAGGGACAGGGGCCATTCTCGCCGTTTCCGGCACTGTCCCCTCCACGTGGTGGGCACTGTGTGATGGGGGCTGTCAGCTGGCCATGTGGCCGCCCCTGCCCCACCCTCCGTGGGCTCGAAAGGCCCTAAACAAAGCAGCCAGGGGTCACAGAAAACCTGCCTCGACGGTGCTCTGCAACTCTCTGCCCCGGCCACCTTGTCAGGCGGACTGTCACTCAGAGCCCAAGCCCACGCTCCATCCCCAGCCGGGGCCACGGACGGGGCCACACCAGCCGGAGGCAGCCGGATGAGCAGAGGCACGAGAGAACCCAAAGGGACAGACAAGGCTGAGCCGGGACAGCCACAGGAGGCTCCTGTGCCAAACGCAAAGTCCCATCTGCTCCCGTCAACCGGCAAACCACAGAGGTATCCACGTGGCCTTTGCACCTGAAAGCCGGTCACCCCTGCATGGGCGGGGCTCTGGGGGTGCACAGGGGTCCACAGGGCGGGGAGGAGAGAGCACGGCCTCCATCTCTTCCCTCACTGATCACACCCTTTAAAAATGTCCGCCTTAACACGTGCCTCATAAAACAACATAACATGTGTGAACTGTATCTCATATTCACAATTGCTGAATAATTTAATACACGTGGCTGAAATCCAAACTCAGAAACGTGTTCTCGGTGGCGTGGTGTGATCAGAAGGGTCCGGAGGCCACTGGGATAAACTGCAGTCCGTGCCCTCCGCCCACTGAAGTTCGGGCTGTGTCCTGCACCCAGCGGCCCTTCACCGCATTCAGCTGTGACCGACTCGAACCCACGCCACTTACCTAAACGTGAAAAGAACTTGACGGGGTGACAAAGAAGGACGTCACTTTACGTGTAAAAACTGAAGAGCTTCCTTCCATCTTGTGTCACTGCACTTGAAGTGTTGACAAAAATAACTTAGGAAATAAGTAGCTTTATCAAAACTGAGACCCGTGTTTAAAAAGCTACACTTAATCTTGTGCTTAAAAACATATTTTAAAATAATCTATTCCGTCGAGGAAGTGCCTTTTAAAAAGGACTTGAATATCTAACAAAATCAACCTATCTAGATTCAAGTTTTACTAAGGCAGAAAAGCCACCCTTATGTCATGTGTCATTAAAAATGGTGTGTGATACATTTGAAATACCTGGGCCATAACTTATTGTCACCCGGAATTTTTTGAGAAAAGTTTGATGCTACCTCCAATCCTTGCATATGCATGCACACACACGCACACACATGCACACATGTGTGCACACATGCACGCACTTGCACACATGTGCATGCACACACTCACACACACGTGTGCACATTAGTATACAGATAGGAAGGAGCACATTTTTCTGGAAAAACTTCTCCTTCTCTATGAATATGCTCTTCATTTCTGTTCACAGAAGACTCTGGAGCTTCTCCCATTCTGTGCTGCTTTCAATTTTCGATGTTTTGTACACTCTACTCAAAGCTCTCAGGTTGCAGGGAAGGTGGATTAAATTCCCACGTGACCACCAGTCACGGGAATGAAAAACTAAAGGTTGATTTCACGTCCAGGTTTGTGTTGAAAACTCAAGTCAGTGCATAGTAACTAATGACCTACTATTCATATTCATACGCTTAGCAAAAATACCGCGTCCACTGTTTCAGAAACCGTGCTGGCAGGAGAACAGGGCCCCGGAGAGGTGGTGTCGGCCCCCACCTCTCAAAGCAGAAGCAAGGGCGTCCTCTCTGTCCCCGAGCACCCAGAAAAGTGCCTGGCACCCAGTAGGCACCCAAAGGACTTCACTGCCCCGCCCCCGAGCAGCTTACAAGCAGTGGAGATGAGAAATGAGATAGGAAGAAGAAAGAAACTCAAAATAACTCGCAAACAATCGCGGTGTATTTCTGTTCACATTCACAGACGAGAATATCCTGGGCTCACTTCGGCAGCACATACACGTACAAGAATATCTGACAATCAACCCCATCTCCCTTCTCCAGCTACATAATGAAAATCTTATGGCGCTCAGAGGGCTTCTCCTCCCTGCAAGCTCTATTTCTAGTTTTAATTACAATGCTTAGCAAAGCTCGGGAGCAGATAATTTCAGCTCGTTGCAAAAATAGCTCCCATTCAATACAAGAAGATGGGATTTTTCACACTTGTGAATTTTTTATGCACTTGATAAGGAACACGGTTTGGCATCTGAGTAAAGCATTTTCTCAGAAGCTGGTCTAGTGAAGATCCAGGGCTGATATCTGTTAATAAAAACGAAACGCTTTGCCTCAAAAAGCAAGAACTCATACTCTCCCCTTCCAAATGGCCTCGGTTTCGATCTCTGGTGATTTATAATGGAGAGAAAGAGCAGTTCGGCCCCCACGGGCGGCACGGGAGCGGGGTCCAGGGCACTTACCGATCCGAACAGCTCCCCCTTCTCGTTCATCCCGAGGTAGAGGCCACTGTCCACGCCTCGGATGCTGACCAGGCCCACGGCTATACTGATAAATTCTAGAATGCCTAGGAGACAAAGGGCAGAAGAGAGAGGACAGGTCAGAGCACAGAGCATCACTAGGATGTTCTGGGAGGACGGCGAGCCCGGCTGCCAACCCCCGACGCTCTCACACGCCTTGAGGACGTGTCAGCATGACACGGAACACGCAGTCTAAAATAAAAGGCTAGTATTTACCTAGGTGCGCTAAGAAGGAATGTGACAGATAAACCAGTGCACAGACCCTAACTGACCGAAGAGAGTATGATTTAAAAAGAACAACTTCCAGTTTCCCTTTCCGTTTAGAAATGTGAAATTAAGGATCTGTATCTGGGCATAGATCGGGGAAAAAGTCTCTGCAGAGAACGGTCTTATGTCCCTCAAAATAAGAGTGTGAGGTGCTAAGCGAAGATCTGAGGGGTTTATGCAGAAAGGTACCCAGCCCTGTCTGAAAACTGAGACAGCCTGCACACACCCCAAACCTTTCTGCTTAAACATGGTATCGATTGTTGCTCTCCTTATCTAAGCCTCGCACAGATAGTTAAGTAATTAAGATAACACCATATTCTGGAAAAAACTCTCGTTACAGAAATGCTCTTGACTTGAGATAGCCACGGAATACTGTATCCCGAAAACACATCAATGAAATTGCCTTCTATTTCCTTCCTTTGGCTTGGTTACCTCGCAGGGAATGACAACACCTGAGCTGGCCGTAAATCCAGGGTCTTATGGCCCTGCAAAGGCAGCTCCAACTGTATCGCTGTTTTACCGTGACCACGCAGCAGGACGTTGGGTACGATGTGAACGTGACTCATGCAGAGCCACCTTCTCGACCTTGTTCTAAAGTGCCAGGCCTTGTGCAGGCCTTGCATGAATGCGTACCAGATACTGAGTTCTCGTTTTACAAACATTTCTAGTACCGAAAATGTTACTTACATCTTAGAGTCTAGGAAAATAAATAAATAAGAGTAAAAAAAGCTCTTACGTGGATTTTCAAACAAGTTTCCAGCTCTCGCACAGCAGACAGTGCTACAAGGAAGGAGACGTGACAAATACGTGGTGACGAGGAGACTGGCCTTTGGGTGGTGAGCACCCAGGACAACAGACAGATGATATAATACAGAACTGCACACTCGAACTTATCCACCAGTGTCACCCCAATACATTTCATTTAAAAACAAGACACAAACGACATCAATAAAGCAAAGGGTAAAAAAAAAGAGACATTTTTTATAAAGGGGTACCCCCGATTGTTTTATACAAAATACAAAAACTTCGTGTTTACAGTTCACCAAATATCTATCTGGACCTGCGAAACTATCTATTTTTAGAGAATGTGAAACATCGTGTGGAAAAATATAGAGACGTTACAAATTACGTTTTGGTTCTAATAAGCTATAATGGAAGATACATCAGAAATAAGCGAGTTTTTTCCTAGCCTTTCCTACCTCACAAAGCAAATGGAAAGACATATATAAGGCAGTATTTCCACGAGACTCATTCCACCCTTACTGATGCAATCAGTTTGTTTCATTGGACCATTTCTAACTCTTAGGACTGAAAATAATTAAACTTGTGGCAGTTAATTGCTATGAGGAGTCACATCCGTGCGACTCTCTTCTTAGCTACCTGAAAACACACCAGAAGACAGGTCATAGCTACGCTGACATCGGTTCCAGGAGTTAGTCAATGCCCAACTGTCACCAAGTAAAGGACAGGAGGCATGCTGCCCCTCAGAGGTCCGAGCAGTTAGGCAGACCATGTCCGCGGGGAAAGGCACCCGCGCCTTCTGAGGGGGATCCGATGACCGTTCTGTCGCCCTCCACACAAGGGCTAGTCATGAACACGAGCCAACGCTGACTGTCAGGCCCGACGAGGAACAGTGCACGTGACCTCACAAAACCATCTGACCGGCCAGTCTGCAGAAAATCAGGAACAGCAGTGACAATGGTGTAGGTAGAACACCTGAGCCTTTACCTATGCCAAACGAGAGGCCTTCTCTCACTCAGCCCTCAAAACCACTGGCATCCCCACACTCCAAGCTCCAGTTTACAGCCGGGGACACAGGGGCTTGTCCCCGGGTGATAAATAACTGGCCCCAATCAACCAGACTCCAAAGCCTCTCTCGTCTGCTGCAAGCATCTTAGCTGGTGTCACTCTTGTTCACTAGCCATGATTTCTATGCCACCTGTATGTAGCCGTTCCATGACGAGTGACGAGGTCGGACTCCACAGACCCCGTAGGGCGGACGAGGAGCCGGGCAAGTGAAGAACAGGTGAGTCGCTGGCACCGCGCGCTCTAGGACAGCTCTCGGGAGGGCAGGCACGTGGGCTCTTGACCCCGATTGTGCCCGTGCACGCAGCACACAGTTTCTGTTACATTCCCAAGTGACTGCTGTACGCTTTGGAAATGAAAGTGTTAACATAGGTTTCACGCTTCTCTTTCTGGCATCGACGAGAGAACTGTAATTCACTGCACTGGCTTATTCAATCAACGAACGATTGTTGAGTGACTATGATGAGCCAAGCACCGTGCCATCTGAGGCATATAGACAAATAAGGGACAGCCTGGGCCCTACACCCTCAAAGGTGCAGTGTCAGAAAGGACAAACAGACGGATGTGACGACGATGTGCTGCGTGCACGGAGAGGGGGCCACTTGGGGACCAGTCAGGAGAGTCAGAAAGAAGCAGTGCCTGAGACAGGTCGCGAGGGGCTTGCTGCCTGAGAAAGAACTACTCACCGAGTGACCCCAGGTGCAGAGACTCCGTCCCCTCAAACACCATCCACATCCCCGCAGTTCCTCGAAAAGTAGGGACCTCAAAAAAACGTCCCAGCTTTGCAGGAGGTCACCTCAGTGACCGAGGGCAAGTGCAACACAGCACACTTGAGTCACGGCCATTCCCCCAGGTGGGAAAGGCCTCGCCACCTGGCAGCAAGACCGACACGCACAGCCCCGGCCCCGACTGGAACGCGGCCGCTCCTGCTGCCATCCCGTCCCCTGTGGACTCTGTAACCTCAACCAGGCCAAGTGGCCTGGCGCTGGGCCTGAGGCCGGAGCCCCGCTAGAGCTTCCGGCCACAATCCTGAGTACGACCCCACGCTGTCCGCTATATGAGTGTGCAACATGGAGGAGTGGCCCTTTGGTGGCAGTGAGTAGGGTGGGGGCATTTAAATGCTTACTGGCCCACAGGAGAGGAAGGGAAAGGACAGAGACGAGGAGAAGACGGGGCGGGGTGAATGGTGGGGTTGAAACTGTGGCCCTCACATGTGTCCCACGCTGGCACACCCTGGGCAGCCTCACTTCCGTAATGGGTGCTGAGGAGGACATGAGGGACACAGGGTCAGTGCCCGGCATCCTGGGGTGATCTCCTTCCATGCAGCCAGCAGTCCCAATGAGGACTAGAGCACTGGCTCCCATGGGGCCTGACGGTCCAAGGTCATCATCCCTGGTCCACAAGAGGCCAGGTCAAGCTCAGGAGCCACATCGGGAACGTGACCACCACAGACCGTCACCCGTCGCTCCGGACTCACTAGGTTTTAGTGGTCAGCCCAGTGCTCTGTCCGCACAGACCAGTGATGGAAAGCCACCTGCTCCCGAGAGCCCCCTGCACTGGGCCT
>NW_011888833.1:4238612-4240045 GCF_000151845.1 Pteropus vampyrus | reverse complement strand
CGGGCTCCTCCGGGCGGGGCCGCGCAGCGAGGGCAGGAGGCGCCCGGCGCGCGCACCGCGCTGCAGAGGTTGCTAATATTGGGACCTGCCGCAGCGGTAGCAGCGGGAGACCGCAGCATGGCTGTCACCCCGGGGGCCGTTCCCACTGCAGCCGGATGAAAGACTTAAATAACCCTCCTTCCCCACCCCCACTGCGCACAGCCACCCACTCAGCCACATCCCAGCCAGGGAGAGTGGCACCGCGGAGCGCCAGGCGCGCCCTGCCCCCGCCGCCGGCTCCCGGCCGACCCTAGAGCTCCCGGCTCCGCGCCCCTGCTCTCGACCCGGGCCGGGGCCTCCGCTGCCGGCCCTCCCGCCCACACCGCCCCTACCAACCCGGTCGGCAGTGCCAAGCGAATCTAAGCAGTAGAGATGTCACTTCCTTGGCGACACCTTTCTCCAACCTCCAGGATTGGGGGTGGGGAGTGACGAGGTCTAGCTTTTTGTTGTTGTTTTATGGTCTTTATTCAGCCGCGGTACCAGCAGTCCTTGTCCGCGGTCCCCACCTCCCTCCCCGCATCCTCGCTCTGCCCGCGTCTGCTCCTGGAGCTCTAACGACCTGACTGTGCGCAGCAAACGTCCTGCCCTACAGGTGACCGCATTAAAATAACAATAATAAACAGCTCGGGGGCGGAGGAGCCGCGCTGGCACACCCACAGTCGCCCTACGCCAGGCCCAGGCGTGCTGCACCGGGGTTCACGGGGGTCCGGCCACGGCCGGGCTGGGGCAGTTCACACAATGAGGTGGGCCCTGGCCCTGCCCTGCCCGCCTCCCGGCGCCGACAGGCCGGCCCACCCCGGGAGCTGGAAGCGGGCCGCGGGCTGGGCTCCGGGGTAGCGGTTAACAATAGCTCGCCGCCCCTGCGCCCGCCTCCGCCGGCCTTTGTCCCCCAACCCCTTCCCCTGCGGCTCGGCCTTGCGGGGCCGGAGCCCGACCCACCTCCCGGGCACCGCGGAGCCCAGCGACTCCCCGAGCCCCGGCTGTGCGCTTCCGAAGGAGGGAGGAAGGTCCAGGATGGGACGGGGGAGATCAGGGTCCGACCTCCAGCCCGTCCTCGGTCCCCGCCACCAAGTCACCCGCCGCGGCGCGCGCCTCCAGCGGTTCCCACACCGAAAACCACGGAGCAGCGGGGCGGCGGCCGTCAGCCCCCCGGACCCGCACACACAAAGAGAACCGAAGGGGCTCAACTTGGGCCAAGAAACCTGATTCCCAAACGCGGCCATCGGTGCGCCAGCCCCCGCCCGTAGCCCGGGACACGAGTCAGGAGTCCCGCAGGACCGCGGGGCGCACCAGCCGGGGAGAGGGAGCCGGACACGGAGCGCGTTAGGACCGCGCGGAGCTGGCCAGGAGGCCGCCGAGAGCGCCGCGGGCCGGGGCTGCGGAGCCGGCACCTG
>NW_011888833.1:4235885-4237041 GCF_000151845.1 Pteropus vampyrus | reverse complement strand
AAGCTTGGCCAGACAGAGACACCGAGAGGAAAAGACCCCTTCCGCAAGCCTGCCGCCACCCCACCCCCCCTTCTTGGTAGTCATAACCCCGACATGTCACCCACAGACACTAGAGGGTTAACGTTGTACCTACCGAAGCGGCTGTGGTCCTTCCTGGTTCCCTGGATAGTACCGTTGGGGAAGATTTCCAAGTGAAATCCAGTCCTGCAGTAGAGCTGCCTCCGCCTGAGAATCCCCTTTAAATGATCCAAGTCCGTGACCGCCGGTCCCCGGGGCAGTCCCCCGGCCTCGGACTGACCCAGGTGGTCACTTAACAAGACGGGGCTGTCCACCGGCAGCACGGGCACATTCCCAAACGGTACCGCATCCTGCACACCGAAATAGTTTCCAACTTCACCTAAGGGAGCCATCAGAAGGCTGGGCTGCTGGGGCACAGGGATAAACAGCAATGATGGTGCCAACCCGGGAGATATTAGGCGAGGTATATCCAACTCCCCTCCCTTACTGCGGCTGCAGAGAGAGAGAGAGAGAGAGAGAGAGAAATGTTCTTTTCTTCAATCCATGAAATGCATAAATAAAAGTAATCTGCTGTTTCACTGGCACAGGTTCAAGGTCAAACCACTAATAGTCTAAGAAACCAGCGCTTTATACTCACACATTGACATGCTGATAAACATATCTATGTATCTCTATAGAGAGAGCCCCAGCTCCTAGCAGACAGGAAGGTCTTCATCCCAGCTGGCCGTCATCAGGGAAAAAATCCGTAGTTTCTCCATTTGGTTCCAGATCGGAATGACCATAGCAACTTCAATGCCTAGGCGTTATTACAGGATTTTTAAGATGCACGGGCTACGTCAGAATCCACGGGTCCTGACTCCGGGAAGGCATGCGCCGTTTTTACTCTGACAGACTCTGCAGACATCAGCAGGAATCCTTCCAGCGGGGGGGAAAAAAAAATCTCACGTTGGTGGCGGCGACGAATCTCCCCTCCCGGGCCCCCCTCCAAAAAAAAAAAATCAATAATAATAATGAAAAGAAGAAGAAAACTTTAGGCGTCCAAAGCTGGGATCCAGGGTTGTGCAGCGGCTCGGCGGAGGTCCATTGGCTCAGCACCGGCGGCGAGCGGCGAGCGAGGGAGCGGCGTTCGGGGCTCGCG
>NW_011888833.1:4231549-4234917 GCF_000151845.1 Pteropus vampyrus | reverse complement strand
GCGGTGGTCCCCCGCCACGCGCGTGCGCGCGCACACACTCACACTCACACTCGCCCCGCAGCCGCCCGCGGGCCCCTCTCCCTGCTCCTCTTTGTTCACATTGTCATAGACATGGCCCGAGTCTCGGGTCAGGATGGCGAAAGTTGGCCAGACTTGCGCACAGCCGGCGACTGCGGGGCGCGCGGTGAGGAGCGATGTCCGGGCCAAGACTGGACCCCTGCGGCCGGCAAGGGCATCGGAGCCTTCCTAGGGCACGAGTCGGAGCCGCCTAGGCAGGCAGCCCCGGGCCGGCGAGGCAAAGCAGGGCCGCCCCCCACTTGGGACGGAAGGGGAGACGATGAAAGGCAATGATGAATTTGCAGATTGCTCAGGCGACCTGGGGCGACCTCACTCTCCCCCCGTGTGGACAGCGTGCTCCAGCCGCGCGAGGAAGAAGGACAAGGACCAGGTGACCCTCCCTCCTTCCCATCCCACACCCATTTGTCGCAGTCCCGGGTCATTGGGTGTCCAGCGCTGGCTCCTTGCGTCCCGCTCACGTGCTTAGGAAGCACCAGCGCCCTGCCCCGCGGCATTTCCAACAGACACATCCACGGTGGGATGCAACGTTAACTGCTCCGTGGCAGACACAAGAAGCTGGGGAGGAAGTGTCACTTCCCAGCGAACCACCCGAGCAGCTCGCGTTCACCTCGGGGGCAGCCAGCAGCGCTGGGTTAAACAGGGGCGTTTCTGGACCGCTCGGGTACGGCAAGCCGGGTTGGTTACTTTTGTATAAAACCGGCTGAAGAAAGGGAGGCAGGCAGGCGGAGAGAGAGATGGGGAGGGGGAGACCAGCAGCACGTGGACGTTCCCACTGTAGACAAGACTGGGCCGATTTCCACCAGCTGTCTCCCACCACATTCTTTCGGCTGGATTCAGACTGTCAGCCAATGAGCAAAGACCATTTCCGCTTCCGAATCCTGAAGCCTCGTGACTGTCACTTTAAAAAGCAATTCAGCAATGGGAGAGAGGGCGAAGTCGCTGGTGGAGCATTCCCCCACTCAGAAGCAGCCTCCTCTGGGCTCCTCTCCCCCACTGCCGTCTGCCTCCTCCCCGTTTCACCCACCTCCCGGGCTGCGGGAAGGTCGAGATGCTTCCTTGCCCCGGGAACCTGCGGGTCCGGTTTCTCTCCCTGCTTCTGTCTGCTCTGCTTCCTCTGACAGTCACAGAAGCAAGGTCTTCCTCTCGCTATCACATCTCGGTTTTTTTTTTTTTTTTTTCAGAACTCGCCTCACTGGCTGTGGCGACTCTTTCTAGGTCCCCTCCCAGCTCCTCCAGGATGAGTCCCTGTGTCCAGGCCTGGGCTGTGTTTTACAAGTGTTCTTCAATTAGCTATAGAGGTTAGGCTCCAGGAGGACTGAGGCTTGGCTTTCTAGAGACAGGCGGTGTCATTGGCATAATAACGCCTGCCTTGGAAGATTGTTGTTAGGCACAAAAGGAAAAATGCACATAAAACAGGCCGCACACAGCAGACACCTAAGGCAGGGTAGCTATCATTGTACTGGTCTGAATATAGCTCCCCAGGGACTTATGCCCATGGGGTATTGGGCAGATACTATTCCTGATTTCAAGCCCAAAGCTCTCGTGGGCTATTTCTTCTCGAAATATTTTAATCCTTCTTGTTTCCTCTTCTTCCTGTTTGTCATCTGTCTTTTCTGCTGACAGTTTAGTACTTAGGCCCAGATGGGAATAAAGGACAAGGGAAGTCAAGAGAGACGTAAAGAAGAACTGGGCACCAGCAGAGGGCAGGGGTCAGGATTCCGGGCCTGGCTCCCCAACCCCCGCCCACTCGGGGACCCCAGGGAGCTGCTGCCGAGATGGGTTTATGATACACGTATGTAAAAACGGCCTGTAAGCTCTCAAGTCCCTATGACTCTAAGGGGACCGTTTGAAAAAAGTGCTCTGTTCACCCCCATGGCTTTGTTCCTTAACACGTGTCTGCCTCTTGATTTCCTGCCCCCCAAATGCAGATCGTCACTGAGTCCTTTTACTTCTTCCTACAACTGGCAAAGTGTAACTGGGCCACTGTCCTCTACCTCCATCTCCCATTCCGCCCCCCCCCCCACACACACACACTCTACAGCCCCCAGTCTGGGGCCCTTGTTTGGCAGCTGTGAGGGTATGGGGTACAGGGGAGGGGTTGGGAAGGCGAACATCTGTTCCCGGTCTGACCCCCGGGCACTGGATGGTAAGAACACAGAACTGCCATGGCCGGCGTTTACTCACTGCTTACGTGTTCCAGAAACTCTGCCAAGCGCCTTTGTGTTTTATCTTTTTATTCCTCAAAACTACCTTACGAGGTAGATGCTCACATCATCCATTTGACACAGGAAAAAAACTGGCTTTTAAGGAGTAACGTACCTGTTGCCACCGGGCTAATCAATGATGGAACCCATTCGGTGATCTCGGACCCCCACTGTGTAGCACTGCCCTCTGTCATAATAGGCATATACTTTTAAATGTCTGTAAGTAGCATGTTTCCATAAAAGAGACATAAGTAGCTTATGCACAGATATAAAAAACCAGTTCAGAGACATAGCGAAGGAATAAAGATCCCAGTTACAACAGGAGAAAAAAGCAGACGAAGATGAGATTCTTAGAAATAAAATTAACAAAAATGGGCAAGATCCATGTGAAGAAATATCTCTCTAGGGACATGAAAGAAAACTCAAACGAACAGAAAGGCATACGATGTTCTTAGATTTTAAAGAATTCGATTTAAAGAATTTGATACCATTGAAGCTTACATAAATATGCAATCATTCCTAAATTAACCTAAAAATGTGATCACGATCAAAACACCAACGTTTTTATTAGAAAAACTAATGCGAAAGTTAATATAGAAAGTTAAATTTAAATTGACAAAAAATATTTGAAATTTATAAGAAAAATAAAGGGGTAACTAGTCACGCAATATTTTAAAATATTTTAAAGCTATACTAATTACAACTGAGTAGTATTGTCATGTGAATTATTCATTATCAGCATATAAGTAGAGCCAACACAGTAAAACAGAATAAAAATTATGGCAATAATCGCAAATACATATTGGAACACAACACATTATAATCCATCAATGGCAGGTAAATGAAGTATTGAGGGAATGGGTTTTGAAACAACTGAATAGAGCATCTTTCCTTCATGCCGGACACAAAGACAAGACCCGAATTGAGCAAATATTTAAATATAAAAAATAAACCATAACCAGTACTAAGAGAAACAATGGAAGAACTTTTTTATGATCTGAGTTGTGGCGGCCTTACCGCAGGCACACCTCAGAGACGCTGCAGGTTGGGGTACAGACCACCACAGAAAAGTGAGTGTCACCATAG
>NW_011888833.1:4228446-4230683 GCF_000151845.1 Pteropus vampyrus | reverse complement strand
CTCCAGGAGCCCTGCCAGGTTCTCACCGAGAAATCTGGGAAACCCCGTCCCGCGTCCTCCAGCGGCAGAGGCGATGTGACTATTCTGAAATGTGTCGGGACCTCTGTTTTCCTCAGCGAAGTCTGCCCTCAAGACGAACTGTTTCACCAGCACCCAAGCAGCCTGCGGGGGAGGGAAGGAACAGCTCCGGTCCCTCTCGCACACAATGCGGTTGGGGAGAACCGCTCAGCTCAGCCTTGCGGAAGGACTGCGACAGAGTCACAAGGCCACGGGACGCTCGCCCTGCCCCCACTCCTCCCCGTCGCTTCCTTTGGGCTCCCAGGCGAGAACAAGCATTCGAGCTGCGAGCTGCAGGGTTCAGACCCCGTGTAAGGAAACCCAAGAGGGGAGGGAGACAAGAGCGAGAAAACCAAGAGGAATCGTAGCCCCTGACGCCGTGGCTACTGCAAACAGCAGAAGCAGCAAAAACAGCCTAACGCCTAGCGAGAGAAATAGAAAACCTTACACCGAAGCCTGTCCACTTCCGCAGTTTTTACCCGGTACATCACATCCGGCTTTCAACAAAAAAAAATTACAAGGCATACCAAAAAAAGGTGAAAAAAAAAAAAAAAGAAAGAAACAAACAAACAAAAAACCCACAAAAACAAGTATAAAGAGAACAAGCAAGTGTCAGAACCAGACTCAGCAAGGTAGAGATTTGGGAGGATGATCACACCAGGACTTTGAAATAACCACGATGAACGTGCCGAGGCCACAAGGAAAAAGCAGACAACATGGCAGGAACAGACGGACGACGTAAGCAGAGAGACGAAGCCCGAAGGAGCAGTTCTACTGGAAACGCTGCACATTGAAAACAGAAATGGAGAGTGCCCTTGGCGGGCTCGTCCGGGGACCGGACGCAGCCGAGGAGAGAGCCGGTGAGCTCGAACACGTGTCCGTAGAAACTCCTCACACTGAAATGCACAGGCCAAAAAAAAAAAAAAAAAAGTGGAACAGAATATCTGAAAACTGTGGGATAATAACTAAAGGGGTGACGTGCACCTCACGGGAATCACCAGAAGAGAGGGAGAACACAGAGGAGATTTTTGAAGGCATAACGGTGGAGAATTTTCCCAAAGTTCCAAGATCTAGGAAGCTCAGAAAACACTAAAGAGGGTAAATACCAAAAAACCTACACTGTGTGTCATAGTCAACGTATCGTTTTCCGTGCCTACGGTGCAGACGACTAAAAACAAAGAGAAAATCTCGGAAAAGCCCAGAGAGGCAAAATAAATAGATAAATAAAAGTAAAATAAAAACTTACCTATAGAGGAACGAGGGTTAGAATTACATCAGAATCCTCTTCAAAAACCATGCAAGCGAAGAATGGAATGGAGTGGGATGAAATATTTAAAGCGATGAAAGAAAAAAACGCCTGCAGTGGAAGAAAACAGTTTACAGGAAAGGAAACACAAACGTTTCTTAAACATTAGGAAATATGCTCAACTCCATGCGTAATACAAGAAATGCAAAACGAAACCATGCTGATATACCATTTTTTTACCCATAAATTAGACAAATATTAAAGGATAATGTGAAAGGCCGTGTTTGAGTTTGGGGGATTCAGGCATTTTCACACATGGCCGTGGAGATGAAGCCAACGCAGCCGTTATGACAGGTGCTTTGGTAATAACCTCATAAAATTATAAATACGTGGATCCTTTGGCTCAGTAACTTTTCTTCTGGAAACTGAGGTATTTAACTATTTATGCACACACGTGCAGAAGATTCCTCGCTGTAGCTTTCTTCGTGGTAGCAAAACATGCGAAGGAGCCCCTGTGTCCATCGGGAATAACTGCTTACGCGAGTTGTCACAAAGCCGTAAACCCGGATCTTAAGCAGCACGCTAAAGGGGAGAAATCGGGGAGGCCCTCTGTGCCCGTGCTGCTGGGGTCTGCTCCCCAAAGAATATGGTTAAGGAAAAAAACACAATTCAGAGCAACGTTTACATCGTGCCGCCATTTATGTCCAAGAGAGAAACGTCTACATTTTATACATAAAATCTCTGGAAATACACACGAGAAACAAAGACGACAGCTTTGGCTGGCTTCGGGGAAAGAATTCGTGTGGCCGAGAGACAAGGGGCCAGGGCGTGGGGGGCAGTTTCCACATTATACACTTTCTTACCTTTTTGAACCACATCAAAGCGGTCTTTATCTACAAAAACAAGAACAGAGTTTAATTTTTTAAGTAAGCAC
>NW_011888833.1:4214677-4220382 GCF_000151845.1 Pteropus vampyrus | reverse complement strand
CATGGGGCGGTGGGCGGGACACAGATTCGGAAGGTACCTGACAAAATAGAAAAATGTGCATCTCATGTCAAGACCAAGGACTAAGTTCCCTAATTTATAGGAGGCTCCTACAAATCAACAAGAAAAGCACAGCTTCTGGTTTCCAGTTTGGAAGTCGTCACTCCTGTCCACACACCAAGGAAAAGGGTGAACGAACAAAGCCAGCGACTCCGGCCCATCAAAGAATCGAGGTCACAGGACCAACCACTGCCCTGAAGATGGGAGAAACAGACAGACAGACAGACAGACAGACACGGAGAATCACAGCGTCCCAGAGCAGACGCCCAGAGCTGGAACCCGAAGCAACAGGAACACTTTAGACTGTAATTGCCGAATCAAGAGGGCTCGGTGTGGACAAGCTTGAGAGGTAAAAATTTAGAAAAGGCCCGTCTTAGAAGGACCTGTGCTTTCCTGAGGTTCGACTCCAGGAGCCCTGCCAGGTTCTCACCGAGAAATCTGGGAAACCCCGTCCCGCGTCCTCCAGCGGCAGAGGCGATGTGACTATTCTGAAATGTGTTGGGACCTCTGTTTTCCTCAGCGAAGTCTGCCCTCAAGACGAACTGTTTCACCAGCACCCAAGCAGCCTGCGGGGAGGGAAGGACCAGCTCCGGTCCCTCTCGCACACAATGCGGTTGGGGAGAACCGCTCAGCTCAGCCTTGCCGAAGGACTGCGACAGAGTCACAAGGCCACGGGACGCTCGCCCTGCCCCCACTCCTCCCCGCCGCTTCCTTTGGGCTCCCAGGCGAGAACAAGCATTCGAGCTGCGAGCTGCAGGGTTCAGACCCCGTGTAAGGAAACCCAAGAGGGGAGGGAGACAAGAGCGAGAAAACCAAGAGGAATCGTAGCCCCTGACGCCGTGGCTACTGCAAACAGCAGAAACAGCAAAAACAGCCTAACGCCTAGCGAGAGAAATAGAAAACCTTACACCGAAGCCTGTCCACTTCCGCAGTTTTTACCTGTACATCACATCCGGCTTTCAACAAAAAAAAAATTACAAGGCATACCAAAAAAAGGTGAAAAAAAAAAAAAAAGAAAGAAAGAAAGAAAGAAAGAAAGAAAGAAAGAAAGAAAGAAAGAAAGAAAGAAAAAACCCACAAAAACAAGTATAAAGAGAACAAGCAAGTGTCAGAACCAGACTCAGCAAGGTAGAGATTTGATCACACCAGGACTTTGAAATAACCACGATGAACGTGCCGAGGCCACAAGGAGAAAGCAGACAACATGGCAGGAACAGACGGACGACGTAAGCAGAGAGACGAAGCCCGAAGGAGCAGCTCTACTGGAAACGCTGGACATTGAAAACAGAAATGGAGAGTGCCCTCGGCGGGCTCGTCCGGGGACCGGACGCAGCCGAGGAGAGAGCCGGTGAGCTCGAACGCGTGTCTGTAGAAACTCCTCACACTGAAATGCAAAGGTTGGGGAAAAAAAAAAAAAAGTGGAACAGAATATCTGAGAACTGTGGGATAATAACTAAAGGGGTGACGTGCACTTCATGGGAATCACCAGAAGAGAGGGAGAACACAGAGGAGATATTTGAAGCGATGACGGTGGTGAATTTTCCCAAAGTTCCAAGATCTAGGAAGCTCAGAAAACACTAAAGAGGGTAAATACCAAAACACCTACACTGTGTGTCATAGTCAACGTATCGTTTTCTGTGCCTACGGTGCAGACGACTAGAAACAAAGAGAAAATCTCGGAAAAGCCCAAAGAGGCAAAATAAATAGATAAATAAAAGTAAAATGAAAACTTACCTATAGAGGAACGAGGGTTAGAATTACATCAGAATCGTCTTCAAAAACCATGCAAGCGAAGAAGAGTGGAATGAAATATTTAAAGCGATGAAAGAAAAAAACGCCTGCAGTGGAAGAAAACAGTTTACAGGAAAGGAAACACAAACGGTTCTTAAACATTAGGAAATATGCTCAACTCCATGCGTAATACAAGAAATGCAGAACGAAACCATGCCAATATACCATTTTTTACCCATAAATTTGACAAATTTTAAAGGATAATGTGAAAGGCCGTGTTTGAGTTTGGGGGATTCAGGCATTTTCGCACATGGCCGTGGAGATGAAGCCAACGCAGCCGTTATGACAGGTGCTTTGGTAATAACCTCATAAAATTATAAATACATGGATCCTTTGGCTCAGTAACTTTTCTTCTAGAAACTGAGGTATTTAACTATTTATGCACACACGTGCAGAAGATTCCTCGCTGTAGCTTTCTTCGCGGTAGCAAAACATGCGAAGGAGCCCCTGTGTCCATCGGGAATAACTGCTTACGCGAGTTGTCACAAAGCCGTAAACCGGGATCTTAAGCAGCACGCTAAAGGGGAGAAATCGGGGAGGCCCTCTGTGCCCGTGCTGCTGGGGTCCACTCCCCAAAGAATATGGTTAAGGAAAAAAACACAATTCAGAGCAACGTTTACGTCGTGCCGCCATTTATGTCCAAGAGAGAAACGTCTACATTTTATACATAAAATCTCTGGAAATACACACGAGAAACAAAGGCGACAGCTTTGGCTGGCTTCGGGGAAAGAATTCGTGTGGCCGAGAGACAAGGGGCCAGGGCGTGGGGGGCAGTTTCCACATTATACACTTTCTTACCTTTTTGAACCACATCAACGCGGTCTTTATCTACAAAAACAAGAACAGAGTTTAATTTTTTAAGTAAGCACGCCTTTCCCTTTGAAGGGAATGGAAGCACGATACAAAGATCTTGAGAGAACTGTAGAAAACGCTGTGATCGGGAGCCGCCTTCCTCCACACAGCCCAGGCGCACGAAGCGACGCACCTCTGAAAATGCGATCAAGTCAGGTTCATCGGCCCCAGGGGACCCCTGCCAGATGCCGCCCCCTCCTATCTCTTTCCTAATAAGTCCGGTCCGCCCTTGGCCGAGCCCTTCCCACGTGCCTCTTCATCCCCGATTCTCTGCACTTCCCCTTGGGGCACACCAGCATACCCCATTTTAACTTCCTTTCTTGCCTATGTCTCTACTTTTAGAATATCCACGGGGTGTAAGCAACAGTGCTCATCAAACACCCACTACAGACGAAGAACGTCACATCCATTATTTTCTTTAAACTTCACGACATTGTGAATTAGACATTATCGTCCCTGGGGGTCCCGGTGGAGGAAGCTGAGGCTTAGAGGGGTTAAGACACTTGGCCAAAGTCGCACAGCTGGGCACCTATCCGCCCTTTTCTCTATTTCCACCTACATTTTCCTGTTTTCACCTGGAAACACTATCCTTCTGTCTGTATTTTTTTCTTTTTTCTCCTGGCCGCAAACTCCCTCCATTTTTGTCAGAAAATACGTTTATTTCACCTTCATCCTTTAAGATGTTTTCGTTGGGTACAGGACCCCCGGTTGATAGCTCCACCATTCGAAAGCTGTCATTTCATTTACTGTCTTAGAGCTTCTGTCGTTTCCATTGGGAAATCGTCTCTAAATAGTGTTGTCGCTACTTTGCATGTAATGTGTCTTTCATCTCGGGATGCTTTTAAGATTTTCCTTTTCGTCTTCGACTTTTCAGCAGCTTCAGTACGTTGCCCCGAGATATAATTTCATGTGTGCTTATTCTGCTAGGCGTTCACCGAGCTTCTTAAATCTATCATCGATGTCCTCTGGTTTGGGGAAATTCTTGGGTCCTGGTTTTAAATATTGCTTCTTCCCTAATCTCTCTTTTCTCGTCGTCTGGACTACAGTTACGTGTATGTTACTAGACATTTCTGTTTTGTTCTGTTTTCTATTAGCTAGTCTCTTTGTCTTCCAGTTTGGGTGGTTTCTATTAATCTCTTCTGATTCACTCCTCGGTTCTACTGTGTCCATTCTGCTGTTAAACCACTTTACTAAGCTCTTGGTTTCAGGCAGTAGTTTTTCAGTTCTAGAATGTCCGTTTGATTTTTTTAATAGATTTCCATTCTCTGGTGAAATTTTCCATATTTCCATCTCTCTCTCTCTCTCTCTCTCTCTCTCTCTCTCTCTCTCTCTCTCTCTCAATATATATAAAGTGTGTGTGTGTATATACATATACACTCTCTTGGATTTCATTTTAAAGTTCTTACCTATTAACTCCAGGATTTTACAGTTTGATCTGCTTCTGCTGTCTGCTTTTGTCTCTTTGTCATTCATATTTTCTTGCTTCTTTGCATGTCTCGATGTTGACTGCATGTCAGACACGCCTAGAAGCAGTGGAGCGGGCAATGACACCACACGGCACTGGCGAGTGTGTCCCTTTCCTCCTCTTAGACAGACTGGGGGAGGGGCGGAAATGCTGACTCTGTCAGGAGTTGGGCTGGGCAGAGACGCTCAAAAATGGTCTTATATACTGCAGAGCAGTTCGGGGTGATCACTCATAATCATCTCATTCGACCCCTCATCTGTCGAGAGCCATGTGCCGGACTCTGGAAGGACACAAAACAGATCAGACGGGGTCTTGTCCTCGCGACATCCTTCGGTAAGGACTGCAGTGGTCATTCTCCTGAGCCCCGTTGGTTTGCTCATCAGGCTTATGAGGAAACAGAGAAAGGGTGGGGGAAGGGCGGTGGAATTCACAGCAAGGGACCATGGGGGCAGAAGGCCAAGTTCAAGATCTGTAGGGCAGGCCCAGGGCAGAAACTCCGAGGCAGGAGCTGGCACTGCTGGGCGGACATGACGTCTTCCAGCTCAGAAACCTCGGTTCTGCTCTAGTCGGTGACATTGGTTGGGTCGGGCCCACCGGCTTGCCTCGGGTCACTTTTAACCTTTACTTAGAGTCCTCTGATTGGAGCCCTCACCCACATCTGCGAAGGGCCTGGGAGCAACACCTGGGTGGCTGTGTAATCAAATAACTGGGGTCTGTAGACTGGCAGAGTGGACACATCAAACCAACCCTCAGGCCCACTCAGCATCTCTCTTATTTTCTTCGACTTCCTAGTTCACTTAAAGCCACAGGAGCTCAGCTCACGTCAGACCGCCCCCCTCCCCCAAAACCATGAGCCCAGGAAACACTGCCCGCCTCCCGAGGCCAGCCTGACCCGGTGCTCGGTGGATGGGACTTCACTCACTGCGCTTCAGAAGCTCTCTCCAGAGAGTGCCTTAACGGATGAGGGCGGCATTCTTATTCTGGGCAGGTTGTTGCTTTAATCCTGGTCGGAACTGAGACAGACAGACAGAAAGGGAGGGAGGGAGAGAGGGAGGCATCAGAAAAGTGAACGTTAAGCCAACTCCACTTCCTACCAAGCACAAGGTCAACTGTCAAGGGGAAGAAGATGGTGGCTGGCTGCTCCCCACGGGTGGTCTCCAACGTTTTATGATGGTCGCCTCCCTTACGGTTATTGTCATTAGGACTGCTCTTATTTACTAAAATTTATTTTAGGCTATGGCCCCTTCGTGGTCTAGAGAACCGGCCTAACTCAGGCCATGTGGCTCTAATCCCCAGTGGTTCTCACCTGGAGTGGTTCTGTCCCCCAGGGGACTTCAGGCAATGTCTGGAGACAGCTCTGGATCGCCGCCGTTGTGTGGGGGACGCCACCGGCATCTTCAGGATGGAGGCCACTCAACGCCCTCCAATGTACCAGACAGGAGACCACACGACAGAGAATTACTCGACCCAGAATGTCCGTGGGGTCCAGGTCAAGGACCGTGTCCCAGACCATACTAGCAAGAATTCTGCCATAGATTCC
>NW_011888833.1:4206173-4214027 GCF_000151845.1 Pteropus vampyrus | reverse complement strand
AAAATCAAAAATCTGCAGAGCCGATGCCCCAGTTCAAGGCCAAAGGCTGGAAGGTGCCACAGAACCAGGAAGTGCCAATGTCCTAGTTGGAAAGCCATCGGGCAGAGACTTCTCTCCGGCGCGGGGCAGAGTCAGTCGCCCGTGCTCCGCGGGCCTTCCACTGATTGGGTGAGGCCCACCCTCCTTATGGAGGGCAACCTGCTTTTTACTCAGCCGACTGATGTAAACATGAGCCTCGTCCAAAACCACCATCACAGAAACACCCAGAATAACCTCTGGCCGAATATCTGGCACATAAATTGACACATAAAATTAACCATGACACCCGTTGAAGGAAAAAAAAAAAAAGACACCAGGAAAAGCGAAGAAAAACTCAAAATAACTTAAATGGTCAGTAACGGAGAATTGGTTAAAAAGACTGATTCAGCCACATACTGATATATATAAACCATTATTTTTTAGTGCAGCAGCAGATGGTTTAGTGTCACGGAAAGGTTTCTCAAATACCGTTGACCAGGCGCTGCCGTTATACACATGAATTCTTGGAGTACCTGGAGCTATAACTCATCCAGGCCTAGACATTTCAACCTGTTTAGCTCAGGTACTCACTCGCCAGAGCCGCAAGATGGAATCGTATAACTGGAAGAGGTTGTTGAGATCATCTCACCCAAACCCTGCAAAAAATGACAAAGAAAAATAAGACAGTGATTTAGATTTATCTTACATTATTGGCAGAGCCTTGATTTCAGGCACTAAAATAATAAACATCTGAATGTCACACTGGGGTTCGATGTTGACCACCAAAACAAAAGAAAAAAGTACAAACTTGTTTTGGAAAATAATGTTTCACGATTCCCATTTTTTGTTGAAGTCAAGATTACACAGTGCATTGTCCCCATCACAGGACACTCCAGAAATAGGTCTCGGTCCTGCCTTTGCCTCAGGATTATGTGGGGAGTGACAAAGATATAATTCCTCAGGACCCACCTCAGCCTTACCGCTAGGATTTACCTCCCTTTCTGATGGGAATGCTGATCTAGACATCTACACTAACTTTTGATTTATTTAGACGTGCCCAAAGCAAAATGCAAAACGGGAACTGGACTCATAAATTATGATTCAAAAAGAAAAAGGGACCTACAATTTCAGAAACAGTATTTTCACGACTATTTTCCCCCCTCTAAAATGAATCTTTGTATCAGAGAAAGTCTTATTAACATGACTTCTAAAGTTCATCACAAAAACATAGAACGATTAGAGTATTGATCTTAACTTAGTTTCTGAGACCAGCCTTTCAGAATCCAGTTATAAATTTATAATACTGTTAACGGCACTCAAAGATTTGAATGCCACCCCATTAGAGTGTAAAGCTCTGATATTAATGACAAAAATATTCTTCTTGTGCCATTTGGTGTGTGTGAACTGCAGCAAAGTCTACAGAAATACTGGTTGTTATTTCCAGGATGTGACTTTGCGAATCGCAGACTTATTTAAAGTGAGGACAGTAATGTTTACAAACTCCGTCAAAACCATGATGAGAAGGATGCCCATAATTTACATGAAGATCCCTGGGTAAAAAGGTACCACGTAGACACAGACTCCGAAGCTACAGCATTATTATGGCTACAGTAAGCAACATAATCAGAAATTTGTCTTTCGTTTGGCGAAATCGGTCACTGAGATACAAAACCTCTATTGGGAAGGTGGATGGATTACATTTTCTTAAAACGTAATTCAATCACGTGTCCGAGGCCCCTCTTCATCCTGTAAACAGATTCCTGCCTGCTGAGCCGGGTCTGTGCTCCAGGGGCCCCAGAGCTTACCGGGGAGTCGCCAGGGATGCCGGTTTAAAATGCACGTCCCCGAGATTCACCCACAGACATTCCAATTCAACGTGCCTGGGATGGGACCCAAACACCTTGATTCTGAACGCCTACGCCAAGCGACTCTGGGTAGGGGAACGGGGACCTACCTCTGGCGGGACTCTGCGGTGCCGTGTGGCAGTGGCTTTTCTGATGCTTCTCACTCCCTTGTCTGTTTCTCTCCGGTTGTTCTCCGCCACGGATGACCGTGGGGAGCAGCTGGGAGCATGCTGCACCCACAAACACGTGGAGTAAACTGGTCCACGCAGACCTCTACCTCCATGCACTTTTGCGAAACTCCCCGGGGCGGCCCAGCCTGAGCGTCTCACCAGCTGCAACTGTTGTGAACACCTGAGAAATCTGCCCCTCCCGGTGCCCACGGCCAGGACCCCGCAGCAGGGGACAGCTAACTCGTGGACTTAAGGACTCCTGGGGTGAGAAGACAGAAGCCCGTCTGAACTGGGGCCTCCCCATCCAGACACAAGTCCGGAGAGCCTTGGGGGACACTGGGCACACTCCTCACTAAGAGAAACAGAAGCCCCAGCAAAAGGCAGGGCTTTCAGTCACGGCAAATGGGGACTTCTTACTCGTAAAGGGTGGTCTCTCCCTCCCACGAACGGTCCCGCTTCGGCTCCCAAGGAGAAATCAATAAGTCGATAGCCAGTCAATAAGTAATGAGTATTGAATACGTATATCTGTGCGTTTGTTCCTGGCTGCTAAAGCAGGACAGTTGTCATGCTCCCTTCCTAGTGTCCGCACGTAGTACACACGTCACTGCACTGCGGGCTTCGGAGGCGCGAAGGGGAAGCAAGACCCTCTCTCCCCGCGCGCGCAGCGCACCGCCGCGGCCCCTCCGGACCTCCCCAAGTCCCCACGCGCGTGCCTTTAAATGCGGACGCACCACGCGCATTGCCACGCGGCACACGGGGACACGTCACGCGCATTGCCACGCTGCTCGCTTGCTGGAAATCAGCGCCACGCCGTGGGCCACCCGCTCACCCGGGACGCGGGACCCTCTGCGATCTTCCCCCGAGACCAGAAGCCAACAACTTCCCGCTGGTAGCGGACGTTCGCCTGTCAGTCTTGCCGATGATGCCACGGTGACACCCTTCCGACCCGGCGCAGGTCCCCCTGACCTCCACCCCTCCCTGCATACCGCAGGGCCCCTGGAGGTGCGCAGACGGCCGCCCCGGGGGCCGGCCCAGCGCAGCCCGGGCGCCGTGGGTCCCCAGACCGCCCTTCCTCGCCCGCTTACGGCGCCCAGCTGCGGTCAGCGCCCGCCAAACGCACGGCCTGGCGAGATGCCGGGGCCAGCGCTGCGCAAGGCCGGGTCCCGGCCCCCGGGGCCCATCCCGCGATAGAAGCAGAGCGGAGGGAGAGCGGACGGGGTGGCGGCCCCCCAGGCCCTGACCTTGGCCTGTGCCGACCGTGGCGCTTACCCCCGGCTCCCCCAGCGCCTGCCTAGCTCTCAAGAGATGAAAGCGCTGTAGGAACCCCCAAACACGTCTCCTGGGGGTGACGCGTTGAGATGTTGACTGCACGTCTAGAACGTGCGTGTGGCACGCACGCGCGTCGCGCGGGGCGTGTGTGCAGACAGCGTCCCTGGCACGGGGACCAGCCTCGCACGCGACTGCCACTTCACCCCGCCACAACGAGAACGTCGCTGTGCGCGCTCCAGCGGTGCGAGGACCCACTGCTCCGTGTTGCCCCAGGCGACGCCCTGTTCATGTCAAACCCTGTCGCCGCCGTCTGGGGCTTTAAAGACAGTAAAGAAAGCTTCCAGCGAGCTAGCCGTGGCATCAGCGGGGACCACGTGTCACTGCCGGTGCCGCGTCCGCTTCTCCCGTCTTGGGAGTCAGATCCTAGCACTCGGCCTGGCACCTTGTCCGAGGGTAGGGCTGGCCCTGCCCTCTCCATGTCGAGGGCCATTTTCCACCGTCTCCCCGTCCATGCCAGGTCCCGCTGACCGCTTTCGCTCTCATTTGCCGGGCCCTCCAACCTCACACTGCACATTTTTGGATTTTCTCTGCATTTTCTAGTCAGTAGGGTCTGCTCCCCATGCCTCCCGAGTGTGAGCTCTGCCAAGGCAGGCATCTGTCCTGCTGGCCAACGTGTCGGGTGATCCGGGGAGGGGCTGATGCACCTTGAGGGCTGAGTGGAGAAGTCTTGGGGGGCTGAAGGAGCGTCCTGCCTCACCTTTCTGTGTTCCAGGTTGAAGTGTATCAGATAAGCAGGTTATCCCCCCCTCAAATTAAATTCCCCTCTCCGGGCCACTGTCATCTGGGTCGTCAGGATGTGCTCAGATACAGGGGGGACGTTGTCAAGTTCTGTAAAATGACTCTGCAGACTGCTTTCCAAAACACTCCTCACCCGCTCCAGGCATTTGCTGTGCATTAGCCGCGACGTCACAGCAGAAACTGGGCCTTCAACCATCATTCATTTCTGGCTTCCGATAAGCCGGGCGGCATTTTTGTGCCAAGCCCCAGCTCGGCCATTGTTGACAAGGAAGCCTGCTGCATGGCACCATGGGTCAGTGAACGCTGACCCTCGGATCAGAAACCAGTTTTTGAGCAAACGGCAAACAACGCAGCATTTTTTCCTTGCCCTTTGCAAGTGGTGATTTTCTTCTCAACTTCTGTTACAGAGCACAGAGATTTCTAGAAGGACACTTTTGGCTTTGAAAAGCGGGGGCGGACTGACTCCCCGATAAATTAAAAGTACCTCCTTCACTTCCCTGCGAGTGTAGGAATGCTTGCTGTTGTTGTTCCTTAGAGGACGCAGGAAGGAAAAAAACCCTCTTAGAGGAATCTGAACGGCTCTGAGGCTGCACTAGACCTTGGCAGAGGCCCAGAGAGACCACCAAGCTCGCTCGTAAATGCGCAGTGTCTAATAAAAAATGTGATGATGGTTATTATTATACATTTATGGAGCAGCAGAAATGCGCTAAATTTAAAAACGCACGCATCTCCTGACGAGTGTGCAGAAACTGGTACCTGCTTGTTTTCTTCGGTGACTTGGCACGTTGTGGCCACCGCCTGACCTGGCGGCAGTCAGCACTGGCCGCTCTGTGGACCAGGGGCCGGCCCTGTCCCTGTCATCGCACACGTTTCCCCCAGGGCGATGGGTCCAGTCCCACAGCAGGACGGGGCTGCCTTCCGGGCCTGGCGGGTTCTTTTTGTTCTCGCTCCAAAGGAAAGCATTCGTTTGAGTTTTCAAAGTAAGGAATGTGCTTCCTGACCCAGCGATCACAAGGAAGCGACTTTGCACCCTGAATCTACATCTGATTTAGAAATCGCCCCGTCTCTGGCCAAACCCTATTCTGTTTGGATGCTGACAACAACGGCAGTTCCTCGGGGGGTACGGGAACTCCCCCAATGGCCTGATTTCATCAACTCTCAGTAGATAAAAGTGCCTTAAAAATACAGCAAAGTTTTGACAAGCGGCAAAGCACAACTTGCACGTCAAACCCCAAACAGGCGTTTTTGTGAGTGGTTCGCCCTCGCTAATTCTGCAGTGAAAAGGAGCAAATCCTTCCCCAGAAAACTTCATTTCAGTCAAGTCCTTGACATGACTGGAGCGGAGCAGACAGCGAGCAGTGCAGGAGCCGACCTGACCGGGCAGGACGCCTGCACACCTGAGCCAGCCCTTCGAAAGGCCCCTCCCTTTGGGCCCCTGCAATTATTTTCATGCACGAATAATGTAAGCTAACTTGGTCACTCGTGAGCTGAATTCAGCCCTGGCTCCTCATCCGACCGAATAAGGGATCACCTCCCTGCGAAATTATATTTTACGAGCTGTTTTTGTGTACAGCTGAGACGCAGGCTTCAGCCTTGAAGGGACGGCGAGGACTTCTAAAACCTCGGACACGAAACGTAGCTGTCATTTCCTCTCGTGTCCACGGTTTTTAGATGGCATCTGAGCGGCTATCACACACGAACACATTCAAAAAAAAAAAAAAAAAGAAATTAAAAAGCTAAAACATAGTCAAAGCTACGATGATGGAAAAACCGGACTTCACTCTGAATCCACCCAGTAGACGTATTGCTGTCTTAGATTTTCTTCTTGCACGATTTTTCATATTGAAAGATATTTTGCGATTCGTTTAACGCCTAGGCCTTTCTCTCCAGGAGATGTAGCATGTGTCTATCATGTCAGATGTGCTCACGTATTAAACCCAGTAAAAACAAAGTAACCGAATCGTTTAGAGGGAGCGTGCTCGGGGCTAAGCTGGAGCGGTTCTCTTCGGGCCATGGGGAGCCTCGCCTCCTCCCTCCCTTCCTCGGGGTCCAGCCCAACCCGCTGCCGACACGCCCTGGCAAGGCCGACACTCTAACAGAGTCGGTATCGCCAAGCCATGTGACCTTAGAGCACGGTGGCTGTCACGGCCAGGCGCGGGAGCCCCCGCTCTGTTACTCTCGTGTGGTTAAAACCTGTGACGGGAACCTGGTCCGTGATAGTCACACAGAGCGAGTCCAACGGTCCTTGTGGATTCTCATCACGGGGACAGGCGTCGGCTTCTGTCCCTCGTTGTTCGTTGCAGGTACCTCTGCAGGCAGAGGTGGGGGAGGGCGCGTGTTCCTGTCTGCCCCACGCTTGTCACGTGTGGCGCCCTGGACTCGAGCCACCTCCGCAGAAGGCGGATTCCGAGGGAAGGCCTGCCTCTCCGCCCCCTCGCCTCCCAGTTTTGTTTCCGCGGAGGGGAAGAGGTTAGTGTCACACTGTGTCTATTGTGGCTTTCTCTGTAGACATGCGAACCACTTCTGGCCAACAACGCTGAAGTCCTGGTCGTTGAATGGACATTGTCACAGGCCTGTTGTGGCTCAATGAGATTAGTCTCTAACTGATGCACACGGTCCTGCTGAAAAGGCTATTCTGTAATTGTTGCCATTAGCGAGGCCACCAGCTTCCTGAAGGGACTGGCTGTCCTCAAGTGGAACAGCAGGGGCCGCCCTAATTCCCAGGCCCCGTCCATTAGGGGACAGAAGCAGCTCATTAGAGGCCCTGCCCTCTCAAGTCCAATTACCCCCAGATAAAGACAAGACGGGGCACACTCAGAGCCACACAGCCCGCCCTCTCATCCTCTGCCCCCGTGATTACGTCCGCAGAAGCAGCCTTCCCACGGGCCGGCATGTCCGCATGATCGGCCATTGGGACGCCGGGGCACGTCCAAAGGCTGGAGCACCGCGTCTGCGGCGGAGGCCTGCGGAGGGGATGCTGGACAGGACGAAGCGGTGGAGAGAGGGGCTTTTCCCCGGCTCCTCTCCATCTCGCAGGGAAAGAGAGTCTGCGAGCAGAGCCAGCCAACGTGTCGCCCCCAGAGGTGTTGGTGTCGCCCGCCTTTGCAGGGAGCCGTCCAGAGCCCAGAGCCTGACCTGGACCGTGTCGCATTACTTAGGGGTAAAAAGCTGCGGAAGGGGCACTTATTTCCCAGGAAAGCCGAAAATTGCATAAATCCGCTCTAAAAATGGCGTGCTCACCCACGTGCCGGTGGACCAGGCACCGGGCACAGCGAAGGCTGCTTCGCACACGCTTTTGTCTGCTGTCATTAAAGCTAAACTTGTGTTTTGCTCTCTCATCCACTTGGCCCATTTCCTACCTGTCCACTCCACGCTCAGCCCAGAAGCCACAGATTTCTAGTGTCCGGGTTCCTCCACCCACGCTTTTTTGGCCACTTAGAGGAGTTCGCGTGTTTGTCTCCATGTGTCCTTCTCCTCTGTGGGACAGACGGCCCTTTTCCTGTCCCTGGGTGCCATCTGAAAGTGTCACGTTCCTTACGTCTGAACGTGTCACTGGCACTGTCTCCATCGGCCGTAGCTGAATAGGAAGAAAATACATCACTCACTTACTTCAGGATTCTGAGTGGATCCGGTACTTGTTTTCTGTGTTATGCAAAAAACTCTTTCAAACGTGCAGGAACATATTCGGGAGTATTACCTCACTGACAGGTCTCGTTGGTGGGCGCTAATGAAGGAAATGTTGGTACAGGTCATCC
>NW_011888833.1:4201146-4203068 GCF_000151845.1 Pteropus vampyrus | reverse complement strand
AAAAACTCCTTGTTAATCGGTGAGAAATTTGCAGAATCCTATACGAAAATTTATCATGAAGAAAAAGTATCTTAAAATGTCGAGGCGAAACAGCCATTCAAAGATAAATTTAACTTCCGGAGAATTCAAACGTTCACACGACTGCGTATAATGAACAAACGAGTCTTTCCCTTTGTCGCTAGTACAGATATCAGGGAAATAATATATTTTTCTCTATTCAGATAGCACCTCCTTCCCCAAAAGAGTTCGGTGAATTTGTTACAGGCATTTTCTTTAAACTGACTACGGGAAATAATCCCATTTCAAATAGAATGTGTTTTACAGGAAACAATAACTACGACATAGTTTTACAATCTAAAACTTTATTGAGGGAAAAACACATACACCTTGTCATCTTCGGTATCATTTTTAAAAGCATCACATTTTAAGATAGACTTTACTATTAATTATTATTATTAACAATAATCATACTAATTATAATCATTAGCCCTTGGCAGCTGCTCAAAGGAACTAGAGACTCAGTAAGCTTCTTCAAGTTTAGCATTTTCGAGCAACATATAATTTTAAAATACTGAAAATAGATTTAAACACTAGTAATTCTATATTTGTTTCCTTAATGCTGTTGTGACGTAATCGATTTCTTTCCTGTTTAAATTGTTTCTTCCAGCTGCATACATAGCAATTATGCAAAACTCTGTAATTCACATTAGACTTAGAGACAGAGATCCTAATAAATCTTCCTAGAGTTTGGAGTAAAAGACATCAATTAACATTGTTAATCTTGACATGTTTTATTATGCTTCTTAATTCAGCTCATTTCAGAGCCTAGAGACAAAAACAGATATCGACTTCCATATTATAACACCATGTTGAAAAGGAAACCATCAATAAAAGAAGTAACGAATTAATAATTCGAATAAGAGTTAAAAACAATGTCGCACACCCCGAACTTTCTAGAATTGACTGTTTCGCTGAGTGCCATTATCCCACTTATCAAAGAGGAATCAGAAAGCGTTCAGCTGCTTCGAGGGGTCGGGAATGAAATGGGAGCATGTGTGTCTTAACAGTTTTCCCCAAATCATTTACTTTTCTCAGTGCTCTTGGACCTATATTTTTTCAAATATCTTCCTTTTAATTTATACACACTCCTCTGTGCTACTTCTCTCCAAACTCGTACCCATTATATTCTATTCCGTTACATTTAAAAAAAAAATTATTCCATACACTTCATCAAAACTAGTCACCTGAGTTTTCGAACACTCAGAGTAGGATTCGTGACCCTTAGTGGCTCTCCAATCTCAGCACACAGATCGACCTGGGACCTTCCAAGAGGCCCACTAGCTGCGGGACAAGTGCACTCTGCACAAAACGCCATTTCTGCGGCACCGCGGGCCTCGGGAGTCAGGGTGTGGCGGTCCCTCGAGGACTTACTGACGACCGGGTCCTTTCCCCTGGGGCACGTGGACGCCTATCCCCAAGGCCCCTGCAGCTGGGGGAGGCACACGGCTGCACTGGACGATGAGGGTCACCCCGCGTTGATGGAGGGAAGGTCTCAGGTCCTTTTCTCTGCACGCTCTCTCCCCTGTACCTGGGAAGACAACAACCTCGCACAGAGACAATGGAACAAGACCGAAGTCCTCTGGCTGCTTGGTCACGGCGCCAAGGGCAGGCGCCCAGGGACAGCACGCACTCTGATCCGCAGCAGACCTGACATGGAATATCGACTTCCGCGTTTGAAACCACTGAGATTTTTGGAGTTGTTTGTTAACCGGTGGCCTCACCCGTCCTAACTCATCTACAATGTGAACTTACGAGGAGGAGGAAAACGAGCAGGAACCTCATATAGAGGTGATGGCCGCACTGCCTGACAGAGGACATCAGTGTCCACCCAGCCATCAGGAGCGGAGAAGCTGAAGTAGACA
>NW_011888833.1:4196009-4200006 GCF_000151845.1 Pteropus vampyrus | reverse complement strand
CTCAAAGGCTTTTTCACAAAGATGGGAAAGCCCATCCTAAAATTCATGTGGAATCTCCAAGGACCCTGAATTGCTCCTAAAAGTCGTGAAAAAGAAGACCCGAACTAGAAGATTCCTACTTCCCGATTTCAACACTTACTGTAAAGCTACAATGATCAAAACACTGCGGTGCTGTCAAGAAGAACAGACCTGTAGACCAGCGGGACAGGACAGAGACCAGAGATAGCCCTCGTGCGCACGGCCAGACGATGTTTGACAAGGAGCCACGACCACCCAGAGGGAAAGGACCATCTGTCCAGCACGCGGTGCCGCGACCCCGCATCCATACACAGCAGAGTGAAGCAGACCTCGCACCACGTACCAGAATGAACTCAGAATGGAGCTAAGACCTAACCGTAAGGCCAAAAAAATAAAACCTTTAGGAAAAAAACACAGGACAGATGTTTCCTAACTCTGGATGTGGCACTGATTTCTTGGCTATGACACCGAAAGCACAGGTAATAAAAGTAAAAATAGACAAAGAGGACTTCATGAGAAATCGGGTGCATCTAAAGACACTGAATAAAAAGGTACCCCACAGATGAGAGAAAATATTTTCAAATCATATATCTTATAAGGAATTAATATCTGGAATATATAGAAAACTCCTAAAACCCCAAATCGAACCAAAAAAAATAACGATTTAATTCAAATGTAGGCAAAGGACTCGAATAGACATTTTTCCAAGAAAAATATACAAATGACCAATAAGCACATGAAAAGATGCTCGACAGCACTAATCATTAGGGAGATGCAAATTAAAACTACAATGAGACTCGTCTCACACCCATTAGGATGACTACTATTTAAAAAAAAAAACAACAAAAAACAGGAAAATAACAAGTGTTGGTGAGGATGTGGAGAAATCGGAACCCTTACTCATTGTTGGTGGAAATGTAAAATGGGGCAGTGACTATGGAAAACAATGTGGAGGATTTTCAAAAATTAAAAATTCAATCACCGTAGGATCCAGTAATTCTAATTCTGGGTATTCACCCCCAAAGCACTGCAAGCAGGGTCTCAAAGAGACATTGGCACACTCAAGTTCACAGCAGGAAATTGGCACGCTCAAGTTCACAGCAGCATTGTTCACAATAGTGAAAATGTCCATCGATGGCTGAATGAATAAACAAAATGTGACGTATACATACGATGGACTATTATTCAATCTTACAAGGGGAAAAAAATTCTGCAATATGCCATAACATGAACTAACTTTAAGGACATGATGTTTTAATGAAAAAAAATAAGTAGAAAGGATTTCCAATCCCTTCGAAAAATAATCTAGCCCTTACAGATTCCCAATAAGAAAAAGGAGACCCAGACACATTAAGTCCATTAATTTTTGTGCTCTGGTTTTAACAAAATTTTAGTTTAAAGAAAACCCTTAATAGCGATTAGGTTTCTAAGTAATGTTATAAAATTAAGTTGAGCTCATTTGGAGAGAAGCCTTTGACCGTGGTTGCCACCAATGTGGTGACAAACACCCAAACTGCGATGCTTCTTAATTGCAATTTAATGAAAGTGAAGTCTCACGCGCGCCGGCTCTGCAAACGCAAAACTATAAATTAACTGCAAACATCTTACGACAATTGCAGTCAATTCTTCATCTTCCTCAGAGGACGTTTGCTTAGACATCGGTGTGCTCATCACACTTTTAGTAGTTTGCAGGACGAAAAAGAAAGTACATAGCACCTTTTTCGTGAAGTTTCGAATACCTAGGGCATTCGATATGATCCTGTTCCTAAACTTCTCCTTTATTTTCCCTTCCCCGCACTCCCACATCTTGTACCCCTCCCAGTGTTACAGCTGGATGAACAAATACAATCTTTGGTTTCCTCCATTCTTAAGGATTGGGGAAATGAGGCAGATTTTCTAAGAGGGCTGGTTTCCACTGCCATGCCCATCAGCCGAGCCCCCCTCGTATGTTCGGGCACCGGCGTTCCTGTCTCGAAGCGTCTTCCTGCTCAAGGACCACGTCTGCCTCCCGCGGCTGCCAGCGTGTCTGCGTCATCACAGTTGAATTCCTGGTCTTCAAGTATTTTGAATGTCTCCTCTTTCCCACCCCCCTATTAACATTTCTGTTGGGCTGAACGCAGAGGAGACGCCTTGGGCTAGTGCCACCTATTGTCTAAAACATGGACGTGACTGTGAATCTTGCTAACGGGAGTAGAAACTGGATTAACACGGGTTCTTAAAACCACAGAAGGACAGAGCCACGATCTTATTTGTGATCTATTAAAAAAACACCGCCGTAGCGGAAGAAGATATTTAGACTTCGCCTTTGATTTTATGTAGATTTACAAAGTCTATTTTCGTTTTCCCACGTTGAATTGGACTGATTTTATAACAATAGTAAACACAAACACATATTCTAAGTACAGAAAAGAGACCGATTCAAATGAGAAAAGCAAGGAAGTTAAATAATGGCGTGGCATGGTAGACAAGATTGTCAGTGTTACAGGCGATTCAACAATTTAAGGTATTTTGTATCGATACCAAGTCTTCAACTGTAATAACATAAACACGCTTTGATCATTTTCCCATTTAAACTCCAAGAGTTGGCTTGAAATAAGATTTCAAAGATATAATTTAAAAATAAAGCTTCTCTTTGAGGCTGCCTTAGAAATGCAAACAAAACATCCATTAAGACAGGCTTCCATTCTCATTCTATTCCCCACACCCAGGAACTAAAAGCGTTAAAAGGTTAGAACATCAGGATGGGGAGGAAAAATGAAAGGCCCTGAGGTCATTTACAATCTGCTGTGATCCTTTCTTTCGACTTTGGGTTCTGAGAGAATCGGCAACAGGACTGTCCTTGGACCCAGCCTCTCCCGGCTCGGCTCGGGGGACTGACACAGTTTGGCTCCTAATCCCGCAGGCAGTATCAAGAGCTGACATTGTCTTAGGGTGTCGTTCAGGCAGCTTCCTTCCCAAAGCAAAAGCGCCTGTGGACACGGCCTCAGCAGACAGCCGAGGATGCTTCCCTTGACGCCTCGCGAGTGAGAAGGCAAAGGCCTCCTGGAAAACCCAGTCCCGCTGCTGGGTGCTCATCACCGTGGGGAAATCCACCTTCGAATAATAATAATAAAAAAAAACCTAGAAATGCCTCCTAACGGACTAAGACTGCAGCCCAGCAGGCGAAATCGTTCCCCAGCTTCCTGGCCTGCCCCGGCGCTGGCGCCGTCCCATCCGAATGTTAAGATTATCATACTCGTACGTAAATATATTCACCGGCCTCTCAGAGACCCATTACAAAACGGAAAACCCCTCCACGGCAAGGCTTCCTGCAACCCCCAAAGAACTCTCTAAAGTGGGCTCTGAGGGGGACAGACCGGGGCAGACGCCTCTTCCCCGGAATCCCTAAGTCTTTAAAGATCTCACTTTTTTCTAGTTGAGCTTTGTCCTCCTCTAGGTTATGTTAACTAAACGCTAACGCTTTTGATTCTAAGTCCCTCCAATGCCATAAACCTACTCCGTGTGGGTAGAATTTCCATAGTAAAGACTGGGCCGGTCGCCGCCTGTCTCTCTGAAATCTACTCCTGCGTCAGTGGAAGAAATAAAGGGGGTGGAGGGCAGGGAGCAACGACCTGGTTTGGGGACCGACCGGCAGGTGGGGGGACAAGGGGACAGAGTGGGTAGTCTGGGCTGGGTGAGGGGGTCTGACGACCAAAGGGGCCTGGGACTTGAGACAAGGAGGTGAGGCTGGGGATGGGGGGCGGGGGGCGGCCGTGATCGGAGGCGGCAGCCCCGGACCGAGGACGCGGACCCGGTTCCAGCAACAAAAGCTACGGCTGTGCTCCCGGGGGTGCTGCGGGGACCCCGGAACGGGGCCGTGGAAGGACGCAGGAATCGAGCAGCCCCGGGGAATCGCCAGGCGTCTCAAACCGGCGCGGCCACCAATGCCGCCGTGAAGGGGGGCCTGGCCTGGTGGCATCTCCTGGGCCACACCCGCCGA
>NW_011888833.1:4191718-4194664 GCF_000151845.1 Pteropus vampyrus | reverse complement strand
CCAGGCGTCTCAAACCGGCGCGGCCACCAATGCCGCCGTGAAGGGGGGCCTGGCCTGGTGGCATCTCCTGGGCCACACCCGCCGAACCGCCACACACCGTGGCACTGAGGAGCCACCGCCCTCCTCGGGCCAGCTCGGGGGACCGCGGGGTCCGGTCTGCACATGCTCTGCACCTCTCCGGGCCACGTCCCTGCCCCCTGTCTCCTGGGCCACTCCAGTGGCTTCCTGACCGACCTAGCACTCCGAGGAGAAGCTCTGATGATTCTCCTTCAAACAGAATGAAGTCCAAACTCTTCGACCTAGAATTCAAAGAAGACTCCTACACTTTAGGATCCTTAATCTTCTTTTCAGCCTTATTTTCCACTCCACCGCCCTCCCCACACCCCACAGTTGTGGGTGTTCTCCCGGAACACACCCCTGCTCCCTTTCCCCAGATGCTCCCCAATACTTCGTGCTGCAGCATTTACCCCCATTTACCTTACATCAGAACTAGTTATATACAAGTTTCTCTCCCGCCAAACAGGAAACTTCTTGAAAGTAGGGACTGTGTCTTATTCACTTGTGCATCATCCACAAATTCTAGCAAAATCTTTTGTTTGTAATTGAGTAGTTTATAAATACCTGTGCTAAGAATGAACAAACATCTCATGAAAATCAGAGCAGATTAACCTATAGCACGAGTCAGCTTTTTGGGAAATGTTAAGTGGCCCTTCCTCATTTCTTCATCTGTTTTTCTTCATAATCTTGTCTTCATTTGTTTTTATGTCTATATCGTGATTAACAAGGTGTCGTATAGAGCGCCCACGGGCTATGGAAAATTAAGAAGACAGGGTGGAGGATTTGAGAAAATTGGTTCGAGCATAAAGAAGAAACTTACAAACCCTGCTCTATGATTTGTCATCAGGGCGCTGGATTCAGGTTGTTTCCTTCATCAAAGATAAATTTTCATAAAGCACTTACTTATCCCCTAATGGGGAGTACGCAAGGGTCCTTGGAAGGTCTTTGATCACGTAACATATTTCTTCTCTGCTTCTGGGCTCAAAGGAAGGGGATGACAGAGACCGAGGGGAACGTGGAGGGGCTGGGGGAGAGAGCAGAGGCCAGCAGAGAGAGTGGTAGGAGAGAAGAACCTGCGAAGGGGTGACTTAAAAGGAGCGGAAGTGATTTATGACCCGCCTGGTGTCCGTGTGCTCCCCGCTCTGCCCCCGGGGCCCGGGTGTCTTTGATCTTTCTCAAAGCTTGTCCCATCCGCTCCCTGGAGAAGCTGGCAGGACCAAGGGGTCAAAGCAATGTTATTTCTTCTCCTGTTGAATCTCAGGCTCCCTCTGAACCCCCACTTCCGTGCTACTTTTATGGGGGTTAACATCGGTGTGTGTGTGTGTGTGTGTGTGTGTGTGTGTGTGTGTGTGTGTGTGTGTGAGAGAGAGAGAGAGAGAGATAGAGAGAGAGAGAGAAAGAGAGAGAGAGAGAGAGAGAGAGAGAGAGAAAGAGAGAGAGAGAGAGAGAGAGAGAGAGAGAGAGAGAGAGAGAGAGAAGGGACTGTTGTGAGTTGAACTGTGTCCTCTATAAAGAGGTTCAAGTCTTAGGTTCAGTCCTGCTGAAGGTGACCTTATCGGAGGAAACAGAATCTTCGCGGATGTCATCAATATGAGGTCACGGTGGCCTGAAGTGGACCCTAATCCAGCCACGGGCCTCTTCACAAGAGAAAGGACAAGCTTTGGGCACAGAGACACTGACGTGCACGGACAGAAGAGGCCACGGGATGATAGGGCAGAGACGTGAGTGATGCAGCTACAAGCCAGGGAGCACCGAGGATGGCAGTCACCGTCAGAAGGCTGGGAGAGGCCACGAGGGACTCATCCCCAGAGCCTTCAGAGGCTTTGCTGATGCCTGAACTTCAGCCGCCAGAACCAGGAGAGGTTACGGTCTCGTTGTTTTAAGCCACTCTGCTTCTGATCATCTGTCACGGCAGCCCCAGGACACTGACACGGGGCTGAGGATCGTGAGTCATGACAGGGCGTCTCAGACTTGTCTCTCTCCCTCAGACAGAAAAGTTCATCCATTTGGCCCAGCTTGCGAACCGATGCGGTTTGCTCTATTTAGAAAATATTTTGTCCCGCTGAGCTCTCATCCGTGTCGAACATCCCGACCAGAAAAAGGGAGCCGTCGCTGGAGAAGAAGGAAGAGTCGATCAATGCCCGGCGCCCAGTAGGGGTTTAACAGATGCTTCTCGAATGAATAAATTAAGTGAACGAGTGAATGGGAACAACGACCGGAAACCGTCATGAGACGTAAAAGCAGGACCTCTGGTCCCGACTGCTGAGCACCAGAGTCGAGAGCTGTCACTCGCCGAGGGGAGCGACGTGGGAACACACGGCCGCCACCAGGAACGCCACCAAACCCAGAGTGGCTCACACAGCCCACCCACGCAAAGTGACTCACGCAGCCAGCGCGCAGAAGCCCCGCTCGCCCGGGTGAATCGCCGTTCTCCAGGCAGAGGGTCCGTGAGGGGCACGGTGCACCCACTGCTCCTGATGTCCAGGGAGCCAAAACGGTATGAGCGGCTAGCACATCCTTCCTCTCTCTCCCCGTCCGGCCCGGGACCGTCCCCCACGTTTAAACGCTGCTGTTGCACACCGGCTATCCTTCCTTTTGGCCCCGTGTCCACTGGAACTCCCGGCTCCATCAAACGTCAGGCGTCTACACCACTTCCCGACCTCGGGTGTCTACACCGCTGCCCCACTGCACACGGTTCCCCGGCGCTTGAAATGCAGCCAGCGCGACTGCAGCCTGCGCTGACGTGTTTTGACTTCATTTTAATTAACGTGAAGAGTCACCAGCGGCCAGTGCCCACGGCATGGGGCAGCGTGGCTCTGGACCACCTCTGAGCACACCCGTCTTTTTTGCTGCTTCCCTCAAACTCAGTTCTGACCAGAAAGCGGGGAA
>NW_011888833.1:4189666-4190684 GCF_000151845.1 Pteropus vampyrus | reverse complement strand
GTCCCTTTGGGACTGGGGCCTTGCCAGGGCTCCCTGGGAACCAAGCTCCCCGGGAACCAGGCCCCTTGGGGGGTCGGGGGGAAGCCAAGTGGCCGGGGCACAGGCCTTCACAGTCCCAGCCCTTCCCCCACTCACGCCGGTGCCCCTCAAGTTTCTCGTGGGCTTCACTGTCCATCGAAAGCCCTTTTCTCCGTCCGCCTTCAGTGACTTCGCGTAGTCACCATGGAGATCGCAAGCACCTCTGTCCCCAGTTAGGGACCCCTGAACGTTTTCGGCACTTCGGTGTTCCAGGGACTTCGTCACGGCTTTACTTAGATACCACTGCATTTCCGAGAAAAAGCGACTCCATCCTTGAAGCCTCTGCTCCCACCTCCCCTGCTTATGCCAAACCCGCTTTCAAGTGAATAAAAGCCTGACCTGCCCAGGCAGCGAGTCTGGCTATAATTAAAAGGGAGGAAATATCCTGCACCGAAAATGTGTTTTTTTGGTTAAAGCATAACTATAAAAAAAAAAAAAAAAAAAAAAAACCACGAAAGGTAAAAGCAAGATGTAATTTGTATCCCTCTTTCTTACTTGCTGAACGAGATGTCAGAAGAAAATTGTTTTAACTCTTAATATATTCTAATACCTCTTTTAACGTTTCACATAGTGACTGCAGTGGAGCCTGTAAAAATAACTTTAAATTCCAATGTCAAGTGGGGCATGAAGATTTGGTTTCATTTTCAAAACTACTCTGTTGAGAAATACGCCCTAAAAAGCAATTCTCATTTTACTCCATTATAGCTCCAACAGCTGCAGGAAGAATTATAAAATGTGTTTAACCTAATCTGAAGTTTAGAATTTTAATCTCTGAGGAGTGTATTTTTGAAGAGTCTCACACATGCTGGAAAAAGGATTTAGAACTTTGATAAGGCTTCACAAAGAGAGAAGCACTGTGAAATTTTCACAAAGGGTTACCTTCTTTTTTTTCCCCCCAAGAATGCTTCTGATCTATGCTATATAATTTAATACTTTATAT
>NW_011888833.1:4182998-4187881 GCF_000151845.1 Pteropus vampyrus | reverse complement strand
TCCTTTTGAGATCCTTAATCACCAAGACCACAGACCTAAAACCGAGAAAAAGCTCGTTTTTCCTATCATAATACAAATGACTCAAATAACATTCAGGCATCCATCCACCCAGAAGTCGTTCTTGAATGCCTGCTATGTGCTAGGCCTCGCTCTACGCGTGCACAAAACGGCCAAAACTCCCCGCCCTCCCGCCACTGGGTGGTCCCTCACCCCCTTCCATCCCAGGACATTTGCAAGGTCTGGAGACATTTTCTCTTTTCTCGCCTGGGGCAGGGGTGCTGCTGGCCTGGTGGTGGGTGGTGGCCAGGGATGCGGCACGGGACGGACCCACAACAAAGAGTTCTCTGGCCTGAGGAGTCGACAGCGCTGAGACTGTACAACCGTCACGCGAAGACGATTGATACACCGCGGAACCTTCCAGAAACTCAGACCGTGGCGGTTTGCTGGTCAACCGACAGGGAAGTCACGTAAGCAGCTGTCGCGCGCCAAGGGGCGGGGCACACCTTTCTTTCATGAAACACTCGTGTGACACACTCGCGGCCAGCTCCCACAGCGGCTGTTCGCCATACGCTAAGGACGTGCACTCTGTCCTAAGGCAGAGGCGATTTTCTCGTTTTTAACGACGAGGGAAGTAGCTGCTTTTGAAAGAGCTCGTGCTTGGGGAGTCCATCTTGAAAACCAGTTTGTGGGTACAGCCGGTCCCCGGATAGCCCGGGCCGAACCGCACAGGTTCCCCACGGTTCAGGTGCCAGAGGCAGCGCTGTGAGCCACGGGGGTGAGGTCGGCGTCTGGACACACAGGACATGCAGGCTCCCCGCTGCAGGGGATGGTACGTCCTGAAGCCCCACGCCGCTCCAGGGTCAACCGTGTTAGCATTGCCACGTGTGTGTGGCTCATTGCCCCAAAACGATGTGGACCCTCAAAACACTCCCATCTGCACCCTTATGCACCCTGAACCCTCGGTTTGGAAATCCCTGCCTTGAACACGCTGGTGAATCTGAACCCGATTATTTGAAAGAACAAGCGAGTGACATCAAGGAACTTGGAGACTGCAGGAGCCGAACTCCAATAAAAACTCCCCTAACTGGACGGAACTGTAGCACGGCGGCATCGCCGGCCCTGGAGCCCGTCACACAAGCTGCCTACTGTCATCACCACTCCCGTGCCCGGGACCTGGGACCACAGCTCGTCCACGGGGACAGCTGCACGTGCGCCGCTGAGGGCAGCCCGTGGCTGGTGACAACGCCACTGGCAGCAGCCCCTGCCGGGCGGGAAGAAGCCAGCCAGAAGCACCCACCCTCACTGTCACCCAGCAGACAGCACAGACACGGTGGCCTCTGACCTTCCACACCCGGGCTCTGTGTGCGCACTCGGTGTCCTGGTGCTTCATGTCGCTTGCCCTCGGGGCTCTGAAAGTGGCTCCTCCCAGCCCACCCGTGACATGGTGGCCTGCCAACGCTCAGGAGTCCATCGCGACCTCCCAAGCATAAGCACAAATAGGCCGCGTGGTCCTGGGCACCGAGTCCAGAGAGCCAGGTGGAACAGGCAGACCCGCCACTGCGCCCTGTGGCTGTCTCCTTGAAGACAGAACCTCCCCAGTCACCCTGCCCCCGGCAGCCCAGCGCGGCCCCATCACTCTCCAGGAACTGGCTATTCTGCACCCCAACACCCCCATGCTGAAACCCCCCCGCCGCACACAAGGTGCCGCCCTGCACGTGGCCCACAGGCTCAGCGTGCTGGAGCCCCAATGGCGGGGGCCACTGGCTCTCAAACCACCCAGCTCCTGCACCGCTGGCTCCTCATTGGGGTCCACGGCCCTCGTCTGAAGCACCACCCCAGCCCAATACCCGGGGTGGCCGCTGAAGGTCTCACAGTGGAAGAGGTCACTGTGGTCACAGCCAGGAAGACACAGCGGGCGGGACTGACTCCTCCAGGCTGCCTGCATCCCAGCCATCGGTCTGTGTGTGTTCAGCCTGCAGATCTGCCCACCCAGTGGGTACTAGAGGGTCTCCTGTCACAGCTCGCCCCCACGCTCCTGGCCAGGTCCCCGACACCTCTCACGCCGTGCGATCATCCTTGTCTCTGGGAGAGCCTTTGAATGGCGACTGACTGGGTGCATGTTTCTGAGTCCCTGAAGCAAAATCAAACACCAGCAACCAGGTTGGTTGGAGAGAGAAGCTTCTGAAGGAATCTGAGGATCTGCGGCCAGGTGACCAGCCTCTGGCCCTGCCGGCCCCCTGGATGCACCACCTAGCCAGCATGCTGCCACCGCAAGTCCCTGTGACGTGGTGGCCTGAAGGCAGACAACCCCGGTATCAACTCTCAGGGGAAACAGAAGCGTGATGAAATTGAAATCGTTTTCTTAAGAAGAAAAAAAATAGTGAGGGTTTTGCACCAACTCAGTGCCTTCGCCTCTTGCACAGCTGGAGACAGGCCTGATCTTCTGGACGGCTCCATGCACGCGAATACGCGTCACGGACGTGGCTGCCGAAGTCCCAGGGTCGAGGAACGCTGCAGTGATGTTCTCATTCCTGGCCCCGACTTTGCCTGCTCGTCTAGAGGTGCCATCTGCCTTAGCTGCCCCAGCCATCATCTTTGATTTGCTTGAGATGTGCGGTTGACAGTTGAAAAGGGGCAAAGGACGGAAATGTGTTCATTTTCTTTCTCGTTGGGACATGCAGAACTTTGGAGACGTTACGACTGACTTGAAAATAATCAGATTTCCTGGACACGCAAAATCGGTTCCACAAATGCCTTTTCAGAGAAAATCCCGTGTGACTTGCAGCATCGTAGTCTCATCCGCAAGGGCGCCTCATCGCAACCCAGACCCCTCTCCCGTGACACGGAGTGACACACGGCCCTTGTACGGTAAGGCTTTCTGCTCTCCTCCCCGCCACAGCGGTGTCCCACTGTGCACCTTTCTTTCCCCTGCGAAGAAGTTTTGTGTGTCCGTCGGATCCCAAGCATTATTAAGAAATACGAAACCAAAATGTGGTTTTGGCATGTGGGTGTTCGTATGAGTCCTCATCTTTTAAAAATATGTCATGAGATACACGGGACGAAATTACAGAAGCTCGACAATTACTTCGACAGACCCGAGCTGGGAAGCTGGAGGTGGAGCGGATGACACGAGACCGGTCACGAGCTGAAGTCCCGTTGGACGTGTGTGAGGCTCATCGCTTTATTCCCTCTAACGTTGCATCTCTTTAAGTTTTTCATAATAAAAAGCTTGAAGAGACCCAAGTATCACGATTTCATTACTTCGGTTAATAATACACTCCTTCCATTTGAATTGACGAATTTTTGTGAGATATCTTTTTGAGCTGACAGGCATTAAAAACTACTGTCCAGATTAACTGAACAGAATGCCGGACCCCTGAAAATCGAAACTGAAATTGAGATTGTCTGAGTTAACAAGGCCGGTTTAATCACATTGGTCTCACTGGTTATTACCATTTCGAGAACGAAACATTAATTTTACCTTTAATCATAAAATTAAAACTTTATTTTACGAATACGATTTCCGGTTTATTTCATCAATAAGATTTTTATTATTTTTTTATTATTATTTATGCCTACAGCACCTGATCTTCCTAGGTGGTCTCTCATCCAAGTACTCACCAGGCCCGACTCTGCTTAGCTTCCGAGATCGGACATCGGGCTTGTTCAGGGTGGCGTGGACGTAGACCATAGACAGTGGCTCCGCGGGGGCACGAACCCGGGACCTTCTGTGTGTAAAGCAGACGTGCTCACCGCTGCACTATGGAACCACGTCCTTTTATTATATTTTTAACGTTTAGTCGTAAATATGTAGATTTAAGAAATAAATATACATAAATGGGGGCGACGTGCTTTAAAAGTTTTCAGCATAGGGGCCACAATCCAATGTGTAGTGGTGACCCCAGCCTGTGTTGGGCACGAGGGGAGGGCGCTGCATCTCTAACGCGTGCCGCTATGTTTGGCGCACTTTGGAGTGACACAGAATGAGAATTTTAGAACGGAAACGATAAACCGAAACCAATCTCCTCATTTTCCGACAAGGAGACAGAGGTTTAGGAAGGTGACATCACACAGCTAATGGAAGGGTGGTGAGAGAAATGTCTGAGGAAGATCGATCTGACGTAGACGCATGGGGTGCCTCAGAGGAGAAAAAGACGTGTGGGAGCCACCGGCAGGTGGTGAGAGACGCCGGCCACCAACCACGGGCTGTGAGCGTGCAAACTGGCACGATGGGAGGGAGCGAGATGCCGAGGCGGGTCGAAAGGCGCTGCAAACGGACCCTTGGCACTGCTTTGTCAGTTGGAAAGGTTTAATCTTCACCTATTTCTACACACGCTGGTATCGATCATGGCACCCGGATATTTTTACCCATGGCCCCAAAGGGCACACAAAAGACGTAATTAGCCAAGTCTTCTGACTCATCGAGGGCCTCCGAGCGTGACTCACAGCCTGCACCACACGATTATCCACCACAAACACGCGCGAGCCCGTATATTTCAAGCGGCAGGTCCTTAAAAATGCCCATTGGCATGTCGGCCACTTCGTTACTCGGGATTGAGCCCAACCTCCCCAATTTGTTTCTTAAGATCCTCCAAGATTTTCTCTTCCATCTGAGATAATCGATCTGAAACCTTATCCCGTGACACAGCGGTAAACAACCTGTCAGCATCAGGATGGCAATTCGTTTCTCTGCCCTGCCGAGCTAAGATCAAAGATGCGACTTTGTCCTTCTAATGGAAATACAACAGAGTAAATGTCTTCGATAGGAAAAGCTAGTTGATCTCCTTTGCTCAAGATCAGCGACCCAGAGGACAAAGGTTTGGTTGCAGGTGGGAGGGAGATAATTTGGAGCAGCCCAGGGGACAGTGGGCGAGAAAAGCCAG
>NW_011888833.1:4177513-4182108 GCF_000151845.1 Pteropus vampyrus | reverse complement strand
AATTACAGAGCAGTTTTCCAAGTGGGTTCAAATGTTTTCAGCAAAAGACGATAATTTAAAATGAGGCTTTCGACTTGGAAAATAAGTCACATGAAAGGAATAATATATTTCTGTATGTTTGGTGCCCAAAGAATGGAAATAGGCACACCAGAGTTCCACCGATGCCGTCTATTTAGTCACTGATTCATACATTCATTCGCTGAATGTCTAACGTGCTGAGCACTGAGGAGACAGGAAAACAAGATGTCACCAGCCTCTAGGGTGTTTTTAAATATGCCAAATGCTCCGATAGGCATATGTGCCTATTGGGGGTTTGGGGCCATGACTAAGTGACAGATGCAGGGTTTCATTAAAAGCTATGGGAAGTGTGTGAATTAGGCAGTATGTATGTTAACATCACTACCATTTTAACTGTGGTTCATAGGAACCAGGAACGAGCTGCGTTCCTGGTAAGACATCCAGGATGCCCAAACACATCCCAGAAGTCCCACGGTCACCAGGGCACAGAAATAAGCACAATGCCAGTCAGCCGGAGTAGCAGGACGTATGCTAGGAGCTACCAGTTAGCGGACGTGGAGCCCAGAGTAGGGGTCCACGAGTCAAGCAGGTTAGACAGGCTAGCGATCTGAAATCGCGGACACGGGCAGGAGGCAGGGGTGAGCCAGATCCCGAAGGTGAACTGACATCTGTGGGGGGTCGACCATGTGTCGGGTATTTGGCTGGTCACTTCCGGTAGAACTCTCATTTCATCCCCCAGCCCCAAACCAAGAGTTAAGCTGGCCGAGAAAAAGGGAGTGAGAACTAAGGGTGAATTGCGATGAAATAATCCAAGGAATTAAACGGTCAGATTAGATTTAGTGTGGCCCTTGTATTTTGTTCGTTTTGCAAAACCTCAAGATGGCAATGATTATAAGATCAGGGTTCTCGGCACCTATGACTTTGGTTCTCAGTTCACGCATGCCCAAGCAGAGCTGCCAAGGGCCAGGGACACTTCGGAGGCTGAACTAAGTTCGTGAAGTAAAATCGACTCTGAAAAGTAAACAATGGTGCATCGGGGCGACAAAATAAAGCCAAGTCATCTGCCTCAGCTAAATCGTTTCTTCTGGCCGGTGGAACAACCAGGGCTGAGGTATTGCTGTGACCTGCAATGGGGACAACACTGGGGTCCCTGATGACAGGGACCTCGGGGAGGGGTGCTGCTGCACCTGACTTGGTCCCAGGCGGCATAAGAGATACCATCAAACACTTTATTAGAACATAGTTTAAATTCAACATTCAGTAAATAACGATTGCCTGAAATAAAGAGTGGCTTTGTCTGGGAGTTTATAAGAAAATGCTTCATGAAAGTTAGTCCGCTGGGATAGGCTATGATTTGGCAAAAACAAAGAGCAGTCAAGAAAATGAGGGTAGGTAGACACCGAGAACAAACTGATAGTCGCCAGATGGGGCGGTGCGGGGAGGGCTAGATGAAAAAGGGGAAGAAATTAGGACGCACAAATTGATTATAAAAAGTTACGGGGATGTAAAGTACAGCACAAGGAATACAGTCAATAATATCGTAATAACCATGTATGGTGTCAGGCGGGTACTAGACTTACAGGGGGAATCACTTCGTAAGTTATATACATGTCTAATCACTACGCTGTACACCTGAAACTAATATAATATTGCACGTCAACTGTAACTTAAATTTTTTTAAATTAACTCTATGAGGCTAGGAAGGATGAACAAGGCAGATGGAGAAGACATCGTTTTCTAAGTTTGCCAATTCCACAAGGTGAAAAAGGTTCCAGAGAGGCTGTGATGGTTGCGCAAGAATGCGAATGTACTTAACGCCACCGAACTGTAAACTTAAAAGAGGCTACGATGCTAAATTTTATATTATGTATATTTCACAACTAGAAACTAAATTCAAAAAGAAAAAAGTCAGCTTAGCTAAGTGAGACGAGTAGAAACAATTTTTTCGTAAGGAGAGTTGTTTAGAGGCTGGGCAAGCTGACTATTAATGCAACCGGCCTGTGGGGCAGTATCGGCAGCTTAGGTAGATTTCCGAATGTGACAGTTTTAAGAAATTCTTGCTGGAGCCAGGCTTGAGGAACTCAGGGACACGCCGGCATTTCAGCTCCGCGCCCCAAGCACTTCCGGGACGCAGTTAGACCCCCAGGACCGCATCCTATCGAGGGCAAACCGCATTTTGTCACAACTGTCATAAGTGCCGCTTCCGGTCCAGGGCCGAGCGCGTCCACTCAGCCTAGACCCCTTAGGGACCAGCGGGGTGACACGGTCGCTTACGGGACGCGCGGCACACCCCGCACACCAGGGCTCTGTCTGGCGTCGGACAGGAGGCCTGTGACGCCATCCCCACGGCCGGGCCGGGCCAGGCGACCCCGGGGGTCCTCCGCCACACCAACCGCGGCGCACGCACGGCGCAAGCTCGGGAGGCGGGGCGAGGCCGCCGGATCTCGCGAGGCCTGCGTGGCACCGGAGTTCTCGCGACGCAGGGCGCGGGTCGCGACGGGCGCTTCCGCAAAGATGGCGTCGGCCCGAGGCGCTCGGCTGGCGGCCTGGGGCGCAAGGCTGCGGCGCGGGGTAGCCGCCTGCCGGCGGGCCGTGCCGAGCCCCGGTCCCCTGGCGGCAGCAGTGGCTGGCGTGGCGCTGGCAGGAGCGGGAGCGGCGTGGTACCACGGCCGCGGGAATGTGGCGGCGCCCGCGGCCAGCCTCACGGTCTTGGCGCAGGTACGGACGGGCCCCTTCCGCCGGCCGCCGCCGAGCCCCTCCCTCCTCCGACACCGGGGCGGGGTGAAGGGCAGGGGCCCCCGCGGGCGCGCGAGGCTGGGGCCGCTCGTTCGCCTCTCCCGGGGGGCGGGGCGGGGGAGCCCGGATCCACGGACGGACGGGCGACGCGGCTGCGGCGGTGGGCGTGGGCGAGTGCTGGGCAGCCTGTCCCCGCGCGGTGCTCCCCGCCCGACTCGACGCACGGAGGCCCTTACGACCCGTGCCCTGCAGAGTACGGCTGAGTTGTCCCAGTAGATGGATTTTTTAAAAATCATGAAAACGTCAGCCGTAAAAATTAACCGGCTTATAATTTCTAGACTTTATGACCAACTGTAAGGAACGTTATGACACGACTGGAAACCTTAAGGCTTCAGTGAGTTGTGAGCGCTAGACAAACGACGTTTTCCCCACGACTTACATGTGTTACAGGTAAAACTCAGCTTCCCTAGTTCAGTATAAAATGGCTCCGTAAAACATTAAATATTTGAAAAAGGATACTACTTTTTAATTATTTTATGGACATTTTAATAAGCTTTTGATTTTTTTTGTTGAAAACTAAAGGCAGTATTCTGTTTGTTAGATTTACTGTCCTTTCTAATGAAAATCTCAAGGAACAGATATAACAAAAGAAGAAAGCAGGCCTTGTGAATTCAAATTATTGACTAATGATACCTTTTGTATTGTTAAGATGTCACATAGGTAATACCCACAATAAGTCTCCCGCTTCCTCATACTATTTCTGATCACAGATGGCAGGATCCACCTGCTAGCGTTAACCTTGTGTCAAGAAGTTTAGCTTATTATCCATCATTGGTTTTTCTACCTCTGTTCACAGCTCTTTAAACCATCCTTTATGGCAGCGGTCCCCAACCTTTCTGACACCAGGGCCTGGTGCTCCTGTGAGAATCCTTAACACCTGATGATCTGAGGTGGCGCTGAGGCAGTGATGTCAGCTAGTGCTCGGGCTCAGCTGTTAACACAAATGAAGCTTCTCACCATTTCCCACCACTTACCTGCTGTGCCACCTGCTTCCTATCAACCCACTGACCAGTACTGCCCTGGGGTTGGGGACCACTGCTGCTCAGGACCCTTAGATTCATCTTCCCAAAAGCATCACTTTGTGTACCCTTCAGAATCCGCTTCCACCTCCATCTACCTAGAGTAGAGTCCAATTTTTTTTTGTTTTTCGGAGCCCTCTGTAGTCACACCCTGACCTGTCACACTACTCCAATCAAAGTGGATTCACCCCCTGTCCCCCCACAAAATTCTATTTCAGTTCATGTCTCATTGGTTGTTTTTCCTGATCAACTCCTAGCCTGTTTGTGTTTTAAATTTCTGACACGACGCAAAACTTTGCCCGGTTTCAAAGTTTTGACACCTGCTGGAGCAGTTTAGAGCACTGGTTCTTGTCCTTCTGCCACCACAGTGGATTTGAAGATGACAGCACAGTCCTCTCAGCAGCAGAGGCCGACCGCGGCTGGGAGGGGCCTGTGTAGTTTGAAAACTGTCCCTCCACCTCCTTGATTCTTTTTTTTTTTAATTCTGAGCTCAGATCAAGTGCAGAAACCTTCATAGTTATGGAGGTCAGTAGTAAAAGCTTTCCATCATTGCTGAGAACTGATTAGCCTTTCATGCACTGATATCCGCCACCCTCGGTGTCATTCATCCATTAAGTCAGCAAGCCCTCAGTCACCGGTCTCCTTTATAAACACACGCCCAGACATAAGCCCTGGTCGTTTGAAATTGCTTTATACTTTCATTTCTCAGAACTGCAGAGATCATGCATCAGGTAGACCGGAAGGTCTGATGCTCACATTTGG
>NW_011888833.1:4157414-4177463 GCF_000151845.1 Pteropus vampyrus | reverse complement strand
ACGACGCAAAACTTTGCACGGTGTCAAAGTTTTGACACCTGCTGGAGCAGTTTAGAGCACTGGTTCTTGTCCTTCTGCCACCACAGTGGATTTGAAGATGACAGCACAGTCCTCTCAGCAGCAGAGGCCGACCGCGGCTGGGAGGGGCCTGTGTAGTTTGAAAACTGTCCCTCCACCTCCTTGATTCTTTTTTTTTTTAATTCTGAGCTCAGATCAAGTGCAGAAACCTTCATAGTTACAGAGGTCAGTAGTAAAAGCTTTCCATCATTGCTGAGAACTGATTAGCCTTTCATGCACTGATATCCGCCACCCTCGGTGTCATTCGTCCATTAAGTCAGCAAGCCCTCAGTCACCGGTCTCCTTTATAAACACACGCCCAGACATAAGCCCTGGTCGTTTGAAATTGCTTTATACTTTCGTTTCTCAGAACTGCAGAGATCATGCATCAGGTAGACCGGAAGGTCTGATGCTCACATTTGGCTCTTTTCATCACTGACCCGCTTCAGTAAGAGCTGGTCTCAGAGTCATCGATTCTGTTAGTCCCACCTGAGGGTGGGGCCTGTTTGTCCCTCCACCATTGCCACCACCACCACCACTTTGGAGTCATGTGTGCATAGTTGAGAATTACTGAGATGGGAACATACCATCTCGATACCTTATGTATTAATATAGTTATTTTACTTAGTATTTCAAGCTGGTAAAATCTTCCTGATATGGCTTTATATTAACAGTGATAAGGTCCTTCATTTTAATCACACGAAGTGATTTTTTCAGAAAAAATAGTTATTTTGCATTAATTGAATCCTACACTCTTATGGTTCCCGTTGTGACCAATAGCTTTCATTTGTGGGGGCAGTCAAGAATTAAGGGTAGAATTCAAGGTCATGAAACGGCAAATAAATTGAATTCCCCTCACACTCCCCTTTCTTCCTTCCACAGTTATGGGAGTGCCTACTGTGTGCCAGGTAGGGATTGGAGACACAGTCCAAGTGCTTCCCCTCTCGGGGCGGCGGGGGTGGGGGGGGGTGGCAGTGTTCAGGCAGCATGGTGCGTGCGTGGCAGAGTAGTAAGTGCTGGGTGTGCGGGAGCATCCTGGCGGGACCGCTGACCCTGGCAGTGATGTAAACTGACCCCCATCACGTGATTGGGAATTTGCCGGGCAGAGAGAATGGAAAGGATATGCATGCAAAGGGGCCCGAAGGTAAGAGTTTGGTTCAGTAGAACGTGAGCTACAAAATACACGTTCCAAAATTGGGGTGATTGGCGGCACGAGTCAGATCATGTAGTGTCCCTTAAGCCATATGACAAAAACATTTATTGTGAGGACACGAGGGAGCCATGTGGGGTACTTACCCCTCATGGATCCCAAAAGATCCAAGCATAAAGTTCAAAAGATTACGTTTTTGTTTCCATTAACCTATAGTTTAACGTTTTCTTCAATTAAGAATGTAGGCAACGAGCCACAGTAGTAGTAGCGGTACCTGACTTTGTCATCGCTAGCAATCTCAGATATCTTCCGATTATGTTACAGCCGTCACAGGTATCCCAAAGCATCACTTCTTTGAAATGAGAGTACTTATTAAACTTTTTATAAACATTTCATGGTTATTTAATGCATTAATAAAGAATTACATATATTACTGTATCCCAAATATAGATGGATAGAGCTCCAGCTAACAGTGTGTTTAAAATGGCTGGATTCAGTTCATAATTATCGTGCGGTTCCTCCAGGCTTTCCTGCATCTACGCTCTGACGCTTCTGTGCAGATTTAAAGCATGTTTACTGGGTGCTGAGTAGTGGCCCGTTACTTTGTAGGATGCCCCTCAGTTTAGAGCTGGCTGATGCTGCTTCGTGATGCAGGCGTTTTTGTTAGGAGTGGTACGAAGGTCGCGCTGTGTTCTTGTCAGTGTATCGTCTTCGAGGCACACAGGGTACATGTCTCCTGATGGTATTTACTCCATTGTTTAGTCAGGTGTTATCTGCCAGGGTTCTCCATTGTCAAGGGAGTTAAGTAATCTGCATTTTGTACACATTAATGGTAAGTATTTGGGGGTGCTTTGAGGCTTCGTGGGGCTTCTCTCCACCATTTATTCATTCACATCTGCTTGTACTTGTGAATTCCCGTTTTATTCAGGGGGCTTCACCCCGGCTGTCATGGTCACGTGGATGCTCGCTCTCCCCAGATGCCTGGACATGTGGCAGGGGGCAAGGAGGAAGGGGGGGCTGCAGTGTAGGTGACACAAATGACAGGTGGCTTGCCTACACCGTGGTCGCTGAGATGCGAGACAGGCAGACGGGGCAGGGAGTCCTAGGAAAGTGGCCTCTGGGAAGACGAGAGTGGATGGGCTCCCCACTGACTGAAAGGCATTGAAGTGTCTGTACGTTGACCTCATCACAATGGCTTAGAAAAGTGCTCCTGTGAGTTATCATTTTTAAATGGAGAGGAAAATAAAAAATACAAGGTGAAGCTTTAAAAAAGATTGAAATGTGTGCTGTGAGATTCTGTATCAAGCTTGAGGTAAGTCATGAATTTGATTTTAAATTTAGCGAGGTCCCAGGCAAACAGGCCAGTCACACGCTTCACAGCGCGGTCCTGTGCCACGTAACCCCGCTTTGACAGGCGACGGGCCGCGTGTGCAGCGCGGGTACACCGCACAGCGCAGGCGGGTCGCAGGCTGCGCCGTCGAGCTGTGCGCCAGGGCCTCTGCCATTTCACACAGCGACCGAATCTAACAGAAGTTGTATTTGGTGGCGACAGTTCTTGGAACGTGTCCCTGTTGTTAAAAGCAACGCACAGCTGGAGTTGGTTGTCGGAAGCATTTGTCCTGTTGCATGAAGGCTACAGTAGCATCGATAGAGTGAGCACGTAGCAGGAAGTTTCATGTGGCAGTTTCGTCTGCGGCTGAAAGCCTGGGAACAGGAAATTGAGCGGGTGTGACAGTGAGGAAGTTGTTGGTGACTGTGAGTACCAGTGGAGTATCGGGGACAGTGCGATCAGCATGTGTTGACACTGTGAAGTAAGGAAGCAAAAAAAGGAGCAGAGATGCTTCCTGCTGGAAGTGCTGCTTTCCAGGCGGCCACAGGCCACCGCGAGCAGGAGACGAGAGGCCAAGGATGGGGCTTGGTTTTGTTTTATAGCGTGAGGCAGGAGAGGACATTTGAATGCTGTTAGAATGACGTAATAAGGAGTCAGAGATTGTTCCAGATCCGTGGAGATGATGGTAGGCTAGACTCTCGAGAAGTGAGTTCTGTGGCGTGAACTGGTGCAGAGGTTGGCCTGCGCTGGTAAGCAGTTTACTTGCATTGTGATGGGTAAGCAAGAGGGGCAGTTAATCCAGAAGCTGGCTGTAGATGACTCCACTCTTCCCTTCTGTCTAACAAAAAAAGCCAAGAGAACCCGAGTAGTGACAGCTGCTGGGGAGGAAATTCAGTGTGTGTTGGCGGGGCAGAGGTGTCACTTAACAGTTCATGCAGCCTGAGAGCCTAGAAACAACTATGACGAGTGTGGGACCAGTTCAGTTGCCAAAACTTCTAATGGCATTTTTTTTGTGGATTTTCCAATGTTGCTAAAAAGTGTTACCTAACAAATTTTTCATTTATTAATTTAATATGAGTACTACACCCATCCCTGGATTTACGCAGTATTTTTTTTAGATGAGGTTTTTTATACATGATAAATATCCTCCACTTACGTGGACTTTTTATACGTGACTTTTATTTACACGGTCTCATTTTATGGGGTTCTTTCTTTTTCATTTCCATTACTGGCAACTACTCTTTCTAAAAAACAATAGCTTGACTTAGCAACAAACAAAGAACTAATACTTACCAACACATAATTATTAACACTTTTACTTTTAGATAACGCACCTGGTCACCCACACAATTTAGAACATCCAAATATAGAAGTTGTATAGTCGCCACCAAATACAACTTCTGTGATCCAACCTTTAGATCAAGGTGTTATTTCCACGTCTAAGATCAATTCTGTTAAACAGAGTTTTAATGATTATTAATAAACTTGAAGATAATGAACCACTTACAGTTACAGAAGCCTGGAATAAATACACAATTTTAAGCTGTATCAAGAATATTGCTTTCGCTTGGGGTAATGGAAAGCCGTCAATTTTGAATGCTCGCTGGAAAGCAGTGTGGCCAGAAGTGGCCGCACAGGGAATGTGGTTTCAACACCTGCAGAGGGCGTCACTGGCATTATTAACTTATTAAATACATTTCAAGGAGAAGGCTCTGACAGTCTGAATGTAGATGATACTAACGAATTACTGGTTAACCACGAGTTAACTGATAATGAATTAATTCACTTAATATCTGAAGCCCATCCTGCCAACAAATACAGCAGTGACCTTAAACCAGTTTCATTCACTGCAGAAAATATTTACAAAGTCAACTGGCCACAAAACTAGAAACTGCAATTCTAGATATTGACCCAAACATCCAACGAGCCTTAAAATTTCAAAAATATTTTTAAAAATGTTGCTGAATATCAAAGAATTTATGAAAATTAGCAAAAGATGGGGTTGGGAAAAGATCCAAAAACATAAATAATGAAGCCAAAGTATTACTTCCACATATTTCAAGCAGTGAAAATAGTGACTTTGTGCCAATTAAAAAAAGGTTGGTTGCTTTAGATTTCATTACAGCACTGACAGTAAATGAATTTTTTTTTCCTGAATTTTCATTAGCATTTTTTGTGAAAGTATGTGAAATAAATATTTTCATGACTCATATCGGCCTATTTAGTATTTCTTTTCATACTGGTGGACTCTGTGGTTTTCTCCCACATTAAACAATGAAAAAAAGATGCATGGAACCGATAATCTGCGTAAATTGAGGGACGGGTGTGTATTGCATCATGACATTAATTTGTAAAATTATTCAAATTCTAAAACAGAGAACACCAAAGATAGATTGTTTTTCTTTGGAATTATTTAAATTCACTTTTGACCTCTTTTTAAATTTGATGAGTACAACCCGACTAAAACAAGTGGTCACAACTTTTAACTAAAAGCGAGGGATGTGGACTGTCGCGTTTAAGCCGTGAACAGAAACGTGTTAACTTGAGAAATGATTTGGCAAGTTTCATTAGATGCAGGACTCTGCTGCTCATCAGCGGATGTTTAAATAACTTGCGGAACGTAATTAAGGTGGCACTCTTAATCTGCTGCGGCAGCCCTAGACAGTCACACGGTAATGGCATTGGTTTTATTTCGAGGGTCTGACTATATTTGTGGTGATTATCTTTGGGAAAAGACACTGATAAGACCTCAGCAGCGGGTGAACTAGACGTGTCGGCGTGAACTTGGCTTGGAGCATCTGTGCGCATCTGTGCGCAGCACCTTGGGTTTCAGGACGGGACATTAGAGTCGGTGTGCCGAGGGCAGAGAGCGTGATAGCAACCTGTGCAGGTTTAGCAACACTGAAAACCTAATGAAGACTAAAGCTTTCTTGCAACAGAGACGCGAGGATGCAAGGAAGTTTTAACTTTGTTGCCTCAGGTAAAAATGTCTCTTGAAACAGATAAGTGATGACAAAGCTTTGATGTTAATAAGCCCAAATGGAAGTCAGAAATCAAAGTGTAAGTGGCTAGATTCGGAAAGAAAGATGACATAGCGGTGCCCTGTAATTAGATGTAATTAGTGCTGTTGGCGCAGTCATTTCCTCGGCGTCGCTGAGAGGTGGTCTCGCTCCCCTCCCCTGACGTGGAAGGGCGGGGTGCCTGTATCCAACTGCCTGTCTGGGGTTCCGGGGAGGGGGAGCAGGAAGAAGCAAAAAGAAATGGCGATATAAAAGGAGAGCGTCGTTAGACTTTCCTTTTGCAAGTATATGTGTTTAGCTGAACTCGAGAAAATGTTCTGTTTGCTCTCATTCTCTGAAGCGTGTGTTCTGGTAGGCAGTGTAGACCCGCCAGCCTGTCCAAGGGGCGGCAGCTCCAGTCCTCGGAGCCTGAGGAGCCCGTCTGCCAGTTCTCAATGACGTTATGGATACTGGAAATAATACAGATTACTTAGATAAAGGCTTTTTTAGATTATAAGTTAAAAAAATATCTAAACAATAGCCATAAATATTTAGAAACTAATTTCACAGTAAACAAAATGACCGAATCCATCCAGATCTGTAGATAATTCAGTTGCCCTTAGAGGCGTCACTAGCAGTTCACGTTGAGAGCGTCGGCTTGCCGGATTTGTGGCAGGATGTCATTCTGGTCCAGACTGCAGATGTCTGTTCCTTCCTCCACCCTCTCGAGATTTTGCTAGAATTGTTCTTTGGACTAAACTTTTATATACAGAGTACAGGAGTAAATTACCCACCAAATAGATTGTAAAAGGGAAGGTCGCCCAGGTGCTAGCTCTGTCTGACCCTTAAAGCGTGTCTGCAAAACGAATCATAAACTATGTTTTCACTGGTTTTGTTTCTCAGAGTAGGTCTCAGGGGTCAAGATAAAAGTTTCTCTTTAACGTGCACCCCAAAGAACTTCATCCTGGCACAGCATGCGCCGTCCCCTGGGCAGATGCTAACCAGAGCGCTGACTCGGTATGCGGCTCCAGCAGTTAATGCTGCTGCTTGCCTGTCCCCAAGGCTAGGGTGCAGAGAGCCATGCCTCGTCTGCCACCACCTGTGGTGGAAGACACAGAAGGCTGGTGGCTGTGTCACATAGAAAAGCGGGACAGTCTTCTAGTTCTCTATTGGGCGGTTGTTTACTTGAGTTATGCTTAGTGCCACCTCAGCAAAAAGCTAGCAAAAGCAAAATGATCTGTTTGGTTTTTCAGTCGTTATATAGCAAATTCTATGATAGAATCTTTTTCAGTCTTCACTGTTAAAGTGTTTTCAGAAATTGCTTTACTGAGAGCGTGAATATCTTGTAAAATATGTGCCAAGGATCAGGGGGCAGAAACGGCGATTTTAGCAAATGCATGCAGGGTCATCAGTGATTGGATCTGTGTTTGTACTTCACAGATACAAAGCAGAGCTTTGCTTGAACAAGAAATTAATTTGCCAAAATATATAGTCACATCGTATATAGTCACATCTGCGTATTGCTTTTCTTCTTGCGTTGTATGTTTATGTTGCTTGATCTTTGTGTGACTTCCTTTCATGGTGACTTAGTTTACAGACTTCAGCAGATGCAGGTGGCATGCACCTGAGCACCCATGCTGGTGACACAGGTCTGTCTGGCTCAGCCCCTGCGCGGCCCAACAGATGCAGTCCCACAGCCAGGTTTTGTCCGAGACCTGCTGTGTTAGGTAGGTCCTCAGACTCCAGGCTGGAGCTGGGAAACCCGCGAAGACCTGGACCAAGCATGATGTGAGGCGGGAGCCCCCGCGCTGGCACGCAGAGGTGCAGGGTGCGCGTGTGCCGTTCCTGGCCCCTGCGGCCGCAGGCTCACTCCCCATGGGAGGCAGGAAGCCAGGTGGCAGCCTTGGTGCCACTCACACTGCCACTCCCCGCCAGTGGCTTTTCTTCTTCCCTCCTGTCAGGAGCGGGTGTTCCCCCTGCAGGAATTAACGATGTGCAGTTAGAACAGGGGTGTGACAGAGCCTCGGGTCCCGCTTGCGCGTACGCCTCTCTAGTTGTCCATGGCAGAGCATATGCCTAGCTGTCCAGAAATATTTTAATAAGCTATTAATAGGATTTAAAATAAGCACAAAAAAACTCAAACATTTGCATATCGGTTCACAGAATGAAATCGACTTTTAAATTGTTATTTTTAACATCACACTTTTAGTTTGGAATTGATTCCCGTTCGTAGAGATCCAGTCACTCCTAGCACACCCTTTTTTGGACCGTTTTTCAGTATTAACCTCGTCGCCCGGGGTGCAGAGGGGAGGGATGCCTCGTGTTCGTGAAGAGTCCGTCACAGTAGGGCACAGACAGTTCCATTGTGGAGTCATTCGGGCTTGGGGAGAGTTTGCTCAGGAGGACACCAGACCGGAGGATCTGAGAGGAGGCCAGGGCCAGCAAGGCTAACAAACAAGGTAGCCGGATGCAAAGGGAAGCAGCAGCGAGCCGTATCACATGCTCGGCTTTGTGAAGTGTGTTAATGCAGCCGGAAGCAGCAAGCGGTTATTTAATCTGTCTGGGGAAAGGTATGCAGTGAACGTAACTGAGCTCATCAAAGGTAGCCAGGTGAATACTGAAGCTAGGAACACTCCAGCAAGCCAGATCAGTTTTAGGAAAATCGTGTTAGCAATGAACAGAACTAAGGTGGCAGTATTCATTTTATACAAAGACCAGTTCTTAAAAACAATAGTATCAATGGAATTTTCAAATACAAATGTAATTCTTGTTTTTAATAAGAACTTGCAAATCCACCTCTTCATTCCAGCTGTTATCATCGTTCCATTTGCCTTGTTTTTTTTGTTTTTTTTTGTTTTTTTTCAAATTTGTTCCATTTTTGTCTTGGATAAAATCTCTATTCAAGCAACACGTGGTCGTTTTTAAAAGTAATTCCAGTCTTTGACCAGATTTTGTGTAGGGTGTAGGTCTGGGGCTTCAGGGACTCGGTGGTAGAGAGGGAAGCTGCCAGCAGTATTCACCACGAGCTTTAGAAAGCTGTCCTGACGACGAGTGCCTTACAAACTGAGGCAGCGTGTGGAGGGAATGACCTTTCGCTGGCATTTGGGGTATGGAAGTCCAAGTGAGAATGTGGGGTACAGGGGACAACCATGCAAACGCTAGACTACTCACTTCTGCAGTCCCACTGTAAAATGCAGCCCCAGACAGCACCTGTCCCCGAGAAGAGGTGGGAGGAAGGGGCCGGGGGTCTTTTCACCCACCCTTCTTTGCTCATCCTGCATCGTGTCCAGTAGGGTACAGTGCTCTACATGGTGGCCTCTGTGTGTGACTCAGCACTCTGACAGCAGCAGCCCAGGCTCGCTGGGGTTCTCAATTCTGGGGAGCCCTTTCCGCAAGTCAGCATGATCAGATCGTAGCTCGAACCTCAAAAGGCTCCTCGTGCCTTCCTGCGGGGCCTGCTCCTCGCCGCGAAGAGCAGAGTCGCGGTGAAGTCACTGAGGCCGGACCTGGGCTGCTCTAATACGTCAGCCTGAAAAATAATGAGTCCGGGGCATGTCTCACTTAGAAAAGTGAGAAAGCAGAAGGTCACAGTTGGATAAATGTGGCTGTGGGACACGCACGCGTGCTCCTTCTGCACACTGCCGGGCCCTGGTCGTGTCTGCCCGCTGCAGGGGCCAGGTCGTGGGAAGGGGGACACGCGTGGAGGGGCACATGTGCACCAGCAGAGCGCGTGAGGGGCACCTGCCTCCCCAGCAGGGGACCGAGCCAGAGCAGCGCAGCCGCTTCCTGGAGAACGCCTTGTGGCCGTGGCTGCCGCGAGGCCACCGCCGACGCTCGGGGACACCGGGACTTTAAGCGAAGGCTTGAAACCCAGTTTCCACTTTGTTTAGAGCATGAACAGATTTCTGTTGTTGTGACGTGCCTCTCACAGGGTAGCTAAGGAGGAAGGGACGTGAGTGTGGTGTTCAGTGACCTCGGGACAGGGAGCGCCTGCCAGCAGGGACGGTGCTGTGCTCTGCCCTCAGCATGTCCTGACAGCGGCCACCCTTCCTCAGACAGATGCTGGGGTGGTTCCGCAAGACGTGCGTGCGTGCATGTGTGTGTGTGTGTGTATGTGTGTGTGTGTGAGTGAGTGAGTGAGTGTGTGTGTGAGCTCGTGCCACTCCGTCCCACTGTGCCCCCCAGGGAGGGCCACACGCTCTGCTGGTCTCTGGGAAGCCAGCGGCACATGGCCATCACTACGTTGCACAGTCCTCAGTGGGTCCCAGGGCTCCCTGCTCACCCAGCGGTGGCCCCCGTCGCCCTGGCCAGCACATGGTCGCCATGCAGAATCGTGCACCGCCGGTCCCCATTTAGGCCAGCAGCAGATCGTCGCACGGCAGCGTAATGTCCGTGACCCAGGACAAGACGGAACGTCTAACCAGCGAACGCTTCCCGTCGTTAAGGGTTCTTTCAGAAGAGGGTGTTCGTTCAGTCACAGACCAGAAAGTTCAAAGGCAACGAAACAATTACAAACGCCGAGGCAGGGCCCGGAGCGGAAGGCTCTGCTCTGCGGTGTGCACGTCCAGCAGGCCGAGTGGCCTCTTCCTTCCCAGCGTCTTCCTGAGGGGCGTAGAGGCCACAGAGCGTTCGACGAAGAACAGAGACCGAATGCCTCCTCACTGTCACCCCACGGGTCAGAAATAGCCACGGCGCGGTGAAGGCAGTAGACGGGCGAAGCCCTCTGCCGGGAGCGTCGGCTTTCAGAGGCCGCCTTCCTCTAGCTCACGTGCGCATCGCTCCGACTCCTTGTCACATGGCTTATTGCATCGAGGGCGGTGGGTGATGGGAGCTTCCCGTGCGACATTCTGTGCTGCCGTCTGCCTGCACTGCCCCTGCAGGTGGGGGGGATGCCAGTGACAGCCTCCTTGGCGCGTGTGGACCTCTGTGCACATCAGAGGACCCTCCTCAGTGCGCCTTGTCACCATACACCAGACAGCTGTCCGTCCGCGCACACACAGTGGTCCTTGGAGGCGTGCGGCACCCAGCGTGTGAGGTGGCCCTGGCCCGCGAGGCCGGCCCCAACCCCGCCCCCTCATCCCAGCACACGCACGTCGCTCCCGGAGGAGGAGGCTGCTCTTCACCCCGGGGCTGGCGTCGTTCAGTGCAAACTGCCAGCACCCGGAGGACCCTCCAGACCCAGTCCCGAGTGGGGGAGGGGCCAGCGTCCCCGAGGCGATGCTCGCTCCCTTTGGGTTAGGGCTGCTGTCAGGTGCGGGAGGCGGGTGTGAGGAACTGTACTCACTGCTCCCTCATCAGTTTGTGAGTTCTTTAAGGACCCTTTGATTTTATTAAGAGTCGGTGCTCAGGAAGGTACAGTGGACCCTTCAGGGGGATTAGCACGGAGTGAAGACCTCCCCAGATTCCATGTTAAAGTGGATCGTCGCATACATAGCTTGAGCATGAAAACCAAAAATCCAGAGAAAAAGAGGAGAACTCGTTCTCTGCTGCAGCCCCGCGGGCTCCCCGCGGCCTCGCACAGCCCGCGGCTGCCATGAGAGCGTTAACCGTGGGTAGCGACATCTGTACAGAAACGTGTGTCCTAAATAAATGGCTTAAAATTATGGTTTGCCTTGGGACACTTTTGAAAGGAATTGGCGTAGCCTGGGAGGAAACAGTCGCGTTTCTCTCGGCCCCCGGAACCCCCAGGCCTGTGCGTCGGTGACCGAGTGTTTGCAGAGCCTTCTGTCATTGGTCCGTCATCACAGCTAAGAACACGCTGCTGCTAAGCATGTTCTTTGAAAGGTGTGTGTTAGCAGTGTTGGGGAGGTGACGAGGTTTGCATCCCACTGTTTGACTTTATTTGACACGCGATGGTACTTATGAGAAGCCCAAGCGATGTCCACACCCTGAACAACACGGGTCTGAACTGTGCACGTCCCTTTATGTGGGAATATTTTTCAGTAAATACACTGGAAAATTTATTTGGAGCATTGTAACAATTTGAATAAACTTAGGAACCTTATGATTTTCTTAACATTTTCTGGCTTAGTGTATTGTAAGATTACAGTATATAATACATGTAATATACGAAGTGTATTAGTTGGCTTGTTAGGGAAGCAGCTGAGGATAAGTGAGTAACCAATCCCTTTTAGCTGAAGTTTGGAAAAAAGAATTTTTTATACAAAGAGAATTGTTGGCAAAGGTGATTTTTTAACCAGTCAAGAACAACTTAGATATTAGGAAATATAAAAGAGCCAATATTTGTTTAAGGTTTTAAAATATATTCTCCTTATTAGACTACACGTTAGAATCAGCGTGATAAACACAGACGTTTTCTAAGCGAATGACATCAGTGCCCATTTCCAGCGTCCTTCGGTTCTTCGGCTGCACTGTGCTCTGTCCCCCACAGGCCTTTGCCTGTGCTGTGACATCTGAAAGCACCTTTCCCCCACCTCCTGTCCCACCGCGTCCTCTCTGTCCGCTCACTGCCAGAGCTCTTGCCACCTGCCAGGGGGAGCCAGGGCCCGTCTCGGTGGGCACTCTCTTCCCATAGGCAGTCGACATTCACCTGTTAAAACGGTGCTGCAGCTGCCTGGTGTCGAGTAACACTCAGAGCAGAAGTGAAATTCAGTTCTCCGGTCCCTAGGATGAGTGTGGGCTCGTGCGAACCGCGGCCCTCAGGTGACTGGTCATGGTGGCTTAGGGAGGGTAGGCATGGCCAGGCGATCTCTGGGGGCCCTGTCGCTGCAGTGTCACTGAGCGCTGTCCCCTAATCCTGGTGGGCGCTGTGCAGGACACCGCGGGGCATGGAGCCGGCTGCTCAGGGGCGCCAGCTGTCAGAAGACAGTTGATACTAGCTGGTCAAGGGCCTGAGGTCCGCCAGAGGGAGCCAGCTGTCCACAGTGCTGGAGGGATAGGTTTGAGCAGCTGCGGTTCACGGCGTCCCGTTTCCATTCCGGCCAGCGCTCACTGACCGCCAGGGGGCGGCAAGGTAAATGGGATCCACAGGGAACAGGGTGCCAGGCCAGGAAAGCGCCGTGGGGTCCCCGGGTAAGGCAGCCAGTGAGAGCACGCTGCTGGGCTGCTCCCGCTGTGCCCGGGTGGCTCCCCCTGTGCCTGGCCCGGGCTGACCTTGGGCCCCCGGTTAGCTGCGCTGTCGCCCCCTCCAGTCTGCCTAGGACAAATGCCGGCCGCGAGTAGGACAGCATGCTGGTTTGACCGGGCTGCTGCGTCAGCGCCCCTGGTTTTCCGCCCTGGCCCTGCCGCAGACTCGACAGCGTCCATGCCTCGTGGTGTCTGTTCAGTTAGCGTGCACAGGCACCAGACCACGTGGGTGCTCCCCGAAAGCTTAGCGACCAGTATCTCTGTGCTGTCCCCACCAGCGTGGGACTGAGCCCAAGGTCCCGTTACCTGGGATGTAGATTCTCACAGACGATATTTTACCCAGGCTTGTTCTTTGAGCACTTTCCGCTGTGATGTAGATATATTTCTAAAAGCAGAGCTTTTTCAGATGCGATGTGTTTTATCTTGATGAAAGCACAGCTCTGCGTGCTCTGCTGCCCGCTGTGTCTCTAGTCTGTCCCCTGAACGCGCCAGGCCCATTTCCACCTCGAGGCCCTGGCCCCCCTTTACCTCTGTCTAGCCGCTTTCCCCCGCCGCCCCATGGCTCCCCGGCTGCACCCTGCTCAGTCTCCGTGCCACCTCTGCAGAAAGGCCAGCCCCGACTGTCCTGTCCAAATGGCTCTCCTTCTCAGTGGCTTGTCCTGCTTTACGTTTCTTCTTGGCACCTCTCACCACCCCGCATTGTGTTATACATTTACTCACTAGTCGTCAGTCTCCCGTCCTGACGTGAGCTCCCTCGGGTCAGCCTCGCACCCACCTTGGCACTCAGAGTGGACCCTCCAGAAACGCTTGTTCAAGGCGTGATGGGAAGCTCGTGATGGGAAGCTTGCAGGCCGTCAGACCTAAACGCTAAAATCGCCCTTCCAAGATTACCCGCCAAGTAGCTCAGGGCAGTGATGCTGGAGGAGATCTTAAACTGCCATTGCTGCTCATTTCAGCAGACTGCTGGCCGTGGAGAGGTGACGGGGAAGCTGTCCCTTCGCAAGCAGCGCTTCATGCAGTTCTCGTCCCTGGAGCACGGCGGCGAGTGTTACATGACGCCGCGGGACTTCCTCTTTTCCGTGATGTTCGAGCACCTGGAACGTGAGTTGTTTTTGGTTCTTCAAGATTCAAAAAAACAAATATTAGGACTGAAAAACCTCTTTTTCAGAACTGGTAACAGACTTCCCTTGTTCTAATTATCATCAGTCTTTGTGCCATGCGTTTTCTTCTCATTTAGACATTTCATTCCTTGTGACACAAGTACAGTTAAACTTTTATATGTGTTTATCTAAGAAATACTTGTTTTGTGTGCGGGTTTTTCTAAAGAGACAGAAAGGGAAAATAGGTAATTTTTTTAGGGTCACTAAGTGAATTAGTAATAGAATAATTACTTTATGTGGCATGTTAGTTTTTGGTTGTATCGATATGTTTTAAATCGGGCAAACAAAATGAAACTGGATTGGAGCAGTTAGGAGGGTCAGTAATGGAGCCGCGATGCCACCGGTAAAAACCCTGAAATTAGGAGCAAAAATCCAAAAGCCACAGCTACATAATTTTATGTCATAAAGTGTCAACTCTCAGTTATTTCAAATGGCATCAGTTTTATTACCTGAACTAGCCCCTTTCACTTTGTAGAGTGGGTATGGCCCGTGCTCTGGGCCCTGTGCTGCGGAGAAGTTCTGTGGAAACTTCTTGGCTTCCTGACACTTTCTGAAATGTGCCGGAAGACCTGTCCCGGGGGACGTGGGCAAGGAGCACGGAGGCCATATTCGACTGTGTTATTATCTAGAGCAATTTATGTCCCAGGCAGTCTCGAAAAAAATAAGCAGTCGACTGGCAGTTAGTGGAGCTTAACACCCTGTCTGGTCAGGGCAGGAGCCCGGGGGAGCTGCCCAAACTGCCGTCCCCCACGGGCCGCGGCCCCACCAGGGAAGCCAAGGGCAGCCATCCAGCCAGACACTAGACAAGTAAACAGGCAGATGACAAGCCCTGTAAGGGGAGCGAGTCTCCAGAGTTGCTGCGCTATCTTCTCTGAAATGTCCAGTTCCGAAAACAACAGGCCGTGCAAAGAAACAGGAAAGCGTCCCCCCGCTGGACAAACGCCGTCAGACGCTGCTTGTGACTGCAGCCATATGTCAGGGACAGCAGAAAAAACTTCAGAATACTCATCATAAACACGTTCGAAGAACTGAAGTAAGTCATGATTAAAGAGACGAAAGAAAGTATGATGGCAATGGCACAGCAGATAAAGAATGTCAAATAAAGGGGACACATGAAAGGAACGAGCTGTAATGACACTTAACACGTATTCATGTAGTTTTGCTTAAGTTTTAAAATGGCTGTTTGCCTGTAATGAGACGTGCTTGTTCCTGGTTTTTACTTAAGAAGTTCTCTGCAAACAGTAAAAGCCACATGGCGGAATCCCTAGACTAGGTGGTGAACTTTAAGAAGACTACTTCCTGAGCCAGAATTCTGTCACCGTGCGTGAAGACCTGTCTGCTCCCACTGTCGTATTGCACGGTAAAGTGTGACAGCCTCCACTCTGGGTCTGCCTTCCCGCTAAGTGTTCCCCATTCTCTGACTTTCGCATGAAAGTGCGCGAACGCGATGATGTAGCCGTGAAAGTGATGAGACTGGATGTTTGAATGCGCATCAAAGTAGAAATAGCCAAAGAGAAGCGTTCCCCCCCCCCCAAAAAAAAAACCTGAAGGAAAAGTTAAATTATTTACAGATGTGTTTTATTCTTAACTAGAAGAATGTGGCTGAAAACATTCAGATCCATTTTCGGAGCCGTCGTCTGGCAGAGCAGACTGGCTCCCGCTGGCTTCCTGGCCTCTATCCTGCGCAGCCCAGGGACTGGTGGCGAGAGGGGGCTCCAGGTGAGACGGCCACCTGCCCGGAACCCCCGCCCAGCCCTCCTTGTCCTGGGGGAGCCTGTGGACAGCGGAGGAGGAGGAGTGAGAGGAAGGCTTCCTCCTGGTGGCTCTGCCTTCTCTGTTTAATCTAAAAATGACCGTTATGTGAGACAGTGGCCCCAGACCTTATCACAGAGGTAATCTCTCTTTCACTTTCTAATTAGTGATGTTCTTTACAATAGAAGATCTTTAAGTACGTTGCTTCCCCCATTTTGATAAACGCGTATACCAGTGACAAGCAGAACTCGGAATGAGCATGAGACGGCCAGTGTCGTCACTGTGGTATTGAGCAGAAGTGACAGCTGCCTCTGTGGGCTGCGCCAAGCTCTGCCACCGGTCCCGGGGAGCTCCTGGAGGCGCGGAGACGGCTCTGCAGGCCCCGTTCCTGCTCTGCGGGAGCGTGAGGCTGGGACAGTGCCTGCGGGAAGGAGCCCTCCGGCGTCCGGACCTAAGTCCCCCTCGCCTGTCGCCATGCCTCATCTGCTCTCGTAAAATGGGGATATAGTTTACTAGCCAGAAAAAGGCAGGGATCTGAGTAAGAAGATATTCTGGACTCGTTTTAAATTTTTTATTCTGTGATTCATTCCACAAATATTTAATCGCGAAGCGCAGAGCTACCTACAGGTAAGACAGGTGTGGGATGTGCCTTCGCTGTGCTTCTGGTGCTGTGCCACTCGGCCAGCGCGTGCCTGTCCTGTCCCTTCGCTCGTAGTCCTGAGCTGTGCTGGCTCCGCTGCTTGGCCCAGGGCTCCTAGCCACAGGAGGCAAACCTCACCTTCGAGCCTCATGCAGTTTCTAGTCCAAGGATGTTTTTACTAAGCACAAAGGCCTTTAAAAGGCCGAAGAGGAACCTAGCTGTGGAGCAGACGGAGGACCCCTTAGAAGTAATCTTGTTTCTTAGAGACCGCTCCTCCTCCCACCTCAAGGTGTCAGGCGTTACTTCCTATAATGCTTTTTCAGTTGGGGACAAGGATCCCTCTCCTTTACTGATCTTGATCGTCTGAAGAGCGCACAGTGTGTGGCATACCTTCAAGAAAAGCAGAATAAGGCGGGCGAATCGTGCTGTCTCCTTAAGTTAATAGAATACACAAAGGTCCGCATGTATCACACACTTTCCTGGGGTTGTGTCACTGCATACTCTATATGCACGGTCACACGAACACTTAGATTTGTAAATTAAAAGGTAACTTTTATCAACTTGATGATCTCATGGAATGGCACCTAACATTAGAATTTGGAGTTCTTTGTCATTGGGTGACATACAGTAGGGTTTCAGTGAATAAAAATTATCCCAGATTGGAATACCTAAGCTTATAAACATGTTCATATATGTTTCTAAAATATTTTTAACTGTATTCACAACGGTTTTGATTAATAATGCAAAAGAGAAATCTTGACAGTTTATTTACACTAAATAATAGAATTTGTTCTCACTAGATTTATGGTCCAAATTAAGCATCCCAAACTACAGAAAAGGCACATGTAAAAGTACTCATTCTTTTAACTCGTCATTTGAGTTTTCATAGTCTATGCAATTGTACTGAAGGAACTTCATAGGTCATTTGAGAGCAAGAAGGGAGGTTTGCGAGGCACGAGGCTTATGTGAGAAGCGTCTCCCAGCTTCATTCCAACTGTATGAAAGGGCTGCAGCCATCAAACTGTCAACAGAAGCAGCAGCGAGATCGCTTTAGGATTGTAGTGGGGGAGAGGACAGTGACATGAGCAGTTGAGAAGATGGCTGAGAACCCAAAAGCGTCACAAATCTCTTTTATTCAGTAGGAAATTATTTAAAGTAGCATCACTTTAGAATGGACAGTCAGTCACCTTGGCTAGCCTTTTAAATTTTAACTGGAGAGCTGTAAGCTTAAGAGGACTTTTCAGGGTTCAAAAAGGTGGCTTTCTAAAACTTGAATGTGCATTTTTTTAATCAGTTAAAGCAAAAAGAGACAGGCTTTAATAATTATGTGAAAGAAATCATGTTTGGCAAGAGTTTACAACCCAGACAAGTAAGCTAAGTCAGAGATAGTTACGAAATTCCGTGTCAGTGGCTGGACCTAACGGTGTCATGGCAAATGAATAAGTCAGAGAAGGACAAATACCGTATGATCTCACTCGTATGTGGAATCTAAAAAAGCAAAACTAGCAAACAAAATGAAGAGATTCATAGATACAGGAAACAAACTGGTGGTTTCCGGAGCGGGGAGAGATGGAAAGGTGGCCGAAATGGGTGAAGGGGATTCAGGGGTAACAGACTTCCAGCTATAAAATACACAAGCCATGGGGACGTGACGCCCAGCACAGGGAATACAGTCAGTAACTATCATCATGACTTCGCGTAGTGACAGACGGGTACTCAGCCTGCGGTCGTGATCGTTCGATGATGCATGTAAATACCAAAGCGCTGTGATGTGCGCCCGAAACGAACAGGAAATGGCCTGCCAGCCACGCTTCAGTCCAAAAGGACCTCGTGCATCTGAAATGGGCGAGTGCAGGTGCAGGCAGGTCCCCAGAGGAGCGGCAGCATCTTCGTGTTCAGACTTAGACGTCTCAGGCTTGTAACGTCCCTTTAAAGGTACCAAAACTGCCAGACTTTCACTTTTTAAATCAATAGTGAGCCGTTTACCTTTTAAACAATTTCTTCCTTAGTGGAAGTTGATTTTTACGAAGAAAATGGGTAGTAAATAATGTTTTTTCTTTGCTACAGGTAAAACTTCAGTCAAGAAGCTGACAAAAAAGGTAAGCAACGTGTGCGGGAGGGGTGGGGTTTCTTTCTTTTTTTTTCTTTTGTTACAAGCTAGAAAATGAACTTTTCTATGTTAAATTAAAAGATTTCAATGTGTGTGTTCAAAGGATATCGAGGATATACTGGCGGCAACTCAGACAGCTCGTTGTGGATGCACCTTTTTTAGAGACCTTGGCGACAAAGGTAATTCTGATTGTTGTTAAGTTTCTACTTACGTGTTTTGTTTATCCAAAGTATTATTAAGGAATTAAGTCATGAGGCTTGCAGCTGTATATTAGAGAATTACAGTAGAATATCTACACAGAGAATGTTACAACACCATGTTATTTGTAGATGTTTTTAAATCGTAATAAAATACTCGTTAAGTAGAAAGTAACTTCCTCACATTCTGAGCAGTTACAGATAAATTATCCAAGCATCAATTTTCATTAAAGCCTGGAGAGAAGGGACAAGGCAGAGCATCTAAAGTGAGAAGAGCATCCGCCAAAAAGAACTCTCCAGAGTTCTCCTACATCGTAACCAGCAGAAGGTAGTGTCTTGACATGAGAAATAATGTCACAGTGTCACCCACCACGAATTATAAAAAGGGAATTGTCAGTCACAGTCATTATGTATTTCTTAAAACCCAGCAGAATTCTCAGCATAATGCCATCCTCAGAGATGCACCACATCAGCGCTGCGACATGCTGTGAGATGTAGACGTGTTCTCGCGGCATGCGTCAGGGGGGGTGGGGGGAATGGGGGTTCCTCCTCGGGGAGCCGGCCTCTCAAAATTACGTTCAGTAGCAAGTCAGACTTTGTAACGGTTCCGATTTAAAACGTCTCCAGAGAAGCTTGGTAACAGAATTTAATCGTTTCTTCTAGTGACACCTAAGGTTCTTTAACAAAGTTCTAAATATAAAATCGAGATACATTGCCATTTACCAGCATTTATTTTACAATTAAACGTAACAAATAGGAATTAAGTTGTTTCTCCTACAAATATTCTGAAGTGTCTGTTTTTCCAAAAAACGTTTTCGGAGGGTGGATGCCCTGAACGCTGTCGTGGAAATCTGTTCTCTGTCATCTGTCTCAGGAGTGTGGGTGCTGTTTCCACACTGGCTCAGTTCTGTGTTTCCTCAAGCTTTTATTTGTATCAGTTATTTCGAAAATAGACTCTGGGGTTTTCTTTTTCAAAAACTTCCCCTTGTGTAAAGACATGGACCTGGGTGTAGAGAAGAGAGAAATTGGGGTCTCCCTCGGCCCCGCGCCCAGCTCCATCTGGCAGTTCCGCCATTTCTTCACATTCCTGTGAAAACTGGGAAAATGCTCTTCACTTCGTTGTGAGGCCGCCAGGGAGGGACTGCTTTGTTCCTTCAGCCAAGATCAGAGACACGACAAACACTCAATGTGTTCTCCCTTCACATAAACACTGAATAGTTTTAAGAAAAAAATCTGAAGACTTAACGAACAATAAGCGTTTTGTTAAAGAGAGGCACACCTGCTCCAGAATAAAACTGGCAGCAGAGAAGCTGGAGATGCAAGAAAAGTCGGCCATTAAGAACATTTAAAACATGGGCCTGTTTCTTTACAACTGAAACACCCAACAGCTTTGCCCCAGTCTGCACTCCGTGTGGTCGGGAGCCAAGAGGGTGGGTTCCCCCCCCCCCCGCGCGTCATCACAGCCGCCTTGCCCACCGTGTCTTCCACACGACGTGGATTTCAGATGGCCTCTCTTTAATTTTCGTGTTCAGCTTCATCTGTCTGATGTGGCTTTCCCACTCACATCA
>NW_011888833.1:4152344-4156172 GCF_000151845.1 Pteropus vampyrus | reverse complement strand
TCATGCTCCAGGGGGAAATTTTTTTAGCTTATCAAGAAGCATGATTTATAAGATATTGTTTCCATATGTATTGTGATTCTTTTCATGGCGAGCACATAAAACGGAAAGGAAGTTGATTTCGTGGCCTGACAGAGTCCGCCACTTAAGGGCTGGCCCCTTCCTCAGGCTCTAAACCCTGGATCTCTGGCAGTTCTGGCCCTCCATGACCCCACACCCTAAGGGACACATTCTCATCATCAAAGCCCCCCGGCGGGGAGGGTGCAGGAGACGAGTGATCGGCCCTCTCTGCGACACCCCACCCTGCGTGGCTGGCTACCCGTGGCTTGCGGCTCGTCCCGGAACGAGCCTCAGCCCCAGACGGACGCAGCCTGCCCTGGGCTTGGCTCAGCAGGGCACAGTGACGGCCTCTGCGGGGGCCACGCCGTCCCTCCCACGCCCCTCCCACGCCGCACTGGACATGGGGGGACTTGGTGCCGCAGGAAAAGCAGCACCGGCTCGGAAAAGGGACGGTTTCGCTGCACCTGTCCGCCCGCCTGCGCCGGGAAGCGCCCCCCATCCCACTCCCTTCCCTCCCCTCTCCTCCCCTCCGTCCTGGGGGCTCCCACCGGACCAGACAGGTGACTGACGTGAATGGGTGCTTGTGGGGAGCGGCTGGCTCCGTGGTGCCGTGGGGTTACCCTGACGCGACTCCCGCCGCCTCCGTCTCTTGCAGGGCTGATTTCCTACACCGAGTACCTGTTTCTGCTCACCGTCCTCACCAGTAAGTAGCTGGCGCTTCTTACCACACAGCGTTTGCAAGCTGAGTGTATGTCTCTGTCGTCAGCAGCGTTCCTGTTGCCTTAGTTTCTGTACCTACGAAAGGACAGATGAGGTTAGCTGCCTTCTGTGCGCCATGGCTCCTTCGCAAAAGGCTGGTGGACAGAAGCGTCAGACGTAGCCCTCACCTAGGGACAGTCTGCGAAATCCCCACTGGTCTTCTCACTGTCAGGGTCATGAAAATTAAACAGACAGAAAAATTGCCACAGCCTGGAGGAGACTAGGAGACGTGACAACTAACTACAGCCTGGCTCCTGGTGGTTGATTCTAGAATATGAAAAACGGCAGTAGTGGAAAAACATGAACCAAAGTCCATAGTTAGAAAATGCTTTACCAGTGTTGATTTCTTAGTTTTGGTAAAGACGCCGTGGTTACACAAGATGCTGACACGAGAGGAAGTTCGGTGGACGGTATGTGACAACTCACCATACTGTCTTTACATGTCTGTAAGTCTAAAATTATGTCAAAATAAAAAGAAAGGGAAATAAAGAGTAATAAACAATATGAAAGTGGCCACAGTCCTGTAAGAACATAGGAAAGCCACAGAAATAACATTCTCAAATCTGGCTTTGAAGTCAGAGCACTTAATGGCAGAACAGCAGCACCCACAGAAGAGCACCGGCCCCTGAAAGCCATCAGCCCACGAGGACATCGCGTTTTCTCTGTTGAGGCACTTGTTTGTGTCGTTTCTGGTGGCTCGTTTCAAACGTGAAGATCAGTGTGGATCTGCAAGTAACGTGCATGTCGGCAGCGTTTGGCTAGTTACCCACTTCTCATTTGATTGCAGAACCCCACACTGGCTTTCACGTTGCTTTTAAAATGCTGGATGCAGATGGTGATGAGATGGTGGAGAAAAGGGAATTTTTTAAGGTAAGGAGATTCTCGTTATTTGGGGTTTATCATAAAATACCTGGCTATTTGTACCATAATTTCACATTTCCATAAAAATCAAAATTATATCCACTTCTTATGTATAAAATGTCAAGAAGTCACTTGTACGTTCACAAATATTAAGTGTTCTGTAACACGACCTTGAGGAAACGGTTAAGGAACAGCATGAGATTCCAAAAAGGAAAGAGCTTAAGCATTTACATTTTTTAGGGTTTTATTTTTACGATTTCAGCAAATGATAATAGAAAGGGCTTCAGAGATACGTTAAAATGATCCTTACACCCTCCCCTAACCTCACCCAAAAAGGGATAAGAAACAGGCCTTCAGAAAGAAGAGTGGAAAATGGGAAAGCCACAATAGGTGTAAGTTGGTGCGTATTTCCCAGGAATTTGCTAAGGCTAGTATTTGAAAAGCCGAAAATACGTTTAAATGACATCTCCCAAGACACAACTCTGGGGCATCATCCGGCGCGTTTCACTTCGTCCCAAGAAGGTTGACGGTGGTATTAAAACATGCCTCTGCCCGTGAAGTGCTGGGCCCGTGCCAGGGAGGGCAGGAGTCACTGCTTTTACTCTTTTAGAGAGCTTCTTGGGGAAAACGATGTCAGCCCCAGTCACGTGCTTCATTCCTGTGTCTCCAGTGCGCTGGGAACACAGACAGGCCCGTTAAAGTCACACTGAAGGTAGAGCGTCCGTGCCTGCACTGTCCAGCGAAGTAGCTGGCAGCCACACGTGGCTTCTGAGTCCCAGAATGCAGCTGTGACTGAGAAACTCAAGTTTAACTTAAATTTTAAACTTAAAAATATACATTGACTTCAGGTATTGGGAGCTTTTTAAGTATGTTTGAAACAGTCGGGTATATGACGCTACTTACTCATTTGTAAATTTTATGAAATCTAAATACGGATTCAGATATTTCCCGTGAAACATAACATCTGAATTGAGATGTAACTGTGAAAGACACACCGGATTTTGAAAAAAAAAAGTATCGACTACACAGTGAAGTGATAATTTGGGGATATTAATTAATTTCACTTGTCTATACGGGAAACTGTAGGTGACTACTTGCGGGACTACGTAGGCAAGGAGGGTAGCAGGTCACTTTGACCAGAACGAGCAGCGGTCGCCATGCAGGTCATTGCACTGCAGTGTGCCAGCGTGTCTCCGGCATAGCACGAAAGGCAGTGAGAGAAGAGCCTGGGGACAGGGCACAGGGGTCCTCGGGCTGCCGGCTGGCCGTGCTCGGAGCTGTGAGGAGAGTAGGGCGTTAAGTCAAGAGGTGGGGAGGTGGCTTCTGGCCTGGCGGGGGACAGCCAGACAAGGAACAACGATGTGCTTCTCCATCAAAGAGAGATTGGTTCTCCCGTGCATCGGGCGTGTCACAGGGAGAGGTTACCGTGTTGAACCCTTACAGTGACCTACAAAGTGTCCCCGTTAGAGGTGACACCCACCCCAGTCCAGAGCCTGCTCTGCCCTCCCTGGCAGCCTCGTCTGGAGGAGAACTCGAAGGAAGGGGCTGGGAAAGACCCAAACCCTGAGCTCGGAGACGGCGAGCCCGGTGACCCGGCAGGACGCCCCCACAGAGGCAGCGTCAGGAAGCTTTCCGATCGTCGCTTCTGTAGCATGACTGTTCTGTCGCAGAGTGGGTGGCCTCCCGGGATGAGACCAGAGTCTGGGAAGTGGTGGCACTTGGTGGGCCACAGAGGCTGGGGGGCTGACGGGAGACCGGGAGGGAGTGGGCGCAAGCTGAGGACCGAGGCGCACCCAGGGGGTGCGGGTGATGGAGTCTCAGGAGAAAGGACCTGTGAAGGGTGTCTTCTGTCACATCTTTCAATGGTGTCATTGGGACCGAGACCGAGGAGACCGCTCCTGGAGCTCTGTGGGCCTTTGGGAGCCAGCGTGGATGCTCTTTCAAAGGCGTGGTGGGGACCGAGCAAAAGCCGGGCCGGGGGAGCAGCAGGTGCAGACTGGACGGCAGTGGGTGAGAACTCTGGGGTGCTGGGCGGGCCGGGAAGGACGTGAATGCAGATGCGGTTCAGGGAGAAAACGTGTCTGCGCAGCAGGGCCTGGCACAGCAGTGTCACAAGTCACAAGGTGGCGGCACACTTCAGCCACCAGCAGG
>NW_011888833.1:4146939-4152059 GCF_000151845.1 Pteropus vampyrus | reverse complement strand
AACACCACCAGCAGGGATCAGAGCCCGTAACAGTTAATCCGGTTCGTCTCTGCCTTGACGGTGGCACACCTGCTGATCTGGGATGAGTGCCAGGTCGATGCCGTTTCTTCAGACGCTGGTTTGAGGACGAGTCCGTTCACTGGACAGGTTTCCCCTTAGGTGGTCCTTTCGTTTGACGGAGCGTCGCTCTGGTAGCCGGTCCGTGCGCTGGCTGTGGCCATGTCATGATCTCGCCACGCGAAGTGCGCCTGCTGGCAGCGTCATTATGTTGCTGTGAAAGCCTTCGGTGGACTTGATTCTTCTTGATTTGGGGATAGAGTCCTTGGTTCAGAATTCGAACTATTAGGATCTGAAAACAAAATTAAGTCAAATCGACTCCGCATACTTTCCTCTATTTTCAGCCTGAACTTGAAAATATAGATCACTATAAATGTAGTCGGTTTGGCAGTGCTTTCTCAGACATGCAGTTTGCATGTGGCGACTGTGCTCTCCCGTGCCTTCTGTACTGCTCACATGTCACCCCTTTACTTTCTCTGGATACTAACCAAGCACCCCTCTTTCTGCCCGAACGTGGCTCTTCCTGCCACCAGACTGTCCTTTCCCCACGCCTTCAGTGGCTTTTAGTCATTCAGACCCAAGCCCACATGTCGTGCCCGCAAAGAGAACCACCCAATGTAAACCTGTCCAACAGCGACCCCTGCCCGGCACCCCGGATCCTGTTACCCCACTTGATTTGATTCTAGTCATAGCATTTGGCACTATCCGAAATTCTGACCTATTTGTTCACCCGTTTTTGTCATCCCCTTGGGATGTCAGTTCAGTGGGAGCAAGCACATGCTCTGTCCATACCCATGGTGTTCCCAGTATGTACAATGGCACTGTCATCACCCTTAGGCAGGTGGCACATTGCTGTCCTGAGCCAGCGTCACAGACAGCCACTGCAGAGCCGTCTCTGGACCGGAGAGACCACCTGGCACCAGAGGACACCTGGGTGCACGATGTCTGTGACCGTCCAAGGGGAGCGGTCACAGCTGCATGACATCCACAATCACTGAGATGCTCCTGGGGCCTGCACTAGCACGTGTCCGGTGTGGCTCCGATGTGACAGGCCCCACTTGGCACTAAACCCGGTGGACGAGTCTAGGAGAGACCGTTGTTCTAAGCTCCACACCACGCCAGGACATGCCTGCGATGGAGTAGGCCGCCGAGACATCCTCGCTTCGGCAGGCTGGCCCCGCTGCTGCTGCCTTTGGGTGTGTGGCCAGCTGTGTGACAGAAACGCTGTGAGGATTAAAACACCCGCGGCACATGTCTCAGGACAGAGAGAAATAAGTTTTGAGTTTCCTGTAAAAGTGTAATCACGTTATGAGTAACATCTATTATGTCTATTTTGAAAACTTGTCTATATTATAAATTCTGACTCATTGTAAGTACCCTACGTAGCAAAAAAAAATGAGGACCCAGAAAAGATGAACCCTTCAAACTGGTGCGGCCACTGTGGAAGTCAGTGTGGAGTCCTCCAAAAATTAGGAATAGAACTACCATTCCACCCACCCAGCAGTCTTTCTCTGGGCATGTAGCCGAAGAACACAAAACACTGATTCAAAAAGACATACGCGCCCCCGTATGTCTGTTTATTTACGGTACTCAAGACATGGAAGCAACCTAAGTGTCCATCAATAGACAATATGTGCATACACACGCACAATGGAATATCACTCAGCCATGAAAAAGAACGAACTCGTGCCATTTGTGACAACACGGTTGGACCTGGAGGGTGTCATGCTGCGTGAAATAAGTCAGAGGAAGACAAATGCTGTACAATCTCACGAGTAGAATCAAAAACAAAACAGAAGCGGGCTCAGTACAGAGACAAGCTGGCGGCTGCCAGGAGGGGTGGGCCGGAGGATGGGCTGGGGAGATGGGCGGAGTGGGTGAAGGGACTTACGGGTCACAAACCCACAGGCACAGAATAAGTGAGCCACGGGGAAGTAGCAAGCAGCACAGAAGATGCAGCCGGCAGAACTGTAGTGACTCCGTGGGGTGACAGGAGGCAGCTGGACTTGACTGACCTGATGGCCACTTCGTGATGAACACGAACATCGAATCGTTGAGTTGTACACCTGGCACTAGCATGACATTGTCGGCCAGTTACACCTCAGGGATAAAGAGGGTCTGTGTCATCAGCGTTGGGGACGAAAAGGAGGTGTAACCTTTGGGGACAGATGTTTGGACACTGAACTCGGTGTTGTGCTGTTCGATTGTCAACCTAAAAAATGAAGGATAAAACAAGTAGAAAGCTTTTTGACTTTTTTCCCTAAAATAAGTGTGGAGTATGTTGAAAAGTTTGTGAGATTGAGGGAACTAGAGATAAACTACTTGCCTAAAATAAACATAATAGAAGCTGCACCGGGTTTATTAAATTTGACATAATTAATTTAGAATTTCGTTGCAGCAGTTTCGAAACTATTACAAAGAAATAGCCCAGAAAGAAAATGGATGAAAGTTGTCTCTTAATTGCTTTGAATTCAGTTTGAGATTTTCGTCTACATTTAATTTTTTTAAACTTTTTTTTTAATTTGCTTTCCACATGAGGATTGGTACAGGTGACTCTGAAAGGTAGGTTTTTTAATGTGCTCAGCCTCAGAGTGCTATCGACAATTTTATAATTAGTAGAAATGTAGGTCTTTAAATTGTTTTAATGCTTTATAAATGCATACAGGGTAAAGGAACGATATTTATATGATATAAATAGCTTTTTAAGAGTTACATACTTGAAAATGTGGCCTTAAACTATCAGTGATAAAAAAAATTATGAGTAAAAACTCTTGAAGGATGAGGACAATCACGGAGTTTTTATGGTATGTGCATATTAAGTAAGACAGCTCATTTCTCCTTTGGTTCTTATACGATCTGAGGAAAAAACAATATTAGCAGTTAGAATATAAGAACTTAAGTGAATATTTAACAAGTAACATATAGAATTTATAACAAAATCTCAGAATCTGCTTTTTGGGTTGTTCTGAAAAGTCCAGTAGACACACATCTAAATTCCTGTTTGCAATCCCTTTAGCTGCAGAAGATCCTAAGTAAACAAGACGACTTGAGGACGACGGCCGAGGAGACAGAGTGCCAGGTATGTGCAGAAGGACCGAATATTTGCAGACAGACGATGTTACAGTGCGTCTCAGTTCTGTTTGTTCAGATCAGTATCCCAGATACTTGGGGAAATTACCAGGAACTCATTCTTTCTAGTTTGAAGTTTGAAGTCGATATGCTGCACGCACATGCCTAGACCCGCAAGGGTTCACGAGAGTGTGCCTTTCGGGTACGAGTCTCCTCCCGGTCAGCACGTCCCCCTCGCTAGTGAGTGTGTCAGTTTCCTGTGTGTTCTTCCAGAGGTCATTTATGCAGATGGAAGCGTGTAGGTGAACAAGTGGCTGAGGGCGTCTCGGTGCCTCTGTTCCCTTTTTACATGAGCAGGAGCAAACCTACCAGCCTCCCACCTTCCTGACTGTCTCATCCTTTCTCATGCCCACGGCACTTTGTCGTTTGGACGTACCACTTTAACCATTCCTGGTTTGAAAGATTTAAATATACGCAGTCTTTTGATATTACAAATGATGCTGCAATTAATAATCCTGTAACTATGTCATTTTATACACATGGGAATATATCTGAGGGATAACTTCCCAGAATTTCGGTTGCTGGGTCAAAAGCTACAAACATTTCTAAAATGTTGTTTACGGCTCAAGTCCACCTGGACTATTTTGAGTATTTTCACCCTCGTTTTCCTCCCGCTTGAGCAGAGCGGACGCTAGCACGGTGTGACGCAGAGTAGCAGGCGGACAGAGCGGCTGTCCCCTCTCCCACCCTCACTGTCGCTGCAGGAGTCCTTGGTGGACACTGTCCTGAGAGGCCAGGCTACAGGATCTAGTTTTGTTCCTGGTTATAATTACTTGAAATCACTGCATCGTTTTTTTATAGGAACCAACAGTGAAGGAACCTGAAATTAACACAACCCTTCAGATACGTTTCTTTGGAAAAAAAGGAGAAAGAAAACTTCATTACAGAGAATTTCGAAGGTAAATACAGATATTGATATTCGTTTGGGGAAATGTGATAGGTAAAGCGAAGAAACAACCAAGGACGACTGACCCTTAAACAGTGCAGGGTCCGCTGACACGCGATTTGGTTTAATTCGCATAAATTGGTAAAATTGATTTAAAAAGCTATAAAGCGAGCCCACATCGTTGCTCAAGGGTCGCTGTGCCTGCTTCCCGTGTTTAAAGCGTTTGCGTGTCGGTGCGCGTCTGCCTGCTTTACAGTTGTGAGCGAATGCAAAAGTAAACTCAAAACTGCAAATTATAATTCGTTTTACAATAATCTAATAACAGGAAAGCAGACACCTCTGATTCATGCAAACCTTTCCTTCCTGGTGCTGCTCGTGTTCGGCCCCCCGACGAGAGGTCTGAGGTTGGCCCGGGAGTGGACTGAGGCAGCGCCGGGAAGCGCAGCGCACGGCGCCCACGGCAGATGCTCAGAACCCGCACCCGGCGCACAGCAGCCCAGCCATTTCCAGATGGCTTGTCTGCCCACTGCCAGGTGTCTCCCCCGGCCTCCGTCCCAGCCTCTCTCTGCATTTCTTCATCTCGCTCACGGATCCTCTGCAGCCTGGAGTGTCCCCAGGCCTGTCCCCAAAAGGCTCCTCAATTCAGTGTCTAAAGGAAAAAATTTAAAACTAAAGTAAAAGTGTCCTACTCGTAGTGTTTTCTCCCCCAGGGAGTGGCTGCTTTTAAATTCAGAGACTTGTCTTTTAAGTTAGAACAGAAAACGACGCCACTTTTATTTTTCATCACAGGTGGCTAAGTTCCTTTCATTTCGTTATCCATTTTTTACTTGAAAATCCAGTAATATTTCATTTGCCAAAGACAGGATATTGGGGACGTGAGTGAATTCTTCGAAGGGGGCCGAGTCCTGGCAAAGCGCTGTGGACGCGTGCTAGCGACGTGGGTGATGCCAGTGGCACGTTCGTCCAGTCTCTGGTCCAGGTCGTCCTTCGCGCACTGTTAGGTACAGAGACGGAGCTCAACTTAAATTATTCACGCACACAGCAGAGT
>NW_011888833.1:4145684-4146889 GCF_000151845.1 Pteropus vampyrus | reverse complement strand
TAAAGTAAAAGTGTCCTACTCGTAGTGTTTTCTCCCCCAGGGAGTGGCTGCTTTTAAATTCAGAGACTTGTCTTTTAAGTTAGAACAGAAAACGACGCCACTTTTATTTTTCATCACAGGTGGCTAAGTTCCTTTCATTTCGTTATCCATTTTTTACTTGAAAATCCAGTAATATTTCATTTGCCAAAGACAGAATATTGGGGACGTGAGTGAATTCTTCGAAGGGGGCCGAGTCCTGGCAAAGCGCCGTGGACGCGTGCTAGCGACGTGGGTGATGCCAGTGGCACGTTCGTCCAGTCTCTGGTCCAGGTCGTCCTTCGCGCACTGTTAGGTACAGAGACGGAGCTCAACTTAAATTATTCACGCACACAGCAGAGTATAGAAATGGCTGGGACAGAACATGGGGTTAGCAAACGCAGACCTTAAGAAAAAAAAAATCAGTTATTTTAAAAGTCTGTTTTGCAGCCCAATAAAACAGTTTTTTTTTAAATCTCCAAGTCAGATTTTACTTTACAAAATATTGATGTTTTTATCTTATCTTCGGCCCCGGCAAATGTTTTCCCACCAAAGACCGTGAGAAGAAACACCTTCTCACCGTTCACTTTTCCACCCCAACCCATCACGGACTCACTGACGACAGACTGTTCCGCACCGTGTCGGGTTTTGCTGTGGCGCTGCCGGGACGTACGGAATTTAAGTCGGGGAAAGTGCTCAGAAGGCCTTGTTTATCCGCTCCCTGCGCGGTCCGGTGCTGTCATGCAGAGAGTCCGCCGCTCTGCTCAGGCACTGAATTAGCTCAGAGGGCGCATTTTCCAGGTGGGAAAAGAATCCACATTTGCAGAATCGGTCAGGGTCCTCGACCTCGTGTTGGCTGAACTTACTGATTGATTACTACATAGATGAAAGATGCATGAAGGCAAGGAAACCGCCCACTCAGAAACTAGAAGTTCACTGTCACGTAGGCCGGTTAAAGGAGGGACTCAGCATGGGCAGAGTGGCCGCGCGTTGTGCTGAGCGGCAGGGTCAGAGCACATGTGGCCAGTGGGGAGGGCAGGGCGGGGAGAGGCCGAGGGGGGTGGGCGACATCAGAAGTTTGTCCCCCGCGCCGCCCGCCAGGAGCAGAGGCAGAGGCGCGGAGTCCCTGCCGGGGATGGAGGCGCGGCCGTCAGGGCGCCTGTAAGAAAGGTCGCGTTCCGTCGTGATAG
>NW_011888833.1:4143322-4144449 GCF_000151845.1 Pteropus vampyrus | reverse complement strand
CGCCAGGAGCAGAGGCAGAGGCGCGGAGTCCCTGCCGGGGATGGAGGCGCGGCCGTCAGGGCGCCTGTAAGAAAGGTCGCGTTCCGTCGTGATAGCGGGAAAATGGGTTTCTGCCGACGGGTCCCCATCTGAGAAGTGGGGACCGGGCGCCTGCTGAGACGGAGTTGCGGAGGGCGGGGGTTGAGGGCCCCGTGAGGACACACTCCCCGGGGTGCAGCCCCAGTGGTGCGGGGCCCTAGGCCGCCCACCGCGCAGGCACGAAGCCCAGGGCCATGGAGGGAGCCAGCCAGGGAGCGGGGTAGAGTCCCCGAGTCCCACGGGAGGGCAGGACACGACATCCCCGTGCCATCCCAGCCCGTCTGCGCGGTCACCATGCGCCTGGCCCGCGCGTCAGTGTGTGACACACACCGTTTCCCCTGCCCCTCCCCCCGACACGCCTGGTCTCCCTTGGTGCCTGGGATTGAGGACAGCGCGGGGCTGGCCCAGGGCCGCCCGCCGGAGCGTGGAGGGGCCAGGTGGACCCCCTCTGTCTGAACCGACCCAGGCAGCCGAGTCCCTGAGCATTGGTCCCGCAGGTGCCCGAGGACGGCAAGGCCCCCAGGTGGGCTTTCAAGGGAGCAGTGCCAGCCCCGGTGACCACGGAGACTGCACTAGGTAGACAGCAGCGAATGAGGGAGCACGCGGGCACAGTTGTGGTTTGTTTGGGTTTGTTTTTTTTTTACTTTGACAACTAGTCAAAAGATTTCCTAACAGAAACACCACTTAGGCATTTAAATAAAATCTAAAGTGTAATTCCCATTCTGTCTCCTAGAATGTTGGTTGTCGGTGTGTGTTTGTTCATTGTTGTGATGTCCACCAGTAGTCTAAGTGAGATGCTTCAGGCGTCAGCTCGGCGGATGTGGGTTCAGGGCAGACGCTGCCGTCGCCGGTGGGGCAGCCGTTGGCAACAGTCCCGGTCCCTTTGCTCTGTTTCCCTCTCTTTCTCTCCTCTTCCCTACTTTACTTGGGGCCTTGTCTTCTGCATTTCTTCACGTTCTTTTAAACTCCAATGCTTAGCCTTAAAAATAGTGACCAGAACAAATGCCTGAGTTCATTTCTGGTGTGGTACATTGGACCTTATTTTTTAT
>NW_011888833.1:4128934-4142702 GCF_000151845.1 Pteropus vampyrus | reverse complement strand
ATGTGTGTGCCCGGTGTCGTGTTCCAGATTTTCATGTCATAACAAGATGTGTAATTTTAGACTTAGATTACTGTCATAAAATGTACTTAAGGTTCTTCAAAAATAGTATAATTAGTTAAGATGAAAGTAGCTTAAACCAGACAATGTGTAGCGGACCAGCAATTAAGTTTATAATATTTCAGCCTCAGAGCCTGAAAAAAAAACGGGAAGGAACAAGTTCGTATTGTTCTGGTGCCATGTTTTCTGCTTCCCTAACTCGTCGTTCACTCATTCGCAAGTAAAGCATCCTTTTAACAATCCCAATAAGGAAGAGTCGCATGTCGTCACGACACGGTACAAGAACACAGTAAAACAAAGGCAGAAGCACGCCAGCAGAAGACGTTGCTGCTGTATCAGTCCAGACTTGAAATGCTTCACGCGTTAGAGGAAATTCTGCTTTGGCTTAGAAAGGCACATGGTGCTGGAGGATCCGTGGGAGGGATCCGTGCCTGCTCAAAGGCCTGGCATCCACCGGCCCCCGTGCTTTTGAGGCTGACCGGAAGCCATCGAACCCAGACCAAGTCAATGGCTAGTGGTGGCCGCTCCCTCACACCGCGCTGCACGTGTGTCCTCGTTCACTCGTGACGTGACAGACTGTACAGAGTCTCACGTGTGGAAAGGTGAATAAAGGGGTCTGCAGCGAGTTAAAACGCGTGGAGACGATGATGCTTTTCACGTGGCGCAGCTTAAAAATAAATCGAGTGCGGCATTTCTGGGTTCTTGTTCAAAGGGAATGTTTTTTAATCTGATATTCTTTCAGCTTGACTCTTACACAAGAAGCTGTTGATGATGGTTTGATCAGAGTGCCATGCATTATTATAAAAACGAATGTTGAGTCACGTAGACATGTTATTGTCCAAAAGGTCATAAATATTTTTAGGTAAATGTAAGCTCTTCGTGCAAAGCCATTGATTACATTGATCAACTTTGGTATCTGAAAAATAAGAAGAACCGTTAATTATGATTAACATTCTAAAAGCAGTATCCCAACTGAATTTTAAATTTTTCTGATTATTGATAATTTTTCTGTATTGGAAAAACTTTGCTTTCCATGCCATTTTATTTTCCATGGCCGTAGCAGAGTGGTGTTTTACGTACTGTCCTAAGCCTTTAGGTGCATCGGGATGTGGCTGGCAGGTACAACTTGTGCAGGCACACCGGGCGTCGGGTTCAGGCTGGAGCAGGTATGGGGCTGCGCCAGCGGCTCTGCGCCCTGGCTCCCACAGTCCTTTGCACGCACTCGGGTTCCCCGCGACTCACCCACTCACCGTGTCAGCCACTCCCCGTGTCAGCCACTCCGCAGGTGCCGCTGAAGGTGCTCGGCAGCCCTAGTGACAGTATCACGATTGACTGCTACTGGTTACTTCTGTTAATTGTGTGCTTTAACGTTTAGGTTTATGGAGAATCTGCAGACGGAGATCCAGGAAATGGAGTTCCTCCAGTTTTCCAAAGGTTTGAGTTTCATGAGGAAAGAAGACTTTGCAGAGTGGCTCCTTTTTTTCACTAACACCGAAAATAAAGACATTTATTGGAAAAATGTGAGAGAGAGGCTGTCGGCAGGAGAGGTTCGTATGCCTTTTCGTTATGCTCGTGATGGACAGGACGTAGTAAGTCCGACATCTTTGGAATCCAGTAAAGTGGCTTCCACCTTAACCAGGACGAAGCCGCTGCGTGTTTTCGAGCGTGGGGTCAGGTCGGAGGATGTGGCCCACGTACTGTTTTCTTGGGCTGGACTGTTGCGTGCGGCACACTCGGTGTGGCAGCCGTGAGCTTAGCATTTCCGGTAACGACGGGAACGAGAGGAGGGCACACTCACCCTGTCCCTTCTGTTGCTCTGGAAGTTCTAGCCGGTGCAGATGACAAGGTGCTAGGGTTTTCAAACTTTGTTTGCATATGATGTGATCGTGTGCCTAGAAGACACGAGATTTAAAGTGAAAAACCACTAGAAACAATAAAAATGACATAAAGGGCCTGTTACAGTGGCACGTGTGGATACGTGCGGAACGCATGTCAATAACGACTAATGCACAGTGGTGAGGTTCAGGCGAGTCTCATTCTGTGTATTGTTTTTATAATATATTTTACACTTTGGTTCCAAATTTTTTTCAAAATGGGCATGTGTTTTTATATAATTTTTAAAGCTATTTCTGTAGTGAAGAAAAAGATAATAAAATATAACGAAGAGCGCATTTATAATTGCAGTAGAAATATATGATCAGAAATAAATTTAATAAGAAATATCTGGGAAAAACTTTAAAGTCTCAGTAGCTATAAAACTTACTTAATGACAGAGGCGTTCCCTGTGACTGACTAGAAAGTCAGCGTTACAGATACAGCAGTTCTCCCTTAAATGAGTCGGTAAGTGGAATGGCTTTACCAGTCCGAACAGCCTTGGCTTGCACAGCGCGGGCCCAGCCTGACGTCCCGTGCCTGGCGCAGAGGCACCCTTTGCAGCCCTGCCAGGCCTCCGCCTAGACATCGGGGGTGGGAGACCGCCCACGGGGCCACTCTGGGACGCGGACTTGTCCTGGCTCTGCCATCTTGGAGCTCCAGCATCTGAAAAAAAAAAAACATCACCGTCAGAGGCTGGGGTAGGAAAAGAAGGGGTGAGTCACATCCTGGCAACTAAACGTTTTGTCCTGGAGACACATGACCCAGCCGTTGGCAGGACTGGTCCCACGAGCCCACCCAACTGCGGAAGCGCCCTCTGCTGTGAGCGGGGCTCGGAGGGGAGGCGGGTAGCGGTGAACACGTACGGATTTCCGTGAGAGTGCCACAGACGTTACGTGACGGGCCGGGGCATGCGGGGCGTCTCTGCCTTCCCGTCAGTTTTGCTGTGACCTGAAACCGCTCTATAAAAATATTGTCTGGAGAAAAATTGCCAATCTTGTAAAATGTATCAGCAACTGTTGGTGACTAAAACTGTTGGTGAATATGACAGATCAATTAAACAGAGTATGAAGTCCAGAGAGAGACCTAGGTAGACGTGGGAATTTAGCATGGGTAAAGTCACATCACAAATTAGTGGGAGAAAAGCCGAATTACTAACAAGCGGCATCAGACACTCGCTGGCGTGGAGGAGGAATCCAAGGTCAGTCGTGTCCAGGTCACCGAGCACCAGGCAGTGAGTGCCAGGTGGGTCAGAGCGTGGAACGTTGGAGAGAAAAAGGAGACTGAGCAAGCAGAGGCAGGAACTCGGGGACAGCCGTAAAAATAAATGTCACCTCCCCTCATCCTGCCAACGATGACCGTTAAAGTCAGAAGGAAAGAGGAGCAGGAGGACACCGGCCTCGCATGTAGCCCAGCGTCTAACCTGCAGCGGGGCCTGGGGGCCGGAACCCCAGAAGGGCCTGGCGTCCGCTCCGTTCGAGGTGTGGGCACGCCACGTAGCAGAGCCACAGACTCCGCGCCCACGACGCCGGCGGGCCCCTCAGCGACACCGCACCTCCCCCCTCGCCCCCCACCGCTGACACCACGACTTCGTGTCCTCCGGGCTGGGCCTCCAGGCCTGTGCACAGTTCCCTGCTGTATCCTCACTGGGCCTCGGCGCCCACACCGAATGACAGCGCTCTGGCCCCGATGCCCGCATCCTGCCTCACTCACCTCCCCAAAGGCCCGCTTCCAGACGCAGTCACATGGGGCCGGGGCTCCCCCACATGGCTGGAAGGGACCCAGCTCCGCCCACAGCACAGGCCAGCGCACGCCTTGCACCGCAGCACACAGTGGCCAGCAGCTCACCGCGGGTCCTCCGGCCTCTGACTGGATCTGTGCCTAACCCGCACCGCAGACTCTTCACAGACCTGCTTGGAGAAGAGAAGGTCATGAGCTCAGTGACAGAACAGAAAACTCACTTGCGTTCCGAAGATTGTTTCATGTGCTTCAAAGTAACGAAAGCTCCTTTTCATTGTTCCATTAGAGCATAAGTTTGGACGAGTTCAAGTCATTCTGTCGCTTTACAACCCACTTGGAAGACTTCGCTATTGCCATGCAGATGTTTAGTTTAGCCCACCGCCCCGTCAGACTAGGTAAGTTCCATGAATGGTTCGGTTTGTGTCATCTCTGGTCAGTGTCACCTGGGGGACACCAGTCACGGAGCCACTTATCCGCGAGACAGCGATTGGCCTTCTCACTAGCCCAGTGTGGTCATCTGCTTTTACAGCAGCGAGGCGCACGTCTAACGGTTGCTGGTTGCTTTTACTTTCGCATTGTGCCCCAAGAAGGAGGGGGGAACATTTGAGTTTGAAACGTTGATTAGATTAAAATAGCTGCTTGTCTCATCTTACGGTTACTTTCATGGCATTTCTGAGCCTCATTTATCATTTGAATGCCTTCTTGATGTATATTTCCATCTTTACTTCCCATATAATAAGTGTGGAGATGTGTCTTTTTCTTCTCAAGTTGTGAAAGTCGGATTCTGTCCACCCGGACTGTGTCGCGCGGTGGGTGAGCTGTGTTGTTTCCCCTCTAGCGGAGTTCAGGAGAGCCGTCACAGTCGCCACGGGACAGGAGCTGTCTGACAACATCCTGGACGCCGTCTTCAAGATCTTTGATTTGGATGGCGACGAGTGTCTCAGCCACGGGGAGTTTCTTGGAGTGATGAAAAACAGGATGCACCGGGGATTATGGGTAACATTCTGAGTTTTTAAGTAACTGCGTGTTTACCTGTAATTAAATGGACGGTGCTGCCTAGAATTTGAGCAAATGTATCATCTTAAGTGGCGTTTGCGTCATTTATAAAGAGACATCGTTACACACAGGATGGAGGTCTGACATTTTTCTTTCCTTTTTCTTAAACTGAATCTAATCACAAACTATTCAGAAATCACAGCCTAGAATTTTACTTCGGGTTCCGTAGTGAGATGCACCTAGATTCAAATCCCAGCTTTTTCACCTGATTTTGAGCCTCACGTTCTTCATCTGTACAATGAGGAAACTAATAGAATCTACCAGAAAGAATTATTATGAGAATTAGTTTTCTGACTTGTGCTTTCCCCCTTCGTTGAGAGGAATAATGGCCACACGGTATTTTTAATTCACGAAGCGCACACTTAAGTGCATTATGTCTTCTCGAGGCTTCCCATCAAATATATCACGACCTACAGTTTCTTTCTAGTTTTAGCCAAAGTTAAATCAAAGTTTTAGACTTGTACTTTGTATTCCACCGTAGCTAGTAGCTAGCGTTCCCCAGGAAAAGAGAAACGTTACAAAATGTTACAAAACAGAAACGTTATGAAATCATTACATTTTAAAACCAATATGAGAAAGAAGGTCGCCCAGAGTCGTCTTCATTGTGAGGGAGGAAGCTCCACGCGTGCGCGGTCCCTCCGCCCTCCGTCGCCCTGCGGACACTTGTGTCACGTCCGCGTGTCGCCCCTCACCCTCTCTGCACGGTCCTGTCGCAGTCACCTTCTACGACGTAATCCACCTCAGATGCAGGAAACGACCAGTCACGTCGCACACGCGCGGCCATGCTTAACCTGAGGGAGAATGACCCTCCGTTTCCACTTTTCATTAACAGGTACCACAGCAACTGAGTATACAAGAATACTGGAAATGCGTGAAAAAAGAGAGCATTAAAGGAGTAAAAGAAGTCTGGAAGCAAGCCGGAAAAGGCCTTTCCTAGGAAAAGACTGTGTGCGAATTTCATTGCACCAAATGTGAGAATTTGGGATTTTTTTTTAGGTACGATGTTCATCTCATTGTCTTCATTGATTTCCTTTGTAATATAAAGATGACTCGCACTGCATTCTGATGGATAATTTCCCAATGAGACTTAATTAACGAACTTAGTAAAGAGAAGAAAGTATTCTTTTACAAAAACAGATACTGGCTTCTGTCAGAAGGCCGACGATTGAAGTAATGCCTTGCACTTCGCTAAAATGGAAAACCTAGTAATTCACTGATTTAGTAGACACAGCAGCACAGTATGCTCTGTGGAAGGCTCGGGTACTCACAGACAGCAGTCATTGGCACACAGGGCCAACGTCGCCTCTGCAAGTCCTTATGCTCCCAGTAGGGCAGATTCAGTTCACATTTCAGATCTCGTGGGTGTCTGATACCACATAAACCTCGTGTGCATTTCATTTCAGTTGGCTATATGTTGGTTGTCTTCCAAATAACATACATTTCAATATTCTGTCAGGAAACAATAAAGTATTCACAAAGATACAAAAATTACTGAGGTGTGTTTTGTTTTACATATGTGGTTTAAAAAATGCACATCATTTTTTACATGTAAACACTCTCATCTCAAATCGGTTTATATTCTTAAAAACTGGTATTGGGAGAATCTCGATCACAAGATCAGGATCTCTTGGGATTTATTGGGTTGTAGGTAAGTGTTTAAAATGGCACTAAAAATTAATTGACATTAAATGTAAAATATTACAAAATGGCGTATTTTTAAACTGCAAATAAAAATTATTCTTAAAACACATGCCCTTTGGACTGTCCTGAAATGAAATTCATAGGTAATGTAACCTTACATTTTTTTTAGTAGCATAAGGCACTTACATAACATATAAGTAAAGGCTCTTACAATAAAGTGATATGTAATCAAAATGTATATGTTTGGGCACTACTAGAATATCAAAAGAACTCATATTTTTCTAAAATACTCCTAAGGTCATTACCATCTAGAATACATCTATATATCTATATCTATATATCTGGCTTGGCCTGAGACTTTAGGGACACTTGAGTGAAGGAGATGGGGTAGGGGCCAGGTTTCTCAAAAAGCAGGGTTAGACCTCTGCCCCCAGCCAGAGGAAACCTGCAGGTACCGTGGCCAGGGGAGAAGGAGCCATCTAGATGTCTCTGCATTGTGGTGGTCTCTGCCTGATCTATCCTAGCTCTTAAAGCCTCGATAATAAAGGTGGGGGCTTCACTGTCCTGGACTTGCTTTTCTTTGAAATACTCTTGGACTGGGGCCTGGGTTGAGGGGAGCTCGGGGAAGAAGGAAGATCCATCTGGCTGTTTTTCCTCTAGTGTTTACTGGCTGACTCCTTCCTGTCATTCCACAGTGACCTCAGAGGCCCTCCCTGCCACCCAAGCTCATGCCACGTCTCTTGTCTACCTGCTTTGTTTCTTTTACGACAGTATCTCTAGCTGTCTACATTTATTCGTATGCCTAATATTATCTGTCCCCACTAGAATACAAACCCCACGAGGACACTGACTTCTCGTTCCTCCTCTATCCCTCCCTACAATGAAGATTATCCTTAACCTGGCATAACTTAGTTACTTAATATTCACGAATAGATCGGTTGGTTTCTCAGGGTGCAGTTCTTAGACCACCCATGGGATATTTCTTAAAAATTCGGTTTCTTGGACCCTGCCCCAGACCTTCATAGTTGGAATCTAGGAGTAGGCTCAGAAGTCTGCAATTTTAATAAACTCCAGATGATATTGTCAAAAAATATATATTTTGATTATGTATACATATAAATAATCAAAAAATAAAACAAATGAACGCAATAAAAAAATAAGCAGTATGGATTTGGGTAATTCAAGGGAAGGTGAGATAGTGAGCAGGAAATGGATCTGAGTGGCTAAGGAAAAGCATTTGCCCCCTAGTAGCCAGAGAAACGCAGATTAAAACCACGATGCGGAGTTCCAAGTATCAGACTGGCAAACAATAGAAATCTGAGAATGACAAGTGCTCGTGTGGACCTAGGCATGGGATCCCTCGGGTGCTGCTGTTCACCCCGTGACTTGAAGTCTCGCTCTTGGATAGATGCCCCCAGAGAAACAGCACAGACCTACTTGAGGGCAAGTTCAAAGATGCTCATCCCAGTACCAATCACAGTAGTGGGAACTAGAGGGACCAAGTGTCCATCACCAAAGACGTCTAGAAAAATCCCTGCCTGCTAGGGATGCTGGGCAGGAATTAGAACTATAACCTGGAACAATATTTCGGTGGACCGAAATACAATATTGAATTTAAAACAAACGACCAATAGCAAATACAGTTTACGTAAGTTAAAAATACATACGAAAACAACGTTATCGGCAGAGGGGAAGAGGGAAGGCAATGGCAAGAACCGGGGTGAAGGGGGAAAACAATCGTGAAATGAAATGAGGGAGGCATTGCTTAGACCAAGGACGATGCTTTGCCCCAAAATGAGGCGACCAACTCCATTCCAAGTCCAACGAAAAACAAAATAGCCACGCAAGAGACCTGAGGTCTGCAACATCACCTAACAGTGGCTTCATGTTACGATTTAATAGCATAATGTATCCAGAGAAAACTTGTCTCATGATTGTACATCGGATTTCTCTCCAGAAACCATAAAAGCAAGAATAGAACGGAGTGAAGTTTTTATTTAAAGGAATTGGGGGGAGGGAACCCACTAACCTAGAATTCTGTATCCGGCAACATTTAGAGAAATTTCTTGATATTCCCTAGGGAAGTATGGACAACCTGCAAAGTCAGAGTTTGATGCAAATTACGAAAAATCAGAGAGAAGTTGAGTTTTATTTAATGAAAATTGCATGCTCGCAAAAGCTGGGGTGCAAAGGGACACCAATAGCACTCCAACGCCCTAGAATAAACGGGACAAAAAGGCGAGGTGCAGGGAGAAGAACCTTACGGAGAAAAACGAAAGGAATCGCGCCGATCGCGGGCGGTGGCACCTCAGTTCCAAGTGAAAACAGTAAAAGAGGCGAACGCCGCGCGGCCGTCCACGAGGCGGCGCTCTCGCCTCTCGGAACGGTTCCCGCCCGCGCGCGCCGACTGCCGCCCGTTCCGCCGCGACGCCCGGGCCCGCGGCGCTGGGCCCAACGCCCGCCAGCCCTCGGGGGACGCACTCGGCGTCGGCGCGCTCGCCGCCAGCGCGCGCGGCCGCGGCGCGTCCTCCGCGGGGAGGGGGAGGCGTCTTCGGCCCACCTGGCAGCACGTGGCCGCCGGCCGGCGTCGCTGCTGCGCCAGACTGTCCCGAAGGCCGCGCGCGGCATTCCCTCCCCTGCCGGTGGCCTCGCGGGGGGCGGAAGGGAGAAAATATCTTGGCTGCAACATTTCTAACGCCTGCGTTGACACGATACGTGGACACCTGGCCCTGGGAGAGAAGAGCGTCCCTTAACAACTCCTTTACGGTGCGCGGCGCGTCCCCGCGGCCCTCCCCCGCTCCAGACTCCGCAGCCCAAAGAGAAGGAATGGCGTGCTCGCTGCAGCGTCATTTCACATGCAAAAAACCTGGGACGCTCTCAAATGTCCCGTGACAGTGGGCGTGATGGCCATGCAGCCGGATGCTGGGCGGCTGTCGCCACGGTGAATGAATGCATCCGTCCGCGGAGCTGCGGGTGGCCAAGCTGACGTCTCTCTGTCCCGCTCCCTTGCATTCGCGTCTGCTTCGTGAGGCCAGGCAGGACAAGAGCCAGCGTCGTTGGGCCCTGCAAGGGTGCAGGGACGCGCCCGGCTGCCTGGGATCCTGCCAGCGTCCCCAGCCGCAGCCTCACCCCAGCAGCAGTTGGTACCAGCTCCCCGCGCGTGTTGTTGTTATTGTTTTGGCATCACCAGAACCAGCTCGTTGTGTCCTCCTGGAGAACCGGCACCAGCTGGCCTGCGCCCGCCCCCCCACCCTGCCGCGAGCTTCCGGATTCTGCCGCCCCCCAACCTCTTCTCCCCTTGCCGGGGCCTTGGGCGGCATCTCCTCCCGCAGGTACGTTCTCTGATGTTCCTCAGTCCTCTGACGCCTGTTAAACCAGTTCCTCACATTGACTCTTCCTCTGTGGAAATTCTTAACGTGGACCTGGACTGGTGCAGCCACCACAAGCCAGGAAGTATAGGTACGCAATAGGGACAGGTAATCAGACTGGCAGGCGCGCAGACGCACGTGTGCGTTAGAACAAACATACAGACACCTGCACGTGTGCCGTAGATGCACATGTACGTACAAGGGCATAAGTACACATTTCACATCAAGTACACATACGCTACACACTCACACCTCCTATCTAAAATTCCAGCTCGTCCTCACAACAAGCCCTCTGTTCCACAGAAGACACGAATGGGGGCTACGACAAATTCCACAAGCTACGGAACTGTTAAATGACAAAGCTGGGGTTTGAACCCAGGTAGCGCCGACTCCGCGATCTGCCTTTTTTCTACCATGCCCAAGGTCCATGTGTCCTTAACAGTGTTCTACATCAATCCCTAGGCTAGCCCACAAGTGTTTTTGGACCTCGTCACACAAACAAATGACCACACTGTCCTAGAGAATGTAACCACCACGTGCAGGACCACCACGTGCTTCTGTGGCTGAGTTACGGGAGTTCGAGGAGACTGCAGGCTAGGTGTCATCCGTTCACTTAGTTAATGTGTTTATTGCTTTTCGTGTGGCTGCCCGGGTGCCTAGCTCACAATGCCAGCAAAGCAAACCTGTTCCCTCCTCCCAAAAGCATACAGTCTAGGAAAGTTGTCTTTAATAAAATCATCACACGTAGGAGAGGTACCTCAGAGGTTTATAGGGGGACCTTAGGCTGCGTGAGTACAGGGCCATTCCAAACGCCGAGCACCCACCCCCCCACACGCGCACAGATAAACACACAAACACATAAACGCGCAAACATAAACACACACATAAATGCACAAACACGCACACACATAAATGCACAAACACACACATAAATGCACAAACACATGAACACACACAAATGCACAAACACGAACACACACGCGCACACAGATAAACACAAACACATAAATGCACAAACACACATAAATGCACAAACATACATAAACACACACACGAACAAACACATAGACACAAACGTACTGCACACAAGCACACACCCAAGAGCTTAGCACCTGCTCCTCTGCCATCTGCAGTGGCACGTCCCCTGGGCTTTTGTTGGCTGGGACTTGTCAGTCCTCACTCCAGAGTGACCTCAAGTGGAGATCCCAGCAATGAAGGTGGAGCTGTGTGATGTTCCCTGAAAACCCCACTCCCCTCTGGCCACGAGACCATCAACGTTTCCGTGGCAGCAGCCATGCCCAGCTTTCCCCTGCGGCCTGGATGCCATCAGTAACAAGGCCTGCACCCATCCATGGACAAGTGGCCAGGCTTCTGGGGGACGGACCCCCAGATGTGCAAACACAGATCTCACCAGACCAGAAACTCTTGCTGTATCAGGGCCAGGAGTCTGTTTGTCACTCCACCGCCACAGCTAAATTTCTGAACTCCCTTTTGACCACATTTTATTAGCCAAGGAACAGATCATTAGTCAACTTTGCAGCAGAGGAAAAGCAACGGGCCTGTCACGGCCACGGCCCACAGATGGCGTGCGGATTAGAGGGCGAAGCTGCAGACACACAGGGTGGTCACGCAGCCTCAAGGCGCCTCTCCCAAAAACTTGATTACTGTGATGGTTTCAACAGATGTCCACAGTTCCCTGACATCCCTCCGATTTAACTTAATTCCTCTTCCTTCAAGTGTGGTTGGACTTCATGACTGTTTTCTAATGGATAATGTAGTGTGACTTCACGGTGGAGACAGCCCCTTAACCAAGTGATCGAAGCTAATGTCACAGTAAGAAGGCGTGTTGTATCTGCCCGCCAGGCAGGCTGTGAGGAGGGGCGCACAGTCTCTGTGGTTTTCTTCCCCAAGATCCATAGCCCAGTCTACCAGAAAACAGACAAATCCAAATTGGGGGACATTCGACAAAATACCTGACTAGCAACCTTTTGGAAAGCGCTTTTGCATGCAAAGCAAGGAAGGACTGGAAAGCGGCCGAGACTGGAGGAGACTGAGATGCGACTAAGTGCAATGTGGGGCCCGGAACAGAACGGGGCGTTGGTGGGAAAACTGGTAAAACTCAGTCTGCGCTTCCATCCAAAGCGTTGTGCCACTTTCTTAGTTTCGATGAACACACCACAGTCACGTAAGGTGTCGCTTTTGGGGAAGCTGGGCGGAGGAACTGCACTATCTTAGTAACTCTTCTGCAAATTTAAAACTATTTAGGAATGAAAAGATTTAAAAAGAAAAGGGAAAAAAGCCGCCGTAAGCTGGAGCCCAGCTCTACGCACGCGCACAGCGTTTCTGCTGCTGAAGCGCCAAGGGACAGTTGCTTTCGCACTCAGCCAAGTCACGCTCTGTGGAGGAGAGGTCGGCCCTGTAAGGTTGCGAGCGACCCCTTAGCAGCCAGGCGAGGCCACACGGGACTCAGGTGAGCCAGGCCTGAAGGAGGCGTGGGAAGTACAGGGTGAGGGGACGTGGGGCAGAGCGCACAGGTGGGGGCAGCTCCGCCAGGACGGAGGAGCCTGTGCTGAGGTTCGGGGAAGGAAGGAAGTCACGGGGACACAAGTGAGAACGGCCAGGAGCAAGCCGGGGAGAAAGGGCCGAGGAGATGGGGAGGGTAGGGGCGCGGGGCTGTGGGGCCTCCGAGGCGGGCAGGCTGGTGCCAGGCACTCAGGTGCTCAGCGGGTTTGATTTTCCGAAGGCCCACTCCAGTCGTGGCGTGGATGGAGGCGAACAGAACGCCAGCAAGAACAAGGGCGGCGCTGAGCCAAGATTTTGTCTCTGTCGCCGGGCTGAGGACAGTGCCTGGCGCCAAGCAGTGTTTGCTGAGTGAGTGAATAAGGCAGGAACGCGGAGGGTGACGGGAGGAGGGCAGTGTCAGCCTGCCAGCAGGTAGGGGGCCGGTGAGGGGCTCAGCGGCAGGTGAGCTGAGCCGGAAGTGGGCCAGCCTGGGGGCTGCCAGCTTCCAGAAGCCGCTCCCACGCCCTCCTCCTCCTTCCCCAGACCTGGGAGTCAACACCAAAGGACTTGCCACTTTCCCTGACTCATGTGTTTCTGATGCCAGACACGGCCCTTCTGAGGTTCTCCAAGAATATTTACATTGTCGGGAGAAGAGGGAAGAATGGTTTTACGTTTCTTCGTGGGTTTCGGCCGACCCCCCCACTTTTACGGCTTGACATTTTCAAAAGACTGTGGTACTAGGCCGCACTGCAGCAGGAAGCCGAGGCGGAGGCCTGTGTCGGCACCTCCCATGTTGACATTAATCACCACCTGCTACTGTACATCAGGCATCGTCTTAACAATGATTACAAAAGTATTACATGATTTTGTAGAACTGTGGAAAATACAAAAGCAAATCTCTGCTGCTAACATTCTGCCCCCATCTTTCCCCCGTGCACCTTTATGTAAAAAAATGAAATGTAGCATTTCTTCTGTTTCCATTAACTCTAGTTACTGAGCTGGTTGGTTGTAACTTCCTCTTTTCACGTGTTTTCTGTTTCCACTCCCTTTTTGTTGCTCTTCTGACCTTCCATTGGACTGAGGAAGTTTGCTCTATTTTGACTGGTACATGGTTTCCGAGCTGCCCTTGTCCTTCTCCCGACCTCAATTCAGAGCTAGAACTTAAAATGGCATTTTGAGATTCCTAGTTGATCCTAACAGTGGGGAGCCATAGATCTAGTCACCAGGCCCACTGGCAGCTCGGTTCACTTCCATCTCAGGGAGCTTCGGTGTGTCCTCCTGTCTCTGTTAAGAGGCACCATCCTGGGGGCTGATTGGCACAATTTTTATTCTGCTTCATTTATTGGGGGCTGGGGGAGAGGGAGGTTGGGGATGGAGGTTTGAACCCGGGTTTGTTGCTTTTCTATTTTTAGATTTACATCTACCATTGCTGCTTTGGGAGCAGAGTGGGTGCGTCAGTTGATCTGAAGTCTTAAACAGCTTCCTTATCTCCTTCTCCACTGTCACACCGTTGTGTTAAGCCATCTGATTTG
>NW_011888833.1:4127192-4128884 GCF_000151845.1 Pteropus vampyrus | reverse complement strand
AAAAAATGAAATGTAGCATTTCTTCTGTTTCCATTAACTCTAGTTACTGAGCTGGTTGGTTGTAACTTCCTCTTTTCACGTGTTTTCTGTTTCCACTCCCTTTTTGTTGCTCTTCTGACCTTCCATTGGACTGAGGAAGTTTGCTCTATTTTGACTGGTACATGGTTTCCGAGCTGCCCTTGTCCTTCTCCCGACCTCAATTCAGAGCTAGAACTTAAAATGGCATTTTGAGATTCCTAGTTGATCCTAACAGTGGGGAGCCATAGATCTAGTCACCAGGCCCACTGGCAGCTCGGTTCACTTCCATCTCAGGGAGCTTCGGTGTGTCCTCCTGTCTCTGTTAAGAGGCACCATCCTGGGGGCTGATTGGCACAATTTTTATTCTGCTTAATTTATTGGGGGCTGGGGGAGAGGGAGGTTGGGGATGGAGGTTTGAACCCGGGTTTGTTGCTTTTCTATTTTTAGATTTACATCTACCATTGCTGCTTTGGGAGCAGAGTGGGTGCGTCAGTTGATCTGAAGTCTTAAACAGCTTCCTTATCTCCTTCTCCACTGTCACACCGTTGTGTTAAGCCATCTGATTTGTACTGCTGTGGTCTCACAACCCTAGGAAACTAACAGCTGTGTCATAAGCAAAATGGCCTAACAGAAAGAGATTGTGTGCAGCTGATGCGCTCAAGAGACTTCTGGAGGACATAGCGTTTGCGCGGAGCTTTAGAGATGGCAGGATGGAGGCAGCCTTTAAGTCGTCGTTTTCCGCGTCGATCCAAATTCCACCTGGAAGCCTGACCCTCATATGCAGGCTCTGTGCAAAACGAGCAGAATGCGATTCACTTTAATGCGTCAGACTCACTGTCAGCGTTGCCACGGACGTGACTATCAAGGTATGCGATCTGGGAGAACAAAATATGTTACACACTGTTAGTGTTTCTAACACAAGTGTGCGGCGGTTAAATGCTTTTTGCTCTCACAGCCTTTATATCCCACTGTGTAAGGGGGACGTGTGCTTCGTGCGGGCCTCGGTGACAGCAGCTAATTCCCATCTTGGTCTAAGCGCGGTGGACACGGCAGAACCAAAAACGCGGTTTGGAGGGCCGCGTAGCCGCTGTCTGCACAGTGGGGCGACCGGGCGCTGCTGCGGTCACTGGCATTGCTGACCAGACGCTCCGCCGGTGCGGAAACCCTCGGAAGCGCAGGAGGCGTCCGCGGGGCAGGGAGAGAGCTGCGGCTCCCGCGGCCCGGCCAAGCTCCAGTTCGGCTTCAAACCGACAGACGCCACGCGGCTCGCAGCCCGCCTCACAGGCATCTACGGGGTCGTCCACCTTGGAGAAGCGGAGGGGTTCGGCCCGAGGTGCGGGGCACAGGGCGTCGAAGTGCGGTTCGCCCGCAGGGGCGCACATCGCGCCCCTGCGGGCCTGACACAACGTGCGAACCGCGCCCGCACCGGGTGGCCGGGTCCCGCCCGACTCCAGATGGGCCCTGCGAGAGCGGGGCGCGCAAGCCGAGAGCGCCCACCCGCACGCTCGCCCGTCCCGGAAGTGTTTACCGTCAGGCACCGCCTCCGCCCACTCGGCCTCCTCGCCCCCTGGGCGGTCCTGAGCCGAGGCCCCGCCCCCGACGCACAGGGGTGTCTGCCGGACGCGAAGCCACGCCCTTGGGGGGGCGGGACCTGGCGTGGGGCGGGGCTGCGGC
>NW_011888833.1:4123344-4126389 GCF_000151845.1 Pteropus vampyrus | reverse complement strand
TGCCTGCGGACCGACGGCGAGCGGGACGCGTCCCCTCTTCGTGGCCGTTCGTCCCGCGGCTTCCCGTTCCGCCCCCCTCGGTCCGAGGTCGCGTTCTGCGCTATCGGCTGCCACTCCCCTCGGTAGCTCTCGTCCCCGGGGTCGCCCCACTGCCGCACAGGAGCGGGGGGCCTCCCGCACCCCTCTAGGACGCAAGGTGCCGCTTTGAATAGGTGATTACGGCGGGAGGAAGTTGGTTGTCCTCGGAGCATGGAGGGCTGCGGCTCTGTGACACTGAGTAGTGGCCCCGTCCGCGCAGCGATTTCGGACTTGCTCCGGCCCCCTCCGCGGCGTCCCGTGTGTCTGCTGCTCGTACGTAGCCGCTGTTCGCGGAAACTTAGGGCCACACGGTCAGCGGTGTTCCTGAGAGGATCCCCTTGGTGGCCCGGGATGACCTAGTCTCAGTGTCCAGCCTGAGTCCACAGCTGCCTAAAGGACCGCTGTTATATATACTTAAAAAAAAAAAAAAAAAAGCCAGATGAGATAGATAGGAACGTAGGGGTGCAAAGCCGGGCTCCCACCTCCTTGAAGGTGGCACCTGAGGACGTGCAGTTACGGCTCTCGGATACGCACCTGCTTACAACCCAGGCCCGCGCATGGAGGAAGGTTTGAGGGTAGGCTTCTGAATGAAAACATCTACCTGTAAGACGGTTATTTTGTACCTGTAGGGTATTTAATTTCGAGGAAAACTATTTCTGCAAGTAGGCCCAGAATTAATTAGTTGTGGGCTACATTTCCAAATAATAACCTGTTGGGTAGTGTTTGGTCTCATCCTTTTGGATATCAAAGTGTTTGGCAAAAACGATGCTTGAATCAATTAAACGACTAGCATCAGGTATTTCTTGAGGCAACTCCCAGAAGGCGATGGTGTCCATAGGATCCTTATCAGTTTATGACGATGCTTTATCTCATCTTTTCTTAAGTGGGCAGTTATTCCAAAAGTTGTGCCAGCCTTAGTGCTGTTGGAAGAGTATTCCCACCCTGTTTTAATGCCACAGCAGTTTTGAGTAAAGCTTCTGAAGGAACACTAAAAACGTGTTTATGTTGAAGCTACGTTTAACCTATCAAAAGGTGCCGTCAAAAGCGAAGAAAGAAAATGGTCTGAATTGAGCAGGACTGTGTGCCAGTGGGGGCAGAGGGCAGCCTGGTTGTCTGATCTGAGCCCCTGGCATCTCTGCAGGATCATACCCCAGGATTTCATTCGGTTAAAGCATTCTGCAGCATCGAAGGCCCGGTGCTTGGCCCTGTGGGGACAGCTCTTCCATGGGGCTTGCGCTTGATGCTTCTGACTTCCCATGTTGAATGAGGGAGAACTTGGGAGGTCTGCAGTGTCGCTGGACTGTACAGTGGAGCAGAAAAGTTCGTTCACTCTCCTATAAAACTGCCCTTTGAACTACTTGTGTATAATTATGTTTTCATTAGCACAGACCCACTCGTTGAAATATATCAATATATAACTTTATAGGAGCTTAAAATTGAGTGAAGTGTGAGTTTTACTTAAAGTGCTGTTTAAATAATTTTTAGAGAATTTTCATAGCTTCTCGTATTTATCAAACTAGATGGGAGGGATGATGATGATGAGATCTTTGCATGTGTTAATTTATTTATTACTCATAATAATCTCCGTGAAGGTAAGTGATTTGTCCAGGGGCGTAAGGCGGGCGCATGGCACAATCAGAATTGGGGCTCCTCTGGGGCCCGCATCTCTGCAGTTGGCTGCTGTGCGAGGCGAGGCTGCCCGTTTATCCAGACCTGGACACTGGGCAGATTTCAGTCTCGTTCATGACCCACTTGTGTAAGGCAGTTCTTTTAAAAGGTAGCAGCAGAAGGCTCGTAAGTAACTCGGGTAATAAAAACGCCTAGCCCTCCGTAGGACACTTGAACAGATGAATTGTGTCTGAGGGGCCCTCATTTCATCACAGCCTCTGTAATTTCCTCGTTTTGTAACTACACAGACACACACACGATTCATAACTCCTGTTACAGGAAGGAGTGAGATTGATGAAGTTGAGTAAGAAGCAGTGAATCTCAGGTGGCCACTCACAGAGGATGATTAAGTGATCAGTAGCAGTGATGCCTGACTTTAAGTCAAACTGAAATTCTCCTTCGATCTTCTCCTGGGAGTGGTAGTCACACATATGAATTTAGTTATCGGTGGGTTCACCAGTTTTTTCACTTTATTCAAGACGGTTGTTCAGGTCCCCGGGGCTGTCCCAGAACCTCCCGTTCAGCTCCTTTGTACCCAGCAGCAGTAGTTGCCACTCTCGTTTGGCATGTGGAGGACCTTGGAGAGTCTAAGGTGATCTAGTTCAGTCTCTATTTCACTCCTGAGGAAACTGTTGCTTGGTAGAACTATGTGGTTTGTGTAGGGATTGTTAAGCCTTTTATATTTTTCAGAGAGAAATATGGGTCTCTATGTGTAATATATGTCTCCTTCATAATTCTTTCAAATGTGCAGTGAGACAGAATAAATAGCTTAACCGTCAACTTTGAGCGCCCTGTCTCGACACAATTGATTTCAGTGTTTTATTGACTTCAAAAGGATCAGCTTTAGATTTCATTGATTTTTCTATTTTCGATTTCATCTATTTCTTATCTAATATTTATTATTTTCTTCTTTTATTTTGGATTTAATTTGCTCTTTTTCTAGTTAAGTAATATGGATATAATTGATTCGAGTCCTTTCTTAGGTGTTCAGTCCTATAAATTTATCCCTAAATACTGCTTTATTTGCATCTTATCAATTGTAATATATTATATTTTCATTCAATTCAAATTATTTTCCTGTTTCACTTTTGATTTCGTCTTTGACCCATGGGTTATTTTAGAAGTGTACTGTTTACTTTGGAGTTATTCGGGGATTTTCCAGGTATCTTTTTGTTCCTGATCTTAAAATTTAATTCCATATGGTCAGAGAACATACTTTGTGTGACTTGAGTCCTTTAAAACAGGGGTCCCCAAACCCCGGGCCACGGACCAGTACTGGTCCATGGCCTGTTAGGAACC
>NW_011888833.1:4113242-4123294 GCF_000151845.1 Pteropus vampyrus | reverse complement strand
TGGTAGTCACACATATGAATTTAGTTATCGGTGGGTTCACCAGTTTTTTCACTTTATTCAAGACGGTTGTTCAGGTCCCCGGGGCTGTCCCAGAACCTCCCGTTCAGCTCCTTTGTACCCAGCAGCAGTAGTTGCCACTCTCGTTTGGCATGTGGAGGACCTTGGAGAGTCTAAGGTGATCTAGTTCAGTCTCTATTTCACTCCTGAGGAAACTGTTGCTTGGTAGAACTATGTGGTTTGTGTAGGGATTGTTAAGCCTTTTATATTTTTCAGAGAGAAATATGGGTCTCTATGTGTAATATATGTCTCCTTCATAATTCTTTCAAATGTGCAGTGAGACAGAATAAATAGCTTAACCGTCAACTTTGAGCGCCCTGTCTCGACACAATTGATTTCAGTGTTTTATTGACTTCAAAAGGATCAGCTTTAGATTTCATTGATTTTTCTATTTTCGATTTCATCTATTTCTTATCTAATATTTATTATTTTCTTCTTTTATTTTGGATTTAATTTGCTCTTTTTCTAGTTAATTAATATGGATATAATTGATTCGAGTCCTTTCTTAGGTGTTCAGTCCTATAAATTTATCCCTAAATACTGCTTTATTTGCATCTTATCAATTGTAATATATTATATTTTCATTCAATTCAAATTATTTTCCTGTTTCACTTTTGATTTCGTCTTTGACCCATGGGTTATTTTAGAAGTTTACTGTTTACTTTGGAGTTATTCGGGGATTTTCCAGGTATCTTTTTGTTCCTGATCTTAAAATTTAATTCCATATGGTCAGAGAACATACTTTGTGTGACTTGAGTCCTTTAAAACAGGGGTCCCCAAACCCCGGGCCACGGACCAGTACTGGTCCATGGCCTGTTAGGAACCAGGCTGCACAGCAGGAGGTGAGCAGGGAGGAGCAAGCGAGCGAAGCTTCTTCTGTATCTGCAGCCGCTCCCCAGCGCCAGCATCACCGCCTCAGCTCCGCCTCAGACCATCAGGCATTAGATTCTCATGGGAGCACCTTTCCCTGGTGCCAAAAAGGTTGGGAACCGCTGCTTTGAAATGTATTTAGGCTGTTTTATGGACCAGAATGTGGTCTGTCTTAGAAGTGTTCCATGCGCATTGGAGAAAAATATATTCTGCATCCAGCAGTATCCTTTGCTGTGTTTTGGTCATTCTATTATGTCATAATGCTCCGCGAATGCCAGTTAGGGCAAGTTGGTTGATAGTGTTGTTCAAGTCTTCTCTGTTCTTGCTGATTTTCTATTCTTTCAATTAATTATTAAGGGAAGTGTGACTATAATTGTGGATTTGTCTACTTGTCCTTGTAGTTCTATGTTTTTGCTTCATGTTTTATAGCTTTGTAATTAGGTACATGGAATGTTTAGGATTGTCATGTACTTTTGAGGAATTGATCCTTTATCATTATGAAATGACTTTCTTATCCCCGGTGATACCGTTTGCTTTGAAATCTATTTTGGCAAACAGGATCATGTCTGCTCATCTTTCTTTTAGTTAGTGTTAGCATGGTATGTCTTTCTCCTTTTACTTGAACCTGTTTATTTGTTTATATTTAAAATGCATTTCTTGTAAGCAGCATATAGTTAGGTCTTGTTTTTTTAATGCAATCTGAAAATCTGCCTTTCCCCACTCCCTCTTCCGCCCCTGACCTACGGATGTTGCTGTCTCGCCTTAAGAACTGGATCTCTGAAGGCGGGGCATCTCCTCCCACGCGCTCACGGCACACACCCAGGGCCTGGTGCACCCGGAGCCTGATCCGTGGCTCCACCTGGGGCGCGAACCCAGGGACCTTCTGCGTGTCAAGCAGACGTGCTAACCACTACACTATGGAGCCATCCCACCTTTATTTAAATTGAAGTGTAATAATTGACATACAGCATTGTATTCGTTTCAGGTATATAACATAATGATTCAGTATGTGTATATATTGAGAATTCATCACCAGAGTAACTCTAATTAACATTCATCACCACACATAGTTACAGGTTTTTTTTCCTGGCGATGAGAGGTTTTAAGATGTGCTCTCAGCAACTTTCAGATATACAGCTCAGTATTATTAACCTTCGGCACCGGGCTGCACAGTCGCTGCCTCTTAATTGGGGTGTTTTGACCATTTACATTTAATGTGATTATTGATATGGTTAAATATACATCTCATCATTTGCTATTTTTTAATCCGTCCTATCTGTTCTTTGTTCTCTTTTCCTCCTCCTTCTGCCCTCTTTTGAATTAATCAAATTTTTAATGATTTAAAAATTTTGAATTATTTTTTTAATATAGTCTTTTGTAATTTATTTATTTTTAAATTTATTTATTTAAATTAGTTTCAGGCATATAGTACATTGGTTAGACTTCTATATAGTTCGTAAGACGATCCCCCCAATTACTCTCACCCTCCCCCGGCCCTCCACCTGCCATCATATTAATGCTGACTGCATGCCCTCTGCCGTGCTCCCCAGTGCTGTGACCAACTATCAGCTACTAATTAGTGCTTCTTTAACCCTTCACCCCATTCTCCCAGGCCCCCAACCACCCTCCCCTCTGTCTGTCACCATATTGTCCACTATATTTGTGAGTCTGTTTTTGATTAGTTTGTTCTTTTTCTTCCTTAGATTCCGCATACAAGTGAAATCATATGGTATTTATCTTTCTCTGACTTATTTCACTCAGCATAATAATCTCGAGGTCCATCCATGTCGTTGCAAATGGTAGGATTTCATTTTTTTAATGGCTGAGTAATATTCCATTGTATATATGAACCATAACCTCTTTATCCAGTCATCTCTTGATGGGCATTTAGGTTGCTTCCATATCTTGGCTATTGTAAATTGTGCTGCCATGAATATTGAAGTGCATAGATCTTTACGAATTATTGTGTTGGTTTTCTTTGAATTATTTTTATGATCGTTTTCTCTTTGTTGGCTTATTAGGGGTAACTCTGTTATTTTAGTGACTGCTTTAGGGTTTACAGCATACACCTTTAACTTATAATCAGCCTCCAGGTAATATGCCACTGCACATATAGTACCTTAAAGAAGCTTCTGTCTCTTCCCTCCCAGCTTTTATGTTGTCATGCATTTTATGTCATAAAACACACTATATTGCTGCAATTTTGTTTAAACAGTTTATTTTCAAAAAAGATTTTAATAATAAAACAAATCTTATGTATTTACCCATGTAGTTACCATTTCTAGTGCTCTCCATTCTTTTTTCTAGATCAGTATGTACATCTGCTATTATTTTCTTTTGCCTGACATTTATTGTAGTGTAGGTCAGTTGGCGATAGATGATTGCAGCTTTTGTATTCTGTAAAAGTTTTTATTTTGCCTTTGTTTTTTTAAACAACTTTATCAAGGTATAATTTACATACCATAAAATTCACTCATTTGAGATGTACAGTGCAATGATTTATAGTAAACTCACCAAGCTGTGCAGTCATCACGGCCACCCCATTTAGAATATTTGTCACCGCAGTCAGATCCCTTGCATATGGTTAATTCCTGTTTGCATTCCCCAGGCAACCATCAATCTGCATTCATTCTACGTTTGCCTTTTCTGGACATCTCACGTAAACAGAGTTAAGTGGTCTTTGCGTCTGCTGTCTCTCACATGTTTTTGAGGTTTATTCGTGTTATAGTATGTATCGATATTTCTCCCTTTTCTTCTACTTCACATTCTAATTTGTGTTTTTCTGTTTTAAAAATATATTTGCAGTTTTATTTAAGAATATGTTTTTCATAAGCCTCCAGAAATCATTCATACATTGAATTAGAATATAAACAAATATGTACTTTATTATATCATATTTAAATATTTGAAAAATCCTGCTTATGAGATGTATGGTATGGTCAGGTCCTATTCATTTTTGTATCCACTAGACTAGTGGATAGGGGTCCCCAAACTCTGGGCCACAGACTGGTACCGGTCCGTGGCCTGTTAGAAACCAAGCTACCTGGCAAGAGGTAAGCAGCGGGCGGGCTAGCGAAGCTCCATCCGTGTTTGCAGCCGCTCCCCAGCGCCAGCATCACCGCCAGCATCACTGCCTCAGCTCCACCTCAGATCCTAAGGCGTTAGATTCTCACAGGAGCACCCGTCCCTGGTGCCACAAAGGTTGGGGACCACTACTCTAGAGTCTCATTACTGGTAGGCTTTCAATTAAGATGTGTTGAGCTGAATAGAATCATGCCCTTATAAACTCACTTGAATCATGTTTGAAAATGTTAGAATGAGCATCCACAATAGCAGCACTAACTAAATTATAATCACCAAACATGTCGCCACAGTCTTTGGGGCTAAAGACATGATAATTGTGTATTGTTTCTGCAGTCTTTGTTTTGGATTATGAAACAGTGAGTCTTCGAAATTGTGCTGATAGTGTTTTTAAAAATCTGGCTTATGTAATTCTCAATGGTTGACATAATTATAGAAAAAGTTAAAACATGAATTGGAAAATTTTTAAAAATCTTTTTACTAATTTTGTTACTTCCTATCTGTTTTCACAGCTGGAGTATAATAATTTTCTATATAACTTGCCTTTTGAAAGCTATAGTGCCCTGCCTTTATTTTTTTTTAAGAACGGATTTTTTTCTTAAACTGCTGGGAAGTTCATCGGTCCTGGCACCAGATGTTGACACCAGAAAGTAAATTGGTGGGAGAGGACTTCTATATGTCCATAAACCCAAACCCAGACGAACAAAAAGGCCTTTATGTTTTCTTTGGTATAAATTCCATATAAAATTTCTTCTTTGGACCGTCACCGCTGTCTCGTGAGACAGGACATATGGAGGGAAAAGGCGCTGGAATCGCACAGAGCCCTGGCCTGGCCTCCCCTCTGGCCCTGGCCCCTGCGGCCGGGGAGAGCGGCTCGCCAGGGCTGGCCCGGGAGCTGTGCGCTTGGCGCTCCTGCTTGGGCATCTCATGGGCACCTCGGGCTTCCTAGGTCCAGAGCGAATCGAGAGTTTCTTATGCTCTCCTGAACCCGCTCCTCCTACCGAGTGACAGTTTTGTCTTCCACATCCGGTTAACCGGCGAGTCCTGTCTTTTCACCAGAAGTGGCCGGGCTGTTGGTCCTCCCCGCTGCGGGAAGCTCCGGGCGTGCGGGGCGGGGACACGTGCGGTAACCTGCACCCCGCACGCCTCGTGAGGAGGCCCGTCCGTTGCCGCCGCGCCCGGGTCAGTGCGGCCGGCCTTGGCCTGGCCTTGGCCGGGAAGTGATGTGTGTGGTCTGCAGCCGCACCCGGGTGCACCTTCCCCAGGCTCTCCAGAACGTCCCGGTCACCCCGGGAGGGACCGTGTGGGGAGAGACGCCCAGCCGGGATGAGCGCGGTGCCCAGGCCCCCGACGCGGGCACGAGGCCGCCTTCGGCGCCAGCGGGTCCCAGCCCGAAGCGCTGATCGCCGCCGTGCGACGGAATAGTGGCGGCGTTGAAAGTCGCTCAGTCTGGTGGTGCGTCCCGGCGCATCGTCGCCGCATCATCGGCACCTTGTGTCCGGGCCCTCCCTCCGCACCCCACCCTGTCCTCTCTCGTATCCTGTGTGGGCTACACGAAGCAGTGAGGGACCCCTGTGACGTCAGGACCCTGTCGTCACATCTTCCCCAAACCTCGGCTGCTTCCCGCCACGTCAAGGAAGCCCGAGGCCCCCTCCGTCGTCTCCTCCTGCCATCGCCCCTCCCCCGTCACTTCCTTCCCACCCCCTCGATTGGTCTGTGCCCGCCGCGCTGGTCCTGGCTGTGCCGTAATGCTGCGGCGGGGTCTCGGGGGATTTAGTCGCTGAACTTGTTCTCGCGCTAGAAAATGGGGCGATGCCATCCTAGAACCGGAGAGCTTAGGGGGGCCCGCCTTCGGGTGCCAGTGGGGGCTGGGGGGGACTTCGCTAGCCGTGAGCTCGCCTTCTGTCGCCTTCCCTTTTCTGGTGGGAGGTTTGCTTTGTCGTGTTTTTAATGCTTAGAGTCATGTTGTCCCCCCCTCACCATCTTTAGTGACTGAGGAGCGCGTCCCCACACAGTTCGTAGTAACAAGTATGTTCCTAAGTGGCTGTATTTGCAGACCACGTTGCACAAGCCTGTGCCCGTTTAGCTCTGACCGCCGGTGGTGGCAGAGTGTCCGGCGTGTGTCGTCCAGGGAGGGCGCCCTCCACATCACCCACAGGACCTGACGAGGCTGGCCCATGGCCACTCCCGCCACACACAAGCTGCACAGATGCAGTGTGGCTGACACGAGTCACTGAACACTGGGTCCCCAGGAGGGTGACTATGCTTTCATGGAGAACAGGTTTCTATAATAAAGGCGCGTAAGTCTTGCTGATAGTCTTTAGATTCTCTTTAAAACATTTCTGTCCTGTGTCCTTTCACTGCTCCCACGGCTTCGTCCCACCCACTCGTGTGAACGCCGGCCCCACACAGAGACGAACGTGGATCCCTGGTGTGGAAGGCCACGCCAGCGCCTGCGGGGGGCCGCCTGCGCCGCAGTGTGACAGTGTGAGGGGTGGGCGAGGCCCCTGCTTTTCCCTTCCCAACAGCCCCGTCCCAACAGCCCCGTCCCAACGAGCGCCGAGCACCTCTCGCCGCCCTCCGCAGCAGCTCTGTCAGCTTCCACCCATCCCGAAGCTACGTCCCCCCTGTTAAATGAGTCCTTCCTCCCCCTCTTCCTCCTGGCCCTGCCGTTCACCACGATGACAGGGCAGTTTGTGGTTTTCTGAGTAGTGTGTTCACTGCCGCGTGCCCGGAACCTAAAGCAGGTCCTGCGCAGCGCCCCAGGGTGGTGTCTGCTGGGCCAGGGCTGGGCCGTGTGGCCACCGTCCCGCTGCAGAGCAGGGAGGCGGGGACGCACTCTCGTGGCCACAGCTCCGTTCCCTGGCGCCTCTGCTACTGGAGCCACCTGTCGGGATGGCCAGTGCTTACCAGACTCCAGGGACTGTTGTGGTCGCAAGAGGCTTGCACAGCCACTACCCTCGACGCCGTCTTGACCCCTGATCCCTGTGTTGCACGTGATGGTCCTTGGGAGGGAAGTAGTACGATAGAAGGACCTACTTGGGTAGGCGTGGTTCCTTCCTATCCACGACCCCATCTCCAGGCCACGCTCCAGGCTCTCCGCCTGGGCAGTGGAGCCGCACAGGGCACAGGGGAACAAGCTGGGTCTGGTTTTGTGTCCTGGGACGCGTCTCCATCCTTTGTTTCTTCCTTGCTTTCTGACACTACGAGATTTTTCCGGCTCGTCTGATACTTTTCCGGCCCCTGGAATCTGCTGTATCAAAATAGACCAAAGCTGAATGTTCAAAAATAAAACATTCAAGTATTAGAAGAAAACACAGGTGGGTGACCTTATAACCAGAAAACGGGGAAAGCCTTATAGAAATAAATGAGAAGTGACATAAATTGATAGTTCAGAGGAAGGAAAATGAAAATGGCTCATAAAGGTAGGAAAAGGTGCTTGCCCTCACCTCTAAGATCAGTGCGAAGGAAAAGCACCCTGCGGTCCCAAAAGTTTGGGAACACTATTGGGTCGGCTGAGGGGAAACTGTCACGCATTGCTGGTGGGAGTCTAAATTGTGCCACCCTACAATGGGAGTTTGAGGATGAGCAGACAGATGGACTTTTGGTCCAGTCATCCCCCTTTTAGGAATCTATGCTGAAAATAAACTTCCATGGATAAACAACACATGCATAAGCTTATTCATCCCCACATCGTTTGTGACAGCAGAAGGTGGGAGACAGCCCAGATGTCTGTCAATAGAGGCCCGATTGTGGCACTGGAACACTCACACAATGGAATACTGTGCAGTGTGAAGAAAAACAAGCAGTGACAGTGTCTGTGTACTCGTGTGTAGTGACGAGAAAAGCAAGGCATGGAACGGTATATAAAGGAGAAATTGGAAATGCATACATACCTGCTCGTTTTGATGAAAGGAACATTAGGTTAAAATAGACATTAATAAAAATGATTACCTGGGATGGGGGAGGGAGAAATGAAAGCCAGGCCTTTCTAAGTACTTTTCTATATAGTTTTGACTTTTAAAACATTGATATTTTTTACATATTGAAAAAATAAAATTTAAACGGGAGGAATAAAGCAAACTGTAGAATTCGAAATCAATTAAATAATTGAAACAAGTTAACTTAGATTTTATATAAAGGTTGTCCACACAGAGGAAAGAATTATTTCAGGTGACTTTTGAACACGGTACTGCTTAGTGGGATGTAACTTAAAGCCAAAACAAAGCTTCAAAGAAGTCCTAAGCTAGAACACAGTTTTTAAACTCTTTGACATGTATTTTAGGATAAACCGAATAAGTAAATTAATTAGGAACTAAGGTTTTCATTGTAAAAGCAAAGAGATACAGATATGGTGCCAAAGAAATTAAGAAACAACTCTATAAAGGAACGTACAGGCTAATCACTAAGCTTGAGTGCCGCACGTTCTGCAGGTGGGACTGAGGAAGAGCTGGAGCGACATCACGACTCTTATTAACAAGGCCAGAAAGGGTTTTAAATGGGATCACAGCGTTAATAATAAAGAATTTGAATTTTAGCATTTTAGTGTTTTCAGGGTTTTTCGAGTGTGCAATTCTGAATTTGCATGAGTGTTTACATTTTATACTAAATTTCATTTTTATGAAAATGATGGTAGATGAACAGTCAACCTGTAGTAAAATTTATGCACAAAATGTTCAAAAGTGTGTTTATTTACTGTTTTTTCTTCTGTTCTAGTTACTCTTTCTGGAAATGGAGAAAAAGGTAAGGCCCTTTTAGTCTCAATTTAAGTACACTGCTTACGGTGTCAAGTGCAGTTTTTTATTAGTGATGACTATATGTGTTCTTGTTTTTAGAAAGAAAAACATGTTTTTAAAGTTTAAGTAATTAAAATGAGACATTATATTGGGTTTCTTGCTATACTTTCAATATATTCTCATTTGCATTATTTATATTAATAGAACTAACTTTTGTAAGGCACATAGTACCCACACTTGTTTGATATACTGATATATGAATTTCTGCCTTGTGTGCCGAGAACTCTTTATAGTAGTAGTTTAAAGTTTTTAATATCAATTCTAGCTGATTGAGGATTTTGTTTTCTCTTATTTATGTGTTTGTTACAAACAGTACTTTGCTACTCACAGGCGTTTAATTAAATAACCAGACTGTAAATTGTTTTACTAGTTCATTTTGAAAGGGAATTAAAGTTTTTATAATGACTGGTCAAAGAGACAGTGCCTAGAGGGAAATATCAGTGCTTAAAATTTCATGGAAAGAAAATAAAATTATAAATCCATTGACATCAAATTTAAAAAATAAAATATGATCAGAGATACAAAAATCCAGAGGATGTCTAGAACAGTTGAACAGTTAGAAATTAGTATTTATTCTTAGTATTGGAAATAATTAGGCATGAAGCAAGTAAATCTCGAGCTGTCTCTGAATCTCATTTCTCAGTAACAGAATAAACACAGACTCAATCTGCAAGGCTTCTTTTTCTCCCTTTAAATCGAAACTGTCTCCCCTGTGTTGAAAGCACACACACAGAAAGCAGAGAATTTCTGGAGTGCTTCTAACAGGAGTTGTAATTTGTGTTATTATTTCTTGGGGCTGTTTCCCCGTGTCGTTCAAAGAGTCTTTTGATGAAGTTTCTGTTTCCTCTCTGGTGTGTCTTTTAATTCAGTCACAGGGGATTTTCGATTCAGACTTTTTGACATAGGTTCAGTTTTTCCTTCCGCTTCGATTTAGTTTGCCTCGTTAACTTTACTTTATATATTTCTTTAGCATACATGTATGTAACCAGAAATTTGCTTAGTAGCAACCACATGAATTCGAATTAGTTTAAAAGCAACGTTTTCTATTATTCTTTGCATTATAATTTGATAATTAGCCATCTGTTAAGTACTTACTATTTTCCAGGTGTTATGCTGATTTATCTATTTTTTTAACGGAGGATTAAGAATTTTTTAAAGTAAAAGCCATTGTTTTTGTTCTTACGGAAAGCAGAAATATTCTAAAAATATATTAAATGCTTTAAAAAGTATTTTTAGAGTATATTGTTT
>NW_011888833.1:4110847-4113192 GCF_000151845.1 Pteropus vampyrus | reverse complement strand
AAAGGGTTTTAAATGGGATCACAGCGTTAATAATAAAGAATTTGAATTTTAGCATTTTAGTGTTTTCAGGGTTTTTCGAGTGTGCAATTCTGAATTTGCATGAGTGTTTACATTTTATACTAAATTTCATTTTTATGAAAATGATGGTAGATGAACAGTCAACCTGTAGTAAAATTTATGCACAAAATGTTCAAAAGTGTGTTTATTTACTGTTTTTTCTTCTGTTCTAGTTACTCTTTCTGGAAATGGAGAAAAAGGTAAGGCCCTTTTAGTCTCAATTTAAGTACACTGCTTACGGTGTCAAGTGCAGTTTTTTATTAGTGATGACTATATGTGTTCTTGTTTTTAGAAAGAAAAACATGTTTTTAAAGTTTAAGTAATTAAAATGAGACATTATATTGGGTTTCTTGCTATACTTTCAATATATTCTCATTTGCATTATTTATATTAATAGAACTAACTTTTGTAAGGCACATAGTACCCACACTTGTTTGATATACTGATATATGAATTTCTGCCTTGTGTGCCGAGAACTCTTTATAGTAGTAGTTTAAAGTTTTTAATATCAATTCTAGCTGATTGAGGATTTTGTTTTCTCTTATTTATGTGTTTGTTACAAACAGTACTTTGCTACTCACAGGCGTTTAATTAAATAACCAGACTGTAAATTGTTTTACTAGTTCATTTTGAAAGGGAATTAAAGTTTTTATAATGACTGGTCAAAGAGACAGTGCCTAGAGGGAAATATCAGTGCTTAAAATTTCATGGAAAGAAAATAAAATTATAAATCCATTGACATCAAATTTAAAAAATAAAATATGATCAGAGATACAAAAATCCAGAGGATGTCTAGAACAGTTGAACAGTTAGAAATTAGTATTTATTCTTAGTATTGGAAATAATTAGGCATGAAGCAAGTAAATCTCGAGCTGTCTCTGAATCTCATTTCTCAGTAACAGAATAAACACAGACTCAATCTGCAAGGCTTCTTTTTCTCCCTTTAAATCGAAACTGTCTCCCCTGTGTTGAAAGCACACACACAGAAAGCAGAGAATTTCTGGAGTGCTTCTAACAGGAGTTGTAATTTGTGTTATTATTTCTTGGGGCTGTTTCCCCGTGTCGTTCAAAGAGTCTTTTGATGAAGTTTCTGTTTCCTCTCTGGTGTGTCTTTTAATTCAGTCACAGGGGATTTTCGATTCAGACTTTTTGACATAGGTTCAGTTTTTCCTTCCGCTTCGATTTAGTTTGCCTCGTTAACTTTACTTTATATATTTCTTTAGCATACATGTATGTAACCAGAAATTTGCTTAGTAGCAACCACATGAATTCGAATTAGTTTAAAAGCAACGTTTTCTATTATTCTTTGCATTATAATTTGATAATTAGCCATCTGATAAGTACTTACTATTTTCCAGGTGTTATGCTGATTTATCTATTTTTTTAACGGAGGATTAAGAATTTTTTAAAGTAAAAGCCATTGTTTTTGTTCTTACGGAAAGCAGAAATATTCTAAAAATATATTAAATGCTTTAAAAAGTATTTTTAGAGTATATTGTTTTGCATGCTAGCCTTAGTGGCAGGTACCTAAATGACCAAGACCGTTAAAGTAACTTGAGGTTGCCATTTACCTCTAAGCAAGTGTGTGGGTGAGGGCTGCCAACCGCTCATAGGGGCTAGGCAAGAGCTCAAGCGAGCCAGGTGACAGTGGGTGTGTCAGTTGGAGGCTGAGCCCAGCGCACTTTCCAAAGGAGAAACACAAGGGAGCGATACCCGACCCGGTGGTCGCCCGTGGGTGCCCCCTGGAGGGCGCCGGGCTGGCACCACGTGAGTTTGAGATCACAGAAGCTCCCACAAGGGTGACAGGTCAGTGGAGCTGAGCCCAGAGTAGAGCTGGGAGCGGAGCAGGTTGTGGCCGGGTGCATCTCGGCCCCAGCCGCGGGCCCAGGTGGCCCTGACGGCCGAGGGCGTTGGAGGAGAGTATGACGGCGGGTGCGACAGGGCAGACAGCCATGGGCTCATCAGCAGACGGGGCTTTGGACTCTGGCCTCACCCTTCAGTAGCTGAGGGACACGCGGCAAGACGCTCAATTCTCCAAGCCCCGGATTTGACGTTTGCAAGCGGAGAGGACGCCGTGAGGGTGGCCCAGGGTCGGCCCCGCTCGCCGTCCAGCGAGCGGCCTCGGGCCGAGGTGGCGGACCAAGCAGCGGCCGTCGGGGTCGCCCCCAAGGTCCCCGAGGCCTAGGGCACGTGGGCGAGGACTAGAGCAGCCGCGGACCGAGGGTGGGGCGGCTGGAACTGGGGTCCGTCGCACTGCCTCTTGGACACCTGCAGGAAAGTGCCAGGCT
>NW_011888833.1:4068505-4109642 GCF_000151845.1 Pteropus vampyrus | reverse complement strand
AGCAGCGGCCGTCGGGGTCGCCCCCAAGGTCCCCGAGGCCTAGGGCACGTGGGCGAGGACTAGAGCAGCCGCGGACCGAGGGTGGGGCGGCTGGAACTGGGGTCCGTCGCACTGCCTCTTGGACACCTGCAGGAAAGTGCCAGGCTCCCAGCCGTGGCCAACTTTGTATTACTTTATTTTAAAAGGATATTCTTAAAACCAAGAATATAAGGGAAACAACCCCAGGCCTAGGGAAGGACAGCCCTCTGAACACGTTAGCGCCGTAAAGGCTTGGCGGCCTCGTTCCGAGGTCGCTCCCGGCACCGCAGGTCAGTAGGCTGTGCGTCCCGGTCCCCTGGGAGACACCCGCGGGCGTGCGCACCCGGAGCCGCGCGAGGTGACCAGGGCGCCTGCGCAGTAGTCGCGGCGTGGGGCGCAAACCCGCCCTCCTGCCGCCCGCTGAGTCCTGGCCGGGCGGTGACCAGACTGCAGAGCAGATGGGAGGGGAAAGCAACGTTCTGGCGCGCGGACACGGGCACAAGCACCGGGGTCACGCAGGCCCGAAAGTTCCAACACAGAGAGGCAGCGTCGGGTCATGTGACATTTTGGACACAGGAGAAAGGCCGATGGGGTCTCAAAGACCAGAAGTGACAGGGGCGACTTGCAGCTGGCCGAGGGCGAGCCGAGCGCACGTGGCGGGGGCAGCCAGACACGGCGGGGGCTCAGCACCCTCGACTCGCATCTGGCGCAGGCCGCACCCTGGGCGCTGGGTCCTGAAGCGGGAGGCGGGTGGCGGCAGAGCCCTTTCCCAGGCTTGTTTCTTCATGAACAGCTACGGCCAGTGTCCCGAAAGGCAGCCGCCGGTGGCGAGGCTCTGCTTCCCTTCAGCAGTGATAATAGCCACGTTTATTGAGGCTTTTTACTCTGCGCCAGGCGCTAAGTGTTTTGCATGGAGCTCATCAACATTAAGCAGTTAATTGAAGTCTGAGCGAGTTATTTGGAGAGTAGAGTGAGAGGGGTGATGAATTCTGAGAGTGATGGAGAAGGCTTTAGTGGAAGAAGCAATATTCGATCTGAACTTTAAAAAGTAACATTTCAGACTTTTATGCTCGTCTGTGCATTTTTGTGATGCTACATTCCCAACGGAAAGAGTTCAAGCACCTGCTAGACAGTTCTGGCTTATCGTAGAAGCCAGTCCACTTCTTTAGGTAGGAAAACTCCAGAACACAGCAAAAAGCTCTGAGTTATATCAGCGAGTTAATACTTGGTGATTAAGATGCTGGAATGTTACACTGATCCACCTAGGAAACAGTTATGGCAGAAATTCAAATTGGCTGAAATTTTTTCATTATCCTATGTCAAAAAGGAGAATGAAATTCAAGATGCCTTTTCTGAACAATCCAGGAATTGAGTTTTTCAAACGTGCTGATTATTCACTGTGGTAGGAACTTCTTTTATGCATTTTCAGTTTATATTTCCTTGGATTTAATGTTCATAGTGATGGAATCTGTTTTAAGTCATTTAAAGTCTAACTTTTAGGAAGAGCTTGAACTGTAGTGAGTGAAGGAGTTTTAATTTCAATGTTTAGCAACTTTATAAAATCTCATTGCATCTCAGACCGCAGTCTTTACTTACAAACCATACTGATAACTCTGAAATGCAGGAGCAGGATGCTTCTTCGTATCTGTAACGTTACATCATGCAGGTAAAGGACTTTGTATATTTGATGTGTTTCATATGTTTTAATTAAATGTTTTATTAGGTTAAGCCTCCTGACCCTAAATTTTTGTTCTAATGTAATTTTTTTCTTGTTTTCACTGGGATCAATGAAATATTATTTGTTTTTATTTACCAGGAAAGGCCGTTGTTTACCTTGTGGCTTTCCATCTGTTCTTTGTTATGTTTGTATGGTCGTATTGGATGACAATTTTCACGTCTCCCGCTTCCCCCTCCAAAGAGGTAAAGTTAATGTTGGTAAATTGCCAAATGCTGTAACTAATTGTGGGTTTCCCCCGTATGACCTTCGCTAAACCTTTATGACCTAACGCATTTGTTCTGTTTCCGTTCATGAGACGTGCTGGTAACTGCGTCGTGGGTGTGAGTCTTCGGCCCACGGCCCACTGACGCGGCACGCCAGCGGCGAATTGTGGTATCAGAGTTTAGCTGTACTAATGTTTTTCTGCCATGCTATATTTCCTTAAACTAGGGACACACTTTATCTCATTGGGGTAAACATCTTAAGGGGTGGAAGCGAGTCGGGAAAGCGGGGTTTGTTTGTGGGAACCCCGATGTTTGCATTTTCTCAGGCCTGAACGAACAGGCTGCAACTGAAGACAGCGTTGGAGGGAAACGACTTGTCTAGGTTATGGCTTGTTGTCCCTTAGCATGGCTAAGGGACGGCCCCACTTGGAAGACGCGAGCGAACATTCCCGTGGAGTTAGGCTTTGACTGGCACGTCTCTCTCACCGTGATGTCGCCTGAACCACCGTGCGGCCAGGCGCGCCAGAGTGTGTGCTGGAGCTGGGGGTGTCTGGGTCTGGGGCTTCTGCTGCAGCCTGAGCCTCGGGTCCCTCGCTGGACAAGGGAGCTGCTCATAGTGCCAGGCTCCTTCGGGTGTCAGTCAAGGTTAAGTGAGACGCACTTGGATAAAGCTTTCATGCAGCCCCTTCACACCATGGCACTCACGTAGCATTAGCCAACGGGAACGATGTAATTATTTCTCTCCATTAAAACTCATCGAAATTCATTGAAACTTATAGACCATATGTTTAAAAATATTAGCTTCTATTTCACTCACAGAAGAACATACATGTAGAGAAGTATACGTACCATAATGTACACTTGGTGACGTTTCACAGACTGGGCAGAGCTGAGTACCTGCCACCAGCTCAGGGGACAGCATCACCAGCCTCCCGTGAGCTCCTCGGCCACCTCCCACCTCCTCCACGGTCTGCCTGGTTGTGTGCCTCACGTAAATGGGGTCACACAACACGTGCGCTGTGTGTCTGGCTTTCATCGGCATTCTACTTGTGACAAGTGTCCGTGTCGCTGTGCCCACTTGTGGGCCATTCATGCTCATCGTTTCTGTCCAGCCGTGGCAGGTAACATGCTTTGTGTTGCTCAGGTCACGGGTGTTTGGGCAGCTTCCAGGGGAAGGTCACCACAGGCCGCTGTGATGCTCTGGCACACGTGCGTGGTGCACACGCACCAGCACGGGCAGTTCTTCGGGAAGCGGGTCGCTGGATCGTGAGGCATGTGTACAGTCAGAGCCAGACTTTGTGCCCATTTCCCCTACTGAGTGCTTTTGTTTTAAGGGGTAATATGACCATTAATAAAACTTAGTGTTTCTTCAGCCAGCCCTTAAAGTTATGCCATCCATGTCTTAATCTCTAAGTTGAAATGACCTGATCTTATTTAACTGACAACTAGCAGGGATGGCTGTTGAAAATGTAGCATATGTGAATGTTCAGGTCTCATCTAGGAAATCAAGACAAACAAGAGAAGCAGTGGGTGACACTTCAGAGGAGCAGTGTGGTGGAGAGGCGAGGACCTCGGACGGGCCACCCAGACCCCTGCCACCTGGCAGCCAGGTGACGGAGACTGCTCAGCCGTCTGCAGCTCACACGTGACCTCTGTGAGCTGCGGAGGCGGTCGTGGCGGCCGGGTCGCTTAACAACACACGTGGTCAGCCGAGGTGCGGTGCCACGGTCAGCATGGGCTGCGGGGCGCCGCGGGCAGTGGTAGCGCGTGAGGCGGCGTCAGGCCTCGTCGCCTCGCTCGGGCCATTTGTGCTCCGCCCGGGCTTAAGCCCTCGCCCGCCGTCTGCCTCTGTGCCTGCCGGTGTCCCTGCGTGTGTCCCCTCTGGAACCTCCACTTCCCGAGGGACAGATCACTTCTGTCGCGCTCTCCTCCACATCGGCTCCCGGCCAGCACGTGGGCCTTCGCTCGCTGCCCCGCCGAGGGCGAACGCCGCACCCGCGAGGCGCCAGCTCCGCCAGGCGGCCGTGACGACCGAGAGCAGGACCTCAAGGCCTCTTCCCCCACAGACCTGCTGAGCGCGGACCGCGTGGCTCCTCCAAGTAGCACGAAGCCCTGAGGCCGGTGGCAGCGGGAAGGGGACTCCGGAGCTCATCGCTCAGAGCGGCAGTGGCATCAGATCCACGGGAACCGATTGATATAAAAAGCAAAAACGTCCATTTTGGGGATTTCCCATTCTTTCCTCAGCAAGGACTGAGCACCTGCTGTTTGTCACACGGTGGCGGGCTCTGGGAACACAAACAGCAAGACAGACAGCGCTGTTATGTCTTAAAGGGGGAGACCGCTGGTCAGCGAGGGGACAGGATCACAGACTGTGACCAGCTTGCAAAAGAACCAGCCCCGTGGTGGAGCACGCAGGCCGGGGCCGCTGGCAGGAAAGCGGGTCGGGCAGCGCGGCCGCGAACCTGGCTGAGGGGCCGCTGGCACGAGCTTCGAGGGCTCGCCCTGAAGGGTGACCGTTGGGAGGAAGAAGCTGTTTACCGCCGTCCCCTCATCCCCTGGAGTCAGCCTGGTGTGTGACTGACACACAGGTTGTGACACACGTGTGTGAGTGGCCGCTGCAGCGGCAGCAGCAGAGGAAGAGCTGGCGGTGTCCACACTCACTAAGAGTCATCTCTCTGAAGGAAGTGTCCCCATCACCGGCCGCCCGCGGAGACTGTCAGCCGGCTGCCCGTAGAGATCATGATCCCGCGTGAGGTGCCAGGCCCTTCCGCAGCTGGGATGCCACGGGCCTCACGCCCCGCACGCCTGCGCCTTCTACACGCTCTGCCCAGGTCCTCGCCCGCTCTGTGTCTCCCCGCAGGTTCCTGTTCATCCTTCGAAACGCAGCTTAGGGACCACTTCTTCCCGGAAGCCCTCGTGGGCAGCACCCCCAAGGGAGCTTCTGTCTTACCTGCGCGGTGCTGTCGGCGCCGTATCATCATACTGACCTGTAATCTGCAGCTCTTCACGTGGCTGATCCGACATCCCCACGAGACAGGGTGCACGTTCGATGGCACGGGCTGCATTCTCCTCGGTCTTTGGGTCCCTGGTCCCTGGCATATAGGATGCCAAGCTCTTAGCTGGTATTTAATATGTATTTAAATTGAGCTGCCTGAACACCGATTTTAAAATAATGACATTTCATAGCTTGAATTTTGTTTGGTACTTTTTAATGAAAAATAGACTTTTAGTAATAATTTCAAAACTAATGCATATCAATTAGTTTTATTCCATTCCCCATCTAAAATTCTCACATTTCTTGAGATGTTCATTTGGAACATCTCATTTCATAATTTGAAACCTTAGTTGCTAAGAAGTGACGACGTTTGGGCCTAGGTACTGCGCGGGCCAGAAGGAGGACAGCCTGGGCCGTCTGCCCAGATCTCACAGGAAGCTCTGCTGCCTAGATGTGCGCTAACATCACGATGCTTCAGAACTAGCGAGTCTCAGCTCCTGGGAGGGGCGGGCTGCTTCCGGGGGCCGGTTTCTGGACCACAGAGTTCAGGGGGCTCCTCCCTGCCGAGGGGCAGGATGACCAGCATCCAGAGCCTCACCTGTCAGATCGCGGCCTCCGTGCTGCTCCCTTCCGTCCCGGTCAGGTGGCCGTGTTACTTCTCCTGCCTTGTAAGTGACCTGAGACTTCTTGCACCGGCAGGGTTTGGTTGTGGCAGCCGGGCTAGGCGATCGAAATGGCCTCTTCCACCCCCAACCGCAGTGCCCTGGTGACCAGACGAGCAGACACAGATCCACAGGGACCTGGGCACGGGGGTCACGCAGGCCCGAAAGTTCCAACACAGGGAGGCAGCGTCGGGTCATGTGACATTTTGGACACAGGAGAAAGGCCAACGGAGTCTCAGAGTCCAGAAGTGACAGGAGCGACTTGCAGCTGGCTGAGGGCGAGCCGAGCGCACGTGGCAGGAGCAGCCGGACACGGCGGGGGCTCAGCACCCTCAACTCGCATCAGGCGCAGGCCGCACCCTGGGCGCTGGGTCCTGAAGCGGGAGGTGGGTGGCGGCAGAGCCCTTTCCCAGGCTTGTTTCTTCATGAACAGCTACGGCCAGTGTCCCGAAAGGCAGCTGCCGGTGGCGAGGCTCTGCTTCCCTCCAGGAGAGCTGTGAACCTCTGGCCCCTGAAACGGAAGCGTGGAGCCGAGGGTCCTTGATGCTGGGATGGCATCAGCGGAGGGGCCACCAACTACTCCTCTGAAGGGGACCTCTGTTGGAGGAGGCAAACACGAGGCCGCCACGCCACGGGAACGAAGCAAAGACGTGAACTTGAAACAGCTCCATCTCTGCATGACAGAGACCGTCCTTGCCTTGACGGTCCTCACTGTTCTGAGGAAGGGTCTGCCCGTAGCTGTCTAAATGCCAACGCGAAGTAGCGAAAGAATGACTTGTGGACCTCATGGAGACATTGGCAGGAAATAGTAGGACCCCGAGGTCTGTGATTTAGCCTTTACCCAAAGCAAGTGACTCTTTGGACAGTTTTCTAAAAATTAAAAATCTCTTGACACTAGCTTCAAACACCAAAATTATTACTAATAGAAAAAATATATTAAACCTCTCTGGGTGGAAGAATTTAACTTTATAAAAACAAAGCTGCAGAAATACTGCGTTCGTGTCCTTTGCCGTCATCGTGTGGCGCGAACATCCTTCAGTGTGTCAGAGGTGTGTGGTTTTGTTCAGGTGTACTTGATTTAGCGTCTTAAATTCGAAGACAAGTTTTGTCTTCATAGAGGAAAAGTTTTGTTTTTCTGTTTTGGGTAAAACTTTGTTTTCTGAGTGTGATGGTAATTAACCGGGGGATTGAAAAGAATTAACAGTTATTTCTCCTTTTATAGTTCTACCTGTCCAGTTCTGAAAAGGAACGTTATGAAAAAGAATTCAGCCAAGAAAGACAACAAGCAATTTTGAGAAGAACAGCAAGGGACTTACCTATCTACACCACCTCAGCCTCGAAAAGTAAGGAAAACAAACCTGAAGCTTTTCTTTCCAGAGAATATCTAGGGAGCGGTCATTCCTGTGAGGTCCACTCGCTCGCCTGGCCGATGAGGGCGCGGGCCAGGCTGCCGGTTCTGAGTGCGGGCGCCTGGGAGCCCACTTCGGCTTCGCCACGGCCCTGCGAGGCGGGCCCTCTCGTCTCCATTTCACAGACTAAGAAACACGCACAGGGGCTAAGTAACGTGTCACAGAGTCACACAGGTCATGTGAAGAAGCAGGTGTGAATCGAGGCGCTCTGGCCCAGAGCCCGCTGTGCTTCACCCCGAGGGGAGGGACAAGGAGCCTTCCCCGTGGGCAGTGACACAAACATTGCGACTTCAAGTGGAGGTTTTCTGAGGGGGTACTTGACTGAGTTTTCATGTGTCAAATGCTGTCCTTTTTTGCATAAGTAGTAAATTGCCTGCATAGAATGAAGTGTGGGTTTCAGCGCAGACCCCAGCTTTTCCGCTAGTAGTGCAGCGAGAGCCACTGGCTTCCTCGTTGTAAATGAGGATGATGATGCCTGCATCTCTGGGTTAGTGGATCCGTCAGTGACACGCACACTGGGTATAGATCTTGATATAGAATCAGTTTTCAGTAAATGATAGCTAATTTAAAATAATCCCCTTTTATATTTAATTACGAAGGATCCAGTGTACAATAATTGTTCAGTAGTTGTAGTTGTGCAGATTAGATAGATGTTTTTAACCCCAAATTCCAGATTTTAGAGAATTTATGAAGCCTCGAGATGACACTCAAAACTCTGGGTCAAGGTCAAGTGGCCTGCTCTTAGCGCGACCCCCTGATGTCCGCAGCGGTTCGTGCTGGGAGCCGCGAGCAGGAAGCGTTTGCGCCAAGGGCCTCCCTGCTCTCACTGCTGGTGGCGCTGCCCACCGCCCTGGAGAGCAGCCTTGGGCCACCCCGCACTCACCCAGACGGGGCTCAGTGCTTTGTTGAGAGTACGATTTGCTCCCAAGATTTGTTTTAATCTGCACAGTCGTTCATTGCATGTGCAGAAGAGGAAACTGAGGCTCATAGAAAGTGAGTTGCTGACCCAGGAACCCAGACAGTCAGTAGGAGAACTAGTGTGCAACCTGATGACAGTCAGTAGTTGTCCTTTTCCCCTGAGCTGTTTATACAAGAAATGAAAGCAAAGAAAAAAAAATGTCAAATAAAAAAGAATGAAAGCGGACATTATAGTCAAGTTCACTGGGCGTGTACCTCCTTCACCCAGTTCCTCTTACCTCTTACATGTAGCCATCAGATACTGCGAAAGATGCCAGCTGATGAAGCCTGACCGCGCGCATCACTGCTCGGCGTGTGACACGTAAGTGTTGCCCGCATTCGCCCTCCTTACGCCCCAGCACTGGGGGCCGATGGGAGAGCAGAAGGGGACGGGGCATCCCATGCTTCATCCTCAGCAAACGCTTCTCCCTCCCCATCATTGCCACGTGCGCGGACTAACGGATATTCCTGTAAGCTAGAATATTCTTCGGGGCGATCTTCGATAACAGTTCCTGTACTGGTTGGTAGAATTTTCTTTACATATATGTCCATGCTTGTACAGAATATTGACAAGCAAGTATGTAATATCCCCCTTGAGAATGATAACTTTATTTCCTGGGTTAAAAAGACCTAAAGACAATCATTTTATTTTATTATTAATGTTGATATTAAAACCTAACAAACCACAAAAATACTGTTCTCAGTTACCCTTTGTAACATTGTTCCCTGAAAAATTTGAAAGGCTTATTCCCATGCACCCGTGAGAAGGCAGTGTGTCAAAGGGAAGACCTCCAGTTTGAGAATCCCACTTAGTCCGTGAACTTGAGTTAGACAAGCTGTTCAACCTTCTGAGTGTTCGTTTACTCATTTAGTGTATTTTTTGAGATGATCTACGGTCCAACTTCGTACAAAATAAATTACACATACATGCGGGATGCAAATTGTGGGATTCTTTTTTTCTGATTATAAAAGTACAGTAGTGCTTATCCATGGGATAGAATTTTATAAAATATGTGGAAAAAAAGAACCATCTATAAGCCCATCAGTGTTAATATTTTAACAGATTTGCTTCTAAAGTTTTATTTTTATGACTTGCACATATTTAAAATAGGGATTTCTGTATTTCGTTTTATTTCCCTCAGCTGATTTGTCAGCTGGACCAAGCTAGCGGACCAAGTGCTATTTGCACAATATCTGTATATTAAAATGTCACTTGCAAATTGTGGTCCCAGGTGACTGACCGCCTGTGCTCAGCTGCATTCCTGGGGTAAAAAATCTTTACCTCTTGCCTATGAAAGTATTGGTGGAAATATTAGAAATTGTCTCTAACCTCATGTTTACTGGGTTGGTTTTTCTAAGATATATCTGTAAAGGGAAAATTTTAAGGAAAAAAGGATCAGAAATTAGAATTAGGAGAATTTCCTACATGGGTTTTCTTATGCATATTTGTTTTTTAGATGTATTCTTAAGATGGACCATCACTGTCCTTGGTATGTATTGAAACAGGGACTCACACGGGGTAGGGGAGGGGCGGGAGCAGAGAATTTAGAGCGATTTACCTCAGCATTCCTAAATTTTCAAGGTCAATTTAATTACTCATAGATATATATGTATATACATCTTTATATTAAATGTTTTCCTTTAAAAATGCATTTTGATATTAACCCAAATAATTAAACATTAAGAATTAACGTCAAAATTCCAAATTCCTTATAGCATTTATTAAAAACATACATCCACAATTAAGGCATTGCTCCATACTGCCCAAATGAGCATTTCCAAGTAATAACAATTAAGTTTTTTGAAAAGTCTTATTATCGTTGTTATTACAGTAAAAAAAGAAAGCATACAGTTCACCAACTTACCCGTCTCTGAGGTCACTCCGGTGGTGTTGAATGTGTCACCTCGTGCGGCCAGCCACAGACTCCCCGTTTCCCCTCCTTCCAGCCCCTGATTTTGATTTTTGTGAGTTTATGATTTGTCCTGTTTTATTCTTTTAGGGTGAATAACTGTGTGGGATTTTCTAATTACAAGTTCTTCCTGCTGTTTTTATTGTATTCCTTATTATATTGCCTTTTCGTGGCTGCAACAGTTTTACAGTACTTTATAAAATTTTGGACGGTAAGTCTTTTTTCTCTCTTAAAACATGTACTTAAGACTTTTTAAGATGCTATATTCGCAAGGAATTTATTCTTTATTATGAGTAGCTACACTTTAATTTTCCTAGTTAGAATCTATAATGGATCAGAGGGCAAACAGGTGATATTTACCTTCACAGGTACGTGTTTACTTGTAAATAAGTGAATATTAAACAGGATACAGTGAGCTGCTTTAGAGTGACCCAGGCTGTGTCAGCCACACTCTGACAGCAGACGTGTCAGTCTCAGAGAAGTGACTGCCTTTGTCTGAGTCGACGAGGCCCACTGTGGCTTTCCAGCGACGGAAGCGGCGTCCCCCGCGCTGGGCATCACTTGTCTCTTTCCTGTCTCTAGATAGTGATCCTTTTCCTGTCATGAGTTGCAAATGTTTTTTCAACGTTTTGTATTTTTAAAGTATTACTTTTATGATTTCTGATTTTCTTTTTATTTAAAAGCAGTCCTTTTTATTAATAATTTCTGGCTTTAGTCTATTTTCTTTAAATTTATACAAATAATCACCTGCGTTTTCTTTTGGGATTTTTGTTGTTTTTGTTTTCACATTTAAATCTTTGATTTTGAAAGGGAGATTACGGTGGTTAAAAAGTACTTTATTATTTGCTTTTCCCAAAAACCCTATGAAGGTGGTTTAGAATGTAGTTTTATTATTACTCGGGTGCAGTGAAGCCAGCAGATCAGGAGATGATTGCCACTGAACAGAGAGTGTGTCACTCACAGTTCCCAAGGGGCAGCCATGCCATGCCCGCAGCCCCGCAGGCCACCCAGGGCACCAGGGCCCTCGCCGTGGTTCTGCGGGGAAGGCCAGGCCCCGGGGTGGGCGGCTGGGGCTGGCCAGCCCAGCGTGAATAACTCGGCGGTCTCTGGGCACACGGGCTGTCCCTGGGCGCCTGGTACTGAACTCCGGTGAGGGCGGGGACGCGCCTCCTGCCGTGTGAGGCCACACGGAAGGGGCGGCTGCAAGTGGGCTCCAGCAGGGCGCTGAGTCGGGGAGGCGCGTTCGGGCCGGGCGGTTCGCTCTGTCTACACCCGCTCAGCACCACTTGGCGGTGCTGTGAGAAGGACGACGCTTCAGGGCCAGAGTGAATGAAGCCCAGCTGTAGATTTCACGTTTTCTTACCAGAAACTTCAGCAGCGTTTTCATATAATGATTCATTAATTAAAGAGCAAATATTTACTTACTTTTTAAGATGCATCACGAATAAGGGAAGACTAGTAATCTTAAATCTACTTTTTTCTTCATTTATTTAATAAATACTTATGTAGTACCGACAATGTGCCAGGCATTCTGGGACATGAAACAAAGAGTCACGTCTTTGTAGTGCTTACCTTTGAGAAGAGGGAGACAAACAGTAAATGTAAGAGATAAATTATATCGCATATTATAAAGTAAATGCTACGAAGAAGCTAGGGTGAGGGATTGGCCAGGTGTGGGAGTGGGCGGGACGGGCAGGTGGCAGTGCTACCGCCTTCAGCGTAGACCTTAGTAAGAAGATAAGGTTTGAGCAAAGCCTGGAAGGGAGTTAGTGGACATCCGAGAGAAAACCATTCGTGTACCCAACACAGGAGCACCTAAGTACAGAAAGCAAATATTAACAGACTTAAGGGGAGACATAGACAGCAGGACAATAATAGTAGGGGACCCCGCTTTTATCAATGGATAGATCATCCAGACCAAAAAAAATCAATAAGAAAACATTGGCCTCAAAGGGCACGTTAGACCCTATGTACTTAACAGACATCACAGAACACTCCGTCCAAAAAGCAACAGAGTACACATTCTTCTTAAGTCCCACGGAGCATTCTCATCTCAAGATAGCTCTGTGCGAGGCCAAAAAACAGGTTGTAATAACCTTAACTCTGAAATTATATCAAGCATCTTTTCCAACCACAATGGTATGAAACTAGAAATCAGTTACAAAAAGAAAACTGGAAAATTCACAGGTATGTGCACATTAAATAACATGCCACCGAACAACCAAAGAAGAAATAAAAAAATATCTTGAGACAAATAAAAGCGGAAGTACGACAGACCAAACGTATGGGTGCAGCAAAGGCTGCTCGGAGAGGGAAGCTCACAGCAGTGCACGCTGAGACGCAAGAGAGATCTCACTCCCAGCTACAGCTCAAGGAACGAGACAAGGGAGACCACACGGAGCCCGAGCCAGTGGAAGGAAGGAAGGAACTGAGATCGGGGGGGAATAAAAAGACAATGGAAAAGATCAGGGAGACTAAGAGCTGTTTTTTTGTTTTTTGTTCTGTTTTGTTTTTGTAAAGATAAAATAGAGAAACCTTTATCGAGACTCAGCAAGAAAAGAGAGAGGACTCAAAATCCGAAATGTGAGAGGAGACATTACAACTGATGCCACAGAAATACAAAGGATTATAAGAGACTACTACGAATAGTTAGATGCCAAAACTGGACAACCTAGAAGAAATGGATATATTCCTGGAAACATACAGCCTTCCAAGACTGAGCTGCGATGAAATAGAAAATTCGAACAAACTAATGACTAGTAAGGAGATTCGATCAGTCACCAAAAGCCTCCCAGCTGAAGCAGTCCAAGGACCTGGTGGCTTCACTGATGAATTTTACCAAACATCTAAGGAACTAACGCCAGTCCTTCTCAAATTCTTCCAAAAAATAGAAGAAGAGGGAACACTTCCAAACTCATTTTATGAGGCCAGCATTACCCTGACACAGAAACTAGACAAGGTCACTACAAGGAAAGAAAATGACAAGCTAACACCCCTGGTGAATCCTCAACAGAATATTAGCAAACCGAATTCGGCAACACAGTAGAAGGATCGTGCACGACGATCAGGTGGGCTGTTCTCCAGGGCTGCAAGGATGCTTCTCCACCTGCAAATCGATCGGTGTGATAAACCACATCACCAAAATGAAAGCTAAAAAACACGTTCATCTCAATGGGCGCAGAAAAAGCATGTTACGAACTTCAACATCCATATGATAAAATCTCTCCACACAGTGGGTATAGAGGAAACTCACCACACATAATAAAGGCCATTTGTGACAGGCCCACAGCTAACGTCATCCTCCGTGGGGAGAAGCTGAGAACTTTTCCTCTAAGATCAGGAACAAGACAAAGACGCCCACTCTTGCTACTTTTATTTTAACATATGCTGGAAATCCTAGCTACTGCAATCAGGCAAGACCAATAAAGACATTGATAGTGGAAAGGAAGAAGTAAAACTCTTTGTTTGCAGGTGACATGATACTGTGTATAGAAAACCCTAAAGACTATCAAAGAATCGCTGTTAGAACTAATAAACGAATTCAGTAAAGTCGCAGAATACGTAATCAATACAGAAAAATCAGTTGCATGTCTGATAAATTATCAAAAAGAGAAGTATAGATAATTGCATCACAAAGAATAAAATACCTAGAAATAACTTTAAGGAGGTGAAAGCATTTGAAGAGGACACAAATAAATGGAAAGATGGTCTGTACTCTGGGACTGGAAGAATTAATTTGTTAAAGTGTTCCTTTTACCCAGAGCAATGTACAGATTCTGTGCAATCTCTATCAAGTCCCAGGGGCATTTTTCACAGAAATAAAACAGTACCAAAATTTGTATGGAACCAGAAAAGACTCTAAATAGTCAAAGCAATTTTGAGAATAAAGAATAAAGCTGGAGAAGTCGCGATGTCTGATTTCAGACTATACTACAACGCTATAGTGATCAAAACAGCACGGCACTGGCATGAAAATAGACGCGCGGATCAGTGGAACAGAACGCAGAGCTCAGCAGTGAACCCACGCCTATACGCTCAACTTACGACCGAGGAACCACCAATACACAACGGGGAGAGGACAGTCTCTCTGGTAAATGGTGTTGGGAAGACTGGACCACCTGTCTTAAACTATACACAGAAATCAACTCCAAATCTATTTAAGACCCGAACATAAACCCGAAGCTGCAAGTCTCCCAGGAGGAAGCACAGGTAGGTACTGCCCCCTTTCACGTAGGCCTTGGCAATGATTTTCTGGATTTCACAACGAAAGCAAAAATAAACAAGTGGGGCTACGTCAAACTGAGAAGCTTCTGCACAGTAAAGGAGACCATCAGCAATGTGAAGAGGCAGCCTACAGAATAGGATAAAATATTCACAAACCATATATCCAAAATATATAGAGAACTCATTAACTCAGTAGCAAAAAAAAAAAACAAAAAAACCCAATTCAATTAAAAAATAGGCAGAGGAACCGAAGAGACATTTCTCCAAAGAAGACGTGCAGATGGCCAACAGGTATGTGAAAAAATATTCAGCATCACTAATCAGGGAGATGCAAACCCAAACCACAAACCTCACACCTGTCAGAATGGCCATCATCAATAAATCAACATACAGCAGTGTCAGTGAGGATGTGGAGAAAGGGGAACCCCCATGGCACTGATGGTGGGGTTGCAAATTGGTACAGCCACTGTGGAAAACAGTGTGGAGGCTCCTCAAGAAACTAAAAATAGAACTACTTTATGACCCAGCGATTTCACTGCAGAATATTTATTCAAAGGAAACAAAAACACTAACTCGAAAAGACATCTGCACCCCCAGATTCACTGTAGCATTTATAGTAGTCAAGACACGCACACAAGCAAACATCTGTCGATGGATGAACGGATAAAGAAATTGTGCAATCTGTGTACAATGGAATGTTATTCATCTGTAAAAAAAAACAAAACAAAACAAGGAAATCCTGCCATTCGAGATAGTAAATGGAGCTGGAAAAATATGGATGGACCTTGAAAGCATTTTCTAAGTGAAATAAGGCAGACAAAGACCATATGATCCCGCTTCTATGGGAACGTAGAAGACCCGGCTCATAGATACAGGTGGCCGAAGTAAAGTAAGTCCTGGAGAAGTAACATCCAGCATTGTGACCATGGTTAATAATATTTGAAAGCTGAGCAGATAAGTGTGTGTGTAAAGTGTGTGTGTAATGTGCTTAAAGGGCTGTGTGTTGTCTGCTCTTCTGAGACGAGGTCGTTGGTGACCTTGGAGAGTGGCCTCTGGGCGCTCCTGCAAACATCCATGAAAGTCGCGTCCAGGGGATTTTGTGTGAACATTGGTTTCTTAATGCATTGTCTCTATTTGTACAAGCTTTGCCGCAGGAAGTCTCCAGACAGTTGTCCAAAGGTAAAATACGTTATTGCCATGACACCCTTGTCATCTCGTTTATGATGTTTATAGCAAAGATACGTAATGCTCATTTGCTTCACGAGGTGGGGAGATAGAAGACTCACTTGGTGTGTTTAACAGGTATTATAGTTAACTTTGGGAGAGAAGGAAAAAAGACACATACCAGGATTACGCAATGCTGAAAACCTGCCCTTTAGCCTGTCAATGGGCAGGACCACCGCGTGTGCCAGTGGCGTCCGTGACCCCATGTGGTTTTATGTTGAGAGCTAACACGCAGGAGCTTCCTCCGAGCAGTAGATACTGGCCTCTGGGCAGGGACCACAGCTGTGCGAACGGGCACCGGGACGCTGCCTTCCTTCCCTGCCGCCTCGTGTTAAAGTTATTTCCCCAACGAGAAGCTGCAGGAGCTGGGCAGGGGCGCAGAGGCTGGAGGCGCAGCGGGCCCGGGGGTGGCGTGTGGCAGCGCGCTCCAGAAATGGAGACTGGAAAAGGACAGAAACGCGTTTCCCAGTCAGCTCCTGGGCGGCAGCGCAGAGTTAAAAGCAGCCGGTTGAAACCCTCCCGCACCCTGGGTGCTGGGGAAGGCTCGCCGGATGCAGGATGCTGGCCCAAAGCCCGGCTTTCCATCTCGTTACTGATTATTGCGAAATTTTAATGAGAGCAATTTTTCAAGTGGCTCTGACTTTTTATGTAAGTAAGCTCCTTTGATAATACGTGTTTTCTGTCCAGAAATGTCGTTTTGGGATATGTTGTGTAATGGGTTCCGTTACTCGTCGTATCTGACTTTTCTGGTGGGTTTAGAAGAACCAGAGGATGGTGTGTCTCCGAGGCAGAGTGTCTCCCAAACGAACGCTGCCCTTCCTCCCCTCAGAACGAGCTGCCGGACACGCGTGCCAAGTTCCACGTGCTTTTCCTGTTCTTCGTGTCCACCATGTTCCTCGTCAGCGTCCTGTCGCTCTTCAGCTACCACTGCTGGCTGGTGGGGAAGAACAGGACGACCATAGGTAAGGCGCTCGGACGGGGCGGGCGAGTGCGAAGTCAGAGCGGGGCCGTGGGCGGGCGAGGAGCAGGTGATCGTGTGTGAACGCTCACGGTGGCCGGCGGGGACAGTGGCTGCGTGTAGGTGTAGCGGCTCCTTGCGGTGTGCGTGAGGGCCGAGAGCTGGCCGCGCTTTACGAGCACGTAAAAACCGTTTCCCGCAGTCACGGTCCTAGGACATCCACCTGGAGGACGGGGCGTGACGCGCACTGGCAGCAGCTCGCTGACTGCCGGGCCGGTCCTAAGCCACGCTCGCGGCTCCTCCGCAGCCGACGCGCCGTCTCTGCTCTCCCGGCCGCTGCCGGCCGTGCGACATGCGCGTCGCTGCCACCTTGGCCACTGTTGCCACTGGGACTCTGTACCGTGTCGCTGATGTCAGCATTCATCACGGCTTTTTCCTCGCTTATGGGACGTTCAGGGCGTTCAGGCCGTGGACGGACGTCTCAACAGGCGGCGTGGATGGGAGCAGCACCGCGTGCTGCAGTGGCAGAGACTCAGGTTGTCGTGGTGTCGCACGAGAAGGTGCAAGCCACACATCTGCCCGGAGAACTGGGGGGCGGGACGGGGGCCTTGAGGGGGGCACTTGGAGACTTCCATTTCGGGGTCGTTTTGAGCTCGTGTCTCACTGAGTTACGACGCGCCCGCCCTGTGCCGCCCCCACCGTCTTTCCCGTCCCCTGGGCCTGAGCCCTTCCCTGCGGATACGCGTCCCGATGCCCACCGACCAGCTGGCTCTGCTGTTCACAGTGTCCTGCCCTCTCCTCACCTTTAACCAGGTGACAGAATCAGCCCACACGCAGAGTCTAGCCCTTAAGGTCTTCCCCAACAGCTCAGAACTTAGAGATCGTACAGAGAGCAGGGTTCTTCTCGTCAGAGCCGCCGAGTCGGCGATGGGGCGCTAGTGCGCCCTCGTTCCGTCCACGCAGCGCCAGGGCTGGGGGGCCGCCAGCGGCTCTGGCCCGTGAGCGCTCCCCTCTCGTCTGCGGTCAGTGGACAGGCTCAGCCTCCGCCCCAGGTCCCCGGCTCCTCCTCCACGCTCCCCACAGCTCCCTCCGGGTTCTGTCCCCTGACGCTGTGTCACTGTCCTTAGATTATCCCCTCACCTTCTTCGTAACTGTCACCTGCATGCTTAGGCTGATTTCCCCACGTCAGAGAGCTTCTGTGGCCAGACAGCTGTCATGCCCCAAGCGGTGGCTCCTGAGACCAAGCCCTGACCTGTCCTTCAGCTAGGACCGAGGCCGAGAGGGTCAGCGTGACACGTCCGCCCTCCCGGCAGCCCGCTTTCCGTGCTCTGCCGTCTTCCTTCCCAGGTCACCAGCCCCCCGTTTTCCAGCCTGGTTCCATTTCCCACCCCCAGGCCAGACCCTGTAGTAAATGGGGTTCCTGACGGCGCCCTCCGCCGCGCCCATCCGGGGCTGCAGCAGGCCACAGTGACCGGCACGCCTGAGGGCGCGAGGTCTCAGACCCCCACCGGGGCCCTGATCGGCCACCTCGTTGCCCACGGCAGTTACTCCAGATCTCCTCCGTTCTCCTGTTTTCCCGCCCGCTCTGCGAGCCTCCCAGCAGCCCGAAGCGGCACGGGCGCGTTCTCCCTCCCCGCCTCGACAGCTCGCCCAGGCGCTTCTGCTTTCAAACCCGGCCCTGTCGCCCTCCAGCTTCTCCGGGCGAGATGTCTTCCCCGGTTTCTGAGGCTGGTCTTTAGAACCCTTCTAGAACTCTTCTAGAGGTGTCCATTTCTTCTAGAATTTTCCTTCATCGGTTTTTGCATTACTTTTCCGTATTACCGACCTGTCCCCATCGGTCTCTCCCTGGCCGCTGCTTATCCTTGGCTTCTAAAACATGCTGAAATGCACTCTATTTCTAAATAAAGAAGAAACGACTTTTCGTGAAACTGAAATTCTTCTCTGACCCTCACTCTACACCACGTCACAACCAAGCTCGAAAGGGCGGTCCTTACCCACCGTCTGCTTGCTCGCCGTCATCCACCGTGCGAGGTCACGCTCAGGTAGCGTCTCCATGCTGCACCTCCCCCCTCACCCCACGCATGCTCGTCCGTCACCCTGCAGTCCTGTAGGACCTGGCTCTCGGTGAGAATTTCATCTGCTTTACCCTCGGATCCCAAATACCTGGCCACATGCCATTGGGCATATATCGGAAGCTCAGAAGTAACGAATGCGTGAAGCTGCAAGAGTTACAGCATTTTCAAAAAAGGAGAGCAAGACATGCTGAACGTACTTCAGTAGACTTTCAATAATATTAGTTATTCTGACATTGTCATTTTATAAGGGTGATGAAATATCGAGGTGACATTTTTTCTTCCAAGATGTTTCAGAAATCTAATCATTACAAATGTATCCTTTATTTTAAATTACATTTATAGCTTTTGGTGTCAAAGATATAAAACAAGTTGGTACCATCATCTCTCCTATAATCTTAAATAGATGAACTTTTTTTTGTGTCCGCATGTGACAGAGTCATTCCGCGCACCCACATTTTCATACGGACCTGACGGAAATGGTTTCTCTCTTGGATACCGTAAAAACTGGAGACAAGTCTTTGGTGATGAAAAGAAATATTGGCTACTTCCAGTATTTTCAAGGTAATTTATAAAATGCAGGTCTCAAATTATGGAATTTGTGATGATCTACATCTCTGGTTTAGTGTCTTTAGGATTTAGAGAATATAGCACATGTGACATTCTTACCAGCCTTGAGGATGAAATCTCAGAAAGACTTGATTATATAAAATATTTTATTTTTTATGTTTTTTTTATTAGGGTAAAAATAATATTTCATTTTTTATGGTTTTTTTTTAAAGGGCATGTATTTGAATGTAAAGTTGAAAAAAGATTCATGAAAAATAATCTTTTTCTTTAAAATGAAAATAAGTTGTTTGAAGCAGAGAATCATAAAATTTCGTACTTATTAACCGTATCAAAAGTTCCAGCACAGATTATGTGTTCTGTTGTGTCTTAAATCGGACCCAACACACAGTGCAGGCTTCGCTCACCCCTCAATGAGAACCAGTTCTCCAGATGAGAGTTCCCCTTTCTCCCAGCCGTGGGCTGTCCATGCAAAAGTCCTTACGGAAAAGGAAAAACCGTTTGAAATTCAAGTCACGCTTTTGCAGGTGTTGTGGGTTTTTTCCCTTAATTAACTGTATTGCTATTTTTTTTCCCAAAAATGACCTAATTGCCTCCATTCGAACATTTTTGCGTGCTATAGAAATCTGGACGTTGCTTCCCTGTCATCTGGCTTTTTCCAGATGAGACATCTGCAGTCACTCTTCTTTACCTGACATGTCACGTGCCTTTTCCCTCCGGCTGCTTTGAAGGTTTTCTGTTTGTAATTCTTGTCCTGCGGTTTGATCATGATGTCCTTCCGTGTGGTCTTCTTCCTATTCCTTGTGCTGAGGATTGGTGGAGCTTCTTGCATCTGTGATTTTACAGCTTTCATCAGATTTGGGAAATTTTTCAACCATTATTCCTTCAGCCGTTTCTTCCGCCCCCTCCCCTCAGTGCTGCAGGGCTCCCCGAGGCTGGCAGTCCCGCCACCGCGCAGTGGCCCCGGCCGTGGGCGCATCAGGCTTTCTGTGTGCCATCGCCATCGCCATCGCCATCGGAGAGGTCCCCATCTCTCCCCCGAGCTTTGTCCTTTGACTTCTGTATTGCAAGGTTTTCATACTGACTGGTTGGAACACATGTTTATTTTTTAAGGTTGTTTTCTCTAAACCTGGGGTCCCCAATCCCCGGGTCACGGACCAGTAGTGGTCTGTGGCCTGTTAGGAACCGGGCCGCACAGCAGGAGGTGAGGGGTGGACCAGCCACTCCCCAGCGCCAGCATCACCACCTCAGCTCCGCCTCAGATCCTCAGGCATTAGATTCTCATAGGGGCACCGGTCCCCGGTGCCAGGAAGGTTGGGGAACAGATATCAACATTAACAGGTTTTTTTTTCCCCCCTTAAAGAGGTGGTTCCTTTATCTTCTGGCTTACATCGTTTGTGACAAGAAATCAGCCTCGTTCTCATCTTCATTGTTTGTAAACTACTGTGTCTTTTCCTCCCCTCTGGCTACTTATAAGATATGTCTTTATCCGCAGTTTTAGGCAGTTGAATAGTGATGCTCCACCCTCCCCCCCTCCACGTGGTTTTCTTTGTGGTGTTATTGTCTCCGGGGTTCACTGCTTTTCTTAAATCCAATTTTATAGTTTTCGTCAGATTCGATTAACTGTCATCGCGTGTCCTCAGCTGTTTTCGCTGCCTGCTCCCACTCTTCCTGTGCCCCGCCCTCGTTTTTCAGATACTGTTAAATTGCCTGGTTGTGACTCACAGGCCACCCTGTCGTGTCCCTCCTCCACTTCCTCCTTTTTCTCTCTGCTTTGGGTTGGGCAGTGCCTGTCGCAGTTTAAAGTTCGTGAACCTTTCTTCCGTAATGTCCACTCTGCTGTTGAGCGAATGCAGTGAATTTTTCATTTCAGATATGATATTTTTCAGTTCTAGAAGTTCAATTTGGTTCTTTTTTTATATCTTACATCTTTCTTTTTGTTTTATCCACTTTTTCCGGTTAATTCAGAGCCATAATCACTGTTTCAAAGTCCTCGTTTTGAGTTTTCATGGTCATTTCTAATTCTTTTCGGACTGATTTTCTCCCAGTTGTGTAGGGCATTTTCCTGCTGCATTTCATGCCGGTCATTCTCTGTTGGGTCCTGCACATTTTGAATTCTTAGTGTGTAAAATCTTGTTTCCCTTTAAAGAATGTTGACTCTTGTCGTGGGACAGTTGAGTGTGTTGTATTCTTTTTGCGGCTGGCTTCAAGCCTGACTAAGTTGGGTCTGGAGGTGCATTGTCCCTGGGGCACCTTTAGGTCTGCCGATGGGGGTGGGGGCAGAGGCCCCGCGGGGCCAGGTGCGGAGTTGGACCTCCGCTCTGGTCACTGGCGCATGGGAGGACCGCCGCGAGACCCGGCGCACTCCCGGCGCTCCCGGTGCGCTCCTGTCCCCATCACCCGGTCCAGAGACCCCAGTCCCCTGTGCCTGCGAGGCCGGTTGCCCGCCGCTGTGCCCGGCTGCAGGTGGTTTACAGCGGGGCGTCCGATCTGCTGCTTAATCCGCCTTGGCCGGAAGCGACGCCTCCGTTGTGCACAGCTCTGGGGGTTTTAGAATAGGGATGTGGCACATCTGTACCCACGTCAGAGGGTGGCCTTCGCGGGCACGGAGCCCTTCTGCTCACTGCTAGACCCGGAGCACTTAAGATAGCGCCCGGCACACTGTGCGCATCCCAGACCCGTGTTTCGCGAAGGCGGCCGCAGCCTGCGTGTGGGATCAACGTCTTGAATTTCACTCCGAGCCTCTATGATTTCTTAAATGACTGTGGTGAGCCGGTCAGTCAGCCAGATATTTGAATTCTTGTGTTTGAGGTATCGTACTTTTCATAGTCATGGGAGATAACTTTTTATTAAAGGATAATTGGCATACGCTATTATAGAAGATATGTTTTTAAATATATGTAAATTGTAAGAGAGAATGGTTTATTTTCAATAGAGGCTAATCGACCTTAAGAAGCCTTAGGAATTATCCTCTGAAGTGACAACTTATGATAATTTCTTTGTACCATGCCTCTGAAAAATGGGAGTTAATTTTCGCTTTGTGGCAAAACCGCTTTGACTTGCTTCGGTGTGATTTAAGTTATTACTGTTTTATTTGCAGTTTGGGCGACGGCTGCAGTTTCCCAACGCGCCTCGTGGGGATGGACCCAGAACAAGCTTCTGTCACAGCTCAGGACGAGTGTGCCAGAAGGTGCGCTTCCTGCCATGCAGCCTGGCAGTGCTCGTCAGGAAGCAAAGCGCACGCGCGTGCCATCGTGCACATCTGACGGAGACACACGCTAGCGACTTAGCGAGCCAGCACAGCTGGGAAAGGAGAGATGCCGCTGAGGGTTAATGCGGTGACATATGTCTGATTACATGTGATACTGTCGTGTAACACATACGCTTAGGTAACAAGCATCCGTGCCCAACGTGCTTAGAATAGCCACCTAAACCAGACACGTTTGAGAGTAAGAAAGAGAACGCTGGCCCTTTCTAGTTGTCCCAGGACAGTCACTTAGGACTGGGACTGTCTGGGTAAACTAGGCAGCAGGGCCACCTAAGGGTGCTGCGTCTTCCCAGGGACTAAGATTCTCTTTCAAGATTGGATTATATTGGTTTATGTCAGTTCTCTTTTTCAAAGAAAGTAGTCATTGTTCTGTTCACCAGTTTATTTTGATAAAACATTTTAATGGCAGTGTGAAAATATTAATGAGAATTCAGAAGCACAAGTATAAAGTTTACTCTCATTCATCTCGGAGGCCTCTTCTCCGTATTTACGAGGCAAGCGGGCTGGTTCGTGTGTTCAGAGACATCGTTTGTTCTAAATGAACCGGTAAAGAAGACAGAGATGCTCTGTCCAAGTGAAGCCTCTGGGACCTGCGACAGCAGTTAGTTGTAGGGGGCAGGGGCGCAAAGCCCCCGCTGCATGTTTGCAGTGGAGGAGCCGGCCTTGGAGCCGGGACCCTCAGGTCCTCGGCCCGGAGCGCTAACACTTAACTTACGCGGGTTTGAACACAGCCCAGAACACTCTGAGCCCGCTTGCAGCTCTGTAAAGCGGAGTACCCACACCTGCCTCCAGGGGTCACTGCGGAGGCTGTGGTAATGTGCCGCAGGCCGAGCGCAGGGCCTGGGCCTCACGGGCAGGACGTGCCCAGCTCCTTCCTCCTCTTTTGGCCTGTCCTCGCTCTCCTCGGTCTGGTAGCTGGAAAAGTAAGTCCGCGCTGAATCACCAAATCATTTTTTCCCTTTAGATCTAAGCTGCAGAGGTAGAAAGCAGAAAACTTGGGAAATGACAGGTAATTTTCTGTCCTGGCTAGGGACATAGGCCCTCACTTGTCCTTGCGCTACTTATGGCTGTTGATTAACACAGGTTCAGGATGTTTCAGGCCGGCCTCTGACGCTTTTCCTTTCGCCTGTGATTTTTGATTTCGTTGCCAGTGCCAAGTTCAGTCTTGGGTCTAGCGGGCTCTTCAGCGGGAGGGGCATCTTTTTCTTTTGGAACTAGGCTGACAGCTTATGAGCCGCCCTCACAGATTTAGGAGAAGGAATACTAATTTGCTGCTTATTAATCGAGTATTCATAATTGAGCGTTCAACCATTTACTAAATTATTTACCCTTCTTTGCAGTATTGGCTCAAACCAGCCCTTCCCTGTCAAACCGCTTAGTGAGTCGAAAAACCGACTGCTGGAGGCCGAGTCTGCGTGGGCCGGGAACGGGTCCGAAGACGCAGGCAGACCAGGTAACGCGGCACGGGCGCTCACCGCGGAAGATGCCAGATTTAATACACGTACAAAAATCAGAATAATGACGCCTTTTAGAATACTAACATGTGGAACTTTTAATGAGATGCATACACAGGGTGTTACTGTTTACTGGTAGCTTTCACGGAAAGGGGGTTGAGCGAGGCAGCGTGCTGCTACAGCTCTGTTTTGTTCTGTTCACAGTTAGGTTTTTTGTTGTTTTTTTTTTTGGTTGGTACCCAGCCACGTATTTCTTTACCTTGGACGTACAAAGTAATTTTGGCATAATATTCTAAATAAAATTTAAACAAGGTTATTCTTTAGGGTCCTAGCTTTTGCTTATTTGAAACTAATGTTTTGAAAAGCTGTCTGATTAAGAAGAGTGTACTTGAGTAGATTTTAACCTTTTCTTCATGATCCTTGACCATTTCCTGAATTACGGGTGTACGGTGGAGCGGCCGATAAAGCAGAAGGGGCCGTGAGCAGCGAGCATCGCAGCCTGGGGGAGATCTGTGGCAGCTCCTACTAGTAATAGCATCGTCGTAATCTTCTTGCACTGTAGAAAAGTAATTTGGACGTTCAGGTCACTTTGTGCTGACTCTAGGAAATACCCTAAAACTTGAAAACTTGCTGTCAGAATTTCGGGCTCGCGCGTCCTTTGAGACGTCAGCAGCGTTTCAGTTACTGGGCAGCAGCGCGGCCAGGGTCTTCATGGGGCTGGTGGCCCTTGCCCAGCATCCGGGTCCTCAGCGGGCGACGTGCTCATTGGACGTCCAGTGCTCAGCGCTCCTTCCCTGCCTTCCCGGGTCTGCGGGAAGACAAGTGGTCAGCGCCAAGACAAGTGGTTAGCGCCGTGAGCCTGTTTGGTGTTCGCTGCAATCATCAATGTTGCTGTTTAGCCAGAAACTTAACACTCATTTTTGTCATGTCATATACACTTATGTGCTTACAGGGACACATAACCATGTCACAGTGGCAATAGGAAATTAGGCACCACTTGTCCATAACTAAGCAGTTGACAGAGGCAGGCAAGACGGTGCAAAGGTAATTTCCTTGAACGAATGCAGTTTGTTTGCATGTTTTATCATCTCGAAATTCACAATTCCAATTTTTACTCTTTCAGTTGTATCAGCAGAATTAGGTAATTCAGGAAAGGCTGGACGGTGTCACCCTAAATCCCATTTCCTTACCTGTCCCAGCACAAGCTTAGTGAGTATTCGTTGGTAGACTCATGAAACTGATAAAAATTGTGTAGGATTGGTGTATGGACAACTGACCTTTGTGTTAATGAGTTTAAGGAGAAAAGGTGACTTTTGGCCGTTGTTGAAATCTGATCCAGAGCAGAGAGTAGCTGAAGGCTGAGCAGACGGAGGTGGCCAGCGGCAGGGCCACATCTGCACTGTGCCAGGCGGGGCCTCCTGACGCCGGAGACGGAGCAGCTGTCTGCGTGGTCAGGAGCCAGCGCGGTGGCTCTGCGGCCTCCCGTGAGGATGCCCTGTGTCCGGAACCCGGCCCGACACTCCCGGAGCCTGAGGCGCGGCCACTCCACGGACGGGGTGTGCGGCCCCGCTTCGCTGCCACCCGAGAAGCTGCTGCTGAAGGCGCGGGGACTGTGGCTATGGGTGCCACACCCCCAAGGCGACTCCCAAGGCCTGGGCCTTGCGGGGTCGGCAGGTGTTGACAGCAGGGTGCTCCGACAGCCACTGGGAAATGCCGTCGCCTGCGCCAGTGGAAGAGGGCCAGCGACATCCCCACCTCCCTGCTCACTGCCGTCTCATTCCACTAGCGGCTTTACACCGTGGCCCGCAGAAGCAGTTAATCATCTTGTTTTCAAAAATGTAAAAGCAAGTTTTAAGCAATAACTCGATTGTTTCTGTTTTTATAGGTTTATAAAGACATGTTATGGACTGCTATTTTCAGTATTATTTGCAAGAAAATGATCAGTGGAATGAAAAAATTGAAGTATAACAGAAGATATATATTTTTTTCAAAACGGAAGCCTTCATACAGATCGCGGGGTCCACGGACTGCCAAGCGGGAAGACGCCTTAATCTCACATCAGCCAACAGCGGCTTACAGCCACAGAAGTGACTGACTGGCCCTTTGCAAATAACACGTGCCTGTGATGAGATGCCCACAGCAGCTGCCTATCGCGTTCACATGGCATGTCTATTTTTTTAATACCCAAGTTACGGTATCAGACTTCTTTCTTACGGTCCATATAAATTTTCACTCCTGAAACGTAAGTTAAAAACTTGTCTTAAGTGAAGTACATCTAGGGCGGTTTGGTGGCTGAAAGTGAATAATAAATCAAAACGACTGTTGCTTATACTGTGTAAGGAAAAGAAAGGAACTGCTTTTTTTACAACTGGGTGTTTGCTAATTCATAATTACTGTTTTAAACTTTTCAACATTTTTAATACAGATTTTTTTTATTGTTGGCTATACAATAACACTCAGCAGGATTAGGATACCTAAATACGATGATTTAAGACCTGGAGCACATTTGTGTAATTCATCGAAGGCTTAGTGAAGCATTGTGCCCAAGGCTTAAAGAAAATTTAGCAGTTTAAGAAATATTTTCATTTCTCCTTGCTTTTAGGTTACTTTTGTTGTTGAATTTTCATGACCGTAGGTCAGGGAAACACAGATGCATGTGCTGTAGAGATACTGGACTCAGTAGGAACAGGTAGAAGTGGCTAGAAGAAAAATAAAGAGAACAGGCAGGCTCCCAAGGTGTGTAGAGGCGATGTGCTGTTGAATCAAATTTCAGTTTAGGAGATGATGAAAAATTACTCTGAAACTTCACAGCGAGGCTATAAACAGCTCAATCAGTGACTTCAAAGGCAATTTAAACTAAAGTGAAACTGTCAAGCATAATGCTGCTCTCAGGAAAGACAGTCTAACCTGAGTCGTCATTTAAAACTTCAAGTCTCTGAAAGGCAGTTTCCGCTCTTAGATGCAAAATACAAAAGCTGACATTCTAACAGCAGCCTCTTTCTGCCGAGTTAGATACATATCCTCTTTTCCTTTTGAAATCCAGTCTAAGTGGCAAGAATTGTTGCATTAATTCTAAAGAGAAATATAGTATCTTGTAAAGGAGTAACAATGTAGAAATGTCAATCCTTGTTTATAGTGTTCAAATACACACACAAAACAATGTGATTTGCTGCCAGTAGTGGATAGAGATAAGTTTTAACCAGCATCTGTGAAGTACCAACGGTTATAGTTTTCCTCTCTGTAGGATGGGACCGATGCGGGGGCGGGGGGGGGGGGTTAGGGATGATGGGCTGGATGACCTCTAACATTATTCGATTTCTGATTTTGCAAAAATAACCTTAGTTTTCATTCATCCAACAAATATTTTTAGAGTGCTTTCTGCATGCCAAACAATATACAAGGGATAACTCTATACTCAAATGTCACATAAACTTTCTGCTCAACTATTCCAGTTTTTCCGTTTATAGGATTTATCTAATTCCATTGGTTAATACTAATATTAGATTTTAAGAGGAAGTAACTTTCCCCGTGAACCAAAGGAATGTGTTAGCTTTGAAAATGTAGTTTGGAATACTATCATATGGATTCTTCCACCTTTATTTTAACTGTAGTCTTAATAATCTTGATTCTGGAAAACCCTTAAGTATGAGAATTCAGGGATACCAATTACCAACCAAAATGATCACTTCAGTTTGGCAGCTTATATATTACAAGGAAATAGTAAATGTTTAAATTTACTACTTTCAGAAGTGTTCTCCTGGGACCGTTATGAGTATTTCTACATTTAGATCAAAGGATTTGCATGCACCTAACAACCAATGAGACCTAATTTTCCCCTTTAACGTATCCGGGCACTTTTGTGGTGTTGTAATCTTTCTCAGTTCTTTTAATTCCTGTTAATTAACGTCAGCTTTAATAGCATAGTAAACACCTTTTCAGAAATTTTCAGTTAACACCTTTTAAAGCCAACATTTTGCCACATTCTGAATACCGTTTGGCTGAGTTTACTCATAGGCCCCGTTCAGCAGGGGCCTCCAGGTGGCTTGGGGACCGGGGAAAGGCTGCCTGTTTGCTATTGCACCTGGTATTGATTAGCGCTGTCACTCTGTGGGGAGAAAGGTCAAAATGAAGCCCTGGGAGAATTTATTAGAACCATCTATGGCCTTTCAAATGTGTGAACAGGTGTGATATTTAAGGAAAATCAAATCGAACTTCAGGTCTTGCCACTGCCATTAAAAAACAAAGTGACCGGAGACTCGGTTTTACCTGGGCACAAACTTACTTGAATATTCAGTAGCCGAGGCATCCGACCAGTGTCCCCTTGCCAGGGGCAGCTGTGGTAGAGTCGTCCTTAAACAGGGACACGTTTACAGAGTTTAGATTCGTCTTTACACACGGATGATTTTTTAAGTCTTTTTACATATTTAATGGTTATGATTCAATGTGTCATAATTTAACTGCAAGGTTAGTTTAAATCAAATATGCAATGTTTACTTGAATTTTATTTCTCTTAGAAAGCAGATTTTGACTTTGTTTACAGGGTTGTTTAAATTCAGGATTATCTGACGAGGTTTCCATTCAGTAATGTTTAAAGTACGTGTATATTAAGGGCTTGGTGTTAGGATCTGCATATTCGGGGCACTGACCACACACGCAGTGAATTACCAGATGTCTAGCTTTTGATCTAGGACTAGCACTGCTATCAATGAAAAGTATTTTTAATCTGTTATTAAGAAATTAATCATATTTTTGCATTTCAGCCAACATAAAGACCATAATAATCTCTAATAATCTCTAAGCTATAGCTAATATGTAAACCTGAAATCCGTGTTTCATATAATCTGAACTGTATTTTCCAATTTAAATTAAAAATGCAATATAGATTCAGAAAGTTCCATATTTTTCTAACGAGTTCACTTTATATTTTGTTGGGTTGTATGAAGAATCAAGGATTTGTATTTGTATTAAAAGTTTGAGAAAGCTGGTAGTTGAGTTCATTATATTTGTACATGACTGCAGATGGGTCTATGCCCATTTAAAAGAAAAGATGGATGCTATTTTAAAGTGATCTTCAATGTTTTTATATAAACAGATTTGAAACAGTTTACTGGAGTTGTCTTTGCTATCCAGTCCCGTAGGTCTTCTGTTTGCTTCTCAGGAGTGTCCCCCTGGACCATGACTGAATGCTCACCCTTTGCTTTGTCCACTGGATGGTCTAATCCACCTTAACATAAAGGCTGAATGAACATTCTAAACTTTTTTCAAAGATCATAAGTTACTGTATTAATAAACAAAAGTAAAATACTGTATTTGAACAGTTTTTTGTTGTTGTACAAAGTGCTATTTACCAAATGAGAGAATGACTATTATTTTGTCAAAAATCTGGTAAAATAGGGACGTGGTTCCATAGTGTAGCGGTGAGCACGTCTGCTTTACACGCAGAAGGTCCTGGGTTTGCGCCCCAGTGAAGCCACGGTCCATGGTCTACGGCCACGCCGCCCTGAACAAGCCCGATGTCTGATCTCGGAAGGTAAGCAGGGTCCGGCCTGGTCAGTACTTGGATGGGAGACCACCTAGGAAGACCGGGTGCTGTAGGCATAAAAAAAAAAAAAAATCTGGTAAAGTAGTGTTTAGAGAAAGGTCTGGCTAACAGTTTGGGGTGACCATATCTAAGGTATCATTTAAGTTCAGTAACAGTATAGTCTCCCTAGGCTGGACTAGGTACTTTCTTCAGAAAGGTTTTAGCTTAGTTTTTACTGACATAATTTTCAATTCAGAAGTCACTTTTGGATGGTAGACGTTTGAAACACTGAAAGTTGAATTGCAGCTCTCGAGATGCTGAGTGATTTCATCTTTTATGGCGTTTGTGTTCCAGTTCCCTAGCCAAGTGCCGGCTTTGACAGGCGGTGCTGCTGAGTGAAGGGAGAGCCTGAGGTGGGGCTGTGGGCCCCAGGAACCAGCAGAGGCCAGTAGGGTCGAAGCAATCCCGCCCCCACCCCAATTCAGAGCACTGTTTGGGGCAGGGAGGAGGATTAACTAGGAAATGGCCAGAAGGCCACTGTGATGCGTCGCATGGCCTTAGTTGTCTCATTTCTCACGAGCTAGCTCTTCGGGACTGCTCTCAAGCGCTGAGAGATGCTGGCGCCTGTGGGACAGGTTCCACGGGTGTTAACAATGCTGTGAGGTGGTGTCACTGTCCCTAACCTTTGGCGCCTCTCACCTGGTGTGTGCCGGCGAGCCGAGTGTTCTGATTCATGGCATCCTGTTCTTTACCCTAGAATGTCCCCTCCCTGCCCATTTTCTTCCCCGCCCCTCAGATAATTCTCTTCATCCAGGATTTCCAACTCTTGTAGCACCCCCAGGGCCTGTCACTGTCCCCAGGGACTTCAAAACAGCTGAGCACCTCTATGCTGCCTGGAGCACTGTTTCCAGGATGGATTTCATTTTGCCCGTATTGGTTACACTTAACTTGCACGTCAGCTCACTAGGTTATAAATTCTTGAGACTTTTTCTTTGTACTAGCTGCCCACAAACGAGTTCAGAAAAGAACTGCAGTAATGAATTTCATGTTCCTCAGATTTGGTATCTGTTGTGTTGCCTAAGTTCTCAAAAGTGGGCACCACAGCCTTTAAAATTATCCCAAAGTTGAAAAACATCAGTCAACTATCACACTTTTTAGTGGAAATATACATTTATGGGGCAGTATCTCTGACAATACCATTCTCAAATGCCCATATTCTTTGACCTATAAGGTTCTATTTTTAGGAGTTTTGTAGGTTGGCTTTTGCGTTATGAGCAATAACTATCGGGATATTCGCTGCAGTACTGTTTGAAACAACGAAGGACTGGAAACAACATCCCACCCACGTTTACAGCTGTGTGTGCGGGAGACACTGAACTACGAAGGGGGTCGCCTGCAGAGAGGAAGACGGGCGAGCGATGGGTCACAGTCCACCGAGTGCCCTCTCATGCGATTTGTTTTCATCCTACGTGCACATGTTGTAAAAACGAAAAACGGTGCCTCAGATGTTCCTACGGATCGGTGGCCGAAGAGGTTGGTTGACATGAAGATGCACCAATGTGCTAGCCACTTGGGGCAAAGTCGCTTCGCATCTCACATTAAATTCCAGAAGGCTCTTGCACTGAAACATTAGAAAATGAAAACAAATGTACTGCAAGAAAAGATGAGTAAAGGGTTTTATAATGGCATAGGACAGGCATTTATTTCTAGGTAGGCATGCTGCTGCTGCTAAAACATTTGAGTACATGAAAATTTAGGAGAAAACTAGCATCAATGGGAAAAAATGGAGACAGAACAAGAAAGCCACAGGAAATGAGAATGATGAATCACACAGCAAGGAAAATGATGCTCAGCTTTGTTGAAGAAACGTAAGTAGAATCAGCAATGAGATTATCTTTGTCCGACAGGCCCTGGCCAGTGCTAGTGAGGGTGTGGGCAAAGCGGTGTCTTTGGTGGGAGTGTAAAGGGCTCAGCTGTAACAAGAAGTAATTTGGCAGTGTGTGTTTCTCCGTGCTTAACTGCAGGCACTCTCCCCCCCCACCCCACCCCGACCTTTAGAAGTGGGAGGGATGCAGGTGTGGCGTGGGCAGAGCAAGTCTGTCTGGTCTTTGGCCCAGTTCCTGAAGCCCTCACAGCTTCCTAGATGGTCAGGGCGCTAGAAGTATCTTCTGTTTTAACGAGCTGACCAGGTGGGCTCCAGAGTGACTTGGGTGCCGGCCAGTTTTTCTAGAAAAAGGCGAGGACCTTGGGATTTTCAGTGGCACCCCGTCCTCGGGGCGGGCTGGAAATGGAGTTACTCATGGACGAAACCCTGGAGAAAGCCCGCCAGCCCCAGTAACTCTCATCGTGGGGTGGGTCCAGAGCCCTCTGACTGGCAAACACGTGCACACCAGGAAGGTGTGCCTGACCCCACGAGACATCTCCAGGCTCGGGGCCCTCCACCTGCCCCTGCACCTCCATCTGGCTGTTCCAGACAACTGATCAAAGCTGAGGAGTGGGTTGCGGGAACCTCTGATTTGCAGTCAAACAGAAGTTGTGGGTAACCTGGGACCTAGATACAACTCACATCTGAGGTCAGAAGAGGGGGAGCCGTCTCATGGGACTGAGCCCTTTAAACCTGCGGAGCTGTTTCTGTGTCCCCATGGACGGTGTCAGAGTGAACTGAATTGTAGGCCAGCCAGGTGGTGTCACGGAGAATTGCTTGGTGGGGGTAAAACCACACATTTGGTGACCAGAAATGTTTTGAGCTGAGACACAGAAAAGGAGAAACAGAAAAATTGGGTTATTCCCTACATGGAAAAAAAATCTGAGCGTTTCCTACACATGAGGCTAGTTGTTTAAAAGGCTTTTTAAAAAATCAGCACATAAGGAAAACCAATGTCCACCAACAGGAAACTGGCTATGTTACTGCATTCAGACTACAATGGAGGCATTTAAAGGCTCTGCGTAGCTACGTTTATAAAAAATGAAGTAACTGCCGGGGAAAGATCTTGAAAACATTGTTTTCAAAAATCGAATTGCAGAAATCCACACACATGGTGTGATCCACTCCGTGATTCAAAAGGACACGACGTTTACCTGTCCACCTCTGTGTCCAGAGTCCAAAGGGAGGACAGATGCAGTGAGGGGACCTTTCTTCTCGGCATTCTTAAGTTTTTCTATTCAACATACAGAAGCATAAACAACGAAGATTTTCGGATTATGTAGCAATTCAAGTGCAAGTCGATGTCATCACTGCGGGTGTAATTTTGGGGGTTCCTTAAGTGTTTCCTCACTTGTAAAATCGTCTCGTAACACATGTGACTTTTTTTATGTTCAGAAAAAGGTTGTCTGAAAAACAAACATCTCCAACTGATGAATTGTATAGTATAATTATAACTCAAGATGTTTCTTAAAACGAACTTTTATGTATCTGTTCTAATACACTTCGCTTTATTTAAATGTCCACTTTGAATACCAAATCTCAGAAGAAAAAGAAAAATCTTTTTTGTAATACTATTTTTAGAAATGTGTAACTGAAAGGCTCACGTTTTCATTGACGGAAGGACGGCACGCCGCCAACTCACCCCAAGGGTCCCAGACACACACCCCAAAACATGCTTTGCAGCTTTATTGCAGCTTTCACTGCAAACACATTTCCCACCACCTGGGACCCGGAGTCCGCCTCGCAGAGTACAGACACACGACCCAGCGGCGACGAGGCGACGAGTCACATCCCGAGCCCAGACGCCGCGCGCACGTTCGCGGGCCGCTCCGGGAGCCGGGTCCAAAGGCCCGCGTGTTCCGGTTCCGGACTAGGTGGCGACGGGACGGCGGCTCCGCGTCAGGACCACTTCTTGGTGACGTTGAGGTGGCTGAGCTGGTCGACGAGACGCCGGTGCGGGGGAAAGTTGGCCTCGCAGGCCGCCTTGATGGCCTGGAAGGCGGCCGCCCGGCGCGCCGCGGCGTGGCCGCGCTCCTGCTCGGCGCTGAGGTGCGGCGCGCTCAGCCAGTAGTGGTTCTCGGCTTCGGTCTCCAGGCGGCGGAGCGTGTTCTGCTTCGCCCAGGCGGACACGGCGCGCGGCCGCCGGTGCTTCCCGATCCACTGCCGGCCGGGGATGCGGTTGCGGCGCAGCAGGGCGGTCAGGAACATGGCGCCTGCGGAGGCGGAGAGACAGGTGGCGGCGTGGCCGGCGCCCACGAGACCGCGCGCCGCCGGCCCCGAGGGAAATGGGGCGCCCGCCCCCGGCCCCCCAGACGTCGGCGACCGTCGGGACACTCACCGATGGCACGCGCACGGAGCCCCGCGTCCCTCACTGCGGGCGTATGCGACGCCGGAAGTGCGCCCGCGATGCCGGAAGTGCGCCCGCGACGCCGGGCCCCAGCAATCCCCGCGCGAGGATGCGGCTCTCGCGAGAAAGGACTCGCGCGACGCCGCTTAGCGGATGACGCTTGCGGCGCCGAGAGGTTCAAACGAGTGGCGGGCGCCACCCGCGCGGCGCGGTGTTCTCGCCATGGAGCTGATCCGGAGCTTCTGCGGGAGGCTGCGGGCTCTGGCCGTCACCCTGGACAGCGAGACGGCGCGGCTGCAGCGGGCGCTGGAAGGGGAGGACAGCGGTGAGCGGGGCCGGGGCCGCGCGCGCGGAGAGGGCCCTCTGTCCGCGTCGGGAGGGCCCGAAAGACGCGGCGCCCGGGACGGCTAGAGCCCAGGACGCGTCCCCGGTCACACACGGTGTGCTTTCGAGTCGCGCAGGACGTGTGCTCATCGACAAACATGCTATAGGAACAAAGTTAAAGGGTTTCCCGTAAATGCAGCCGTTTAGCTCTGCTGTTTACATGTGTAGTGAGTGACTTTCGTCTCGCCCTCGGCTCCACAGGTGCAGTAAATGTCTCTTTTCCCCAACACACCGTGTTGCTCGCGCAAACGCCGGTACTCAGCATCGCCTTGACTTATTTATTTATTATTTATTTGTATGTAAAGCAAAATTATCCACCACTAACCTTTGTATTACAGGTTTTTTGAAGTTGTTACAAGAGTCGTTTGAGGTTTAATAAATGTCATAATTGTAATGTCCTTAACATATTGCACCCTGTAGACACAGAGTTCTTTTCCTTAAGTTATATCATGAGTGATTTCCCAGCCATGTAAAAATATTCATTCTTGTGACTGGAAAAACAACGTGCACAACGAAATTTCGAGACACAGAAAAATAGAAAAAAGAAATAAGTAGGTCCTCTAACTCCACCATCAGAAGTCACCACTAATAGTATTTTAGTAGCTTTTTTACCTTATTTTTAGAGTTGCTTTGGTTTTGTCTGATTTTGTTTACAGTTGAGATAATGCTGTAAGACACAAAATTCTATTAACATTTTTGAATTCTTGAGATATGGCCAAATTGCTTTCCACCAAGCTTGTGCAAATTTACCCTTAATCAGTTGATGACCATGTGTTGTTTCCACTTTTTCCCTGTTGTGAAAAGTGCTGCTGTAAACTTCCATGTGTTAGTATTTATGTGCACTTGACTAATATTTTCAGTTCTCCCTGATGCACGCGTAGACGGGTGCACGCTTAGCTGGGTGCATGCGTAGACAGGGGTACACTGTTTATGTGCACTCGACTAACGTTTTCAGTTCTCCCGGGTGCACACGTAGACGGGTGCACGCTTAGCTGGGTGCATGCGTAGACAGGGGTACGCTTACACTTACACGTGGGTTTGGTGGCGCCAGGGCAGTCCCATGTTTACCTTTTTGAGGAGCTGACACATTGTTTTCCCCAGTGGATGCACCATGGTGTAGCTCCACCAGCAGTGAATGGTGGTTACAGTTTCTCCATCAACATTTGTTACTGTCTGTCTTTTTGGTAATAGCCATGCTAGTGTGTATGAAGAAGAAAATCGATGTGGTGTGGCTTTGCGTTTCCCTAATGAAAAGTGGTTGACTTTTAACAGGTGGAAGGAGACCTTCAAAGGAGATATATTTTATATTTTAGAAAAGAGAAATATAGCCCTTTAAAAACCTGCTTTTACACTATATACGTGACCAAATGATTAAGAAGAAAGGTGACAGTACAGTGGGTAAAGGGTGTCTTTTCAGTTAATGGTGCCAGGTCAGTTGTACACTTGTAGAAAAAAGAATGCATCTTGAACCTTACCTTGTACCATTTACAGAAATCAATTCCAGATGGATTTTAGCTCTGAATGCAAAAGACAAAACAATAAAGCTTTTAGAAGAAAACAAAAGTGTTGTCACTGGCAAGTATTTTTAGAACAGGAATCAAAAAGTATTCACCATAAAGGAAAAATTTGCTCAGTAGGGCCACGTTCCCTCCTCCTCCCCTCCATCCTCCCCTCCCTCCCTCCCTGACCTGAGTGCTGATGTTGCAGGTGTTTACTTTGAAAGTTCACCAAGCTATATACATATGATTTCTGTACTTTTCTATATGTTATAGTTTAATAAGACTTTTAAAGAAGGGCCTTAGCACTTTGTGATTGACGGGTTATCAATTACAAATAAATACAAAAGTTTATTTTAAGAAAATATATTTAATTATATTTTCTATTTTTTCTCCTTTTTCTCTTACACTTTTTCCTTTCAATATTTATATCGAAGACTTTGAAGTTTATCCAATGAGAATTTTACATGACCTTCATTCAGAAGTTCGGACTCTAAAGGTACCACTCTTACAATACTAATTTATCTTTTTTACGTGGTAATTTAAAATCTAAATAGACCTAGTCAAAAGTTAGAGAAATTCTAATGTACTTTTTTTCCTTGAAAAAGGATGATGTCAGCACTCTTCTTGACAAAGCAAGTTTGGAAAGTAAAGAAAGCATTTGTTTCATAAAGGCAGCGAAAGTACTGATGAAAAAGAATTCAGTGGACATCATGAAAGTAAGAGAAGTTTTCCAGAAGTATGGATATAATCCACGGGCCAAGAACAGTTCAGGTGTGCATCGCTTGCATTTTCCAGCATCCGTTTCCATAGTAAAGAGGGCAGCACCGTCGGGAAGAGCGCTGTGGGCTTGGCCGCGGCCCCGTTCTCACTCTGCCTCCGGTGCCCGCTGCTCCATCGTGTGACACAGCGCCCTGTGCTGGACGTGGCGCTGGTCAGTGGTGCGGTGTAAGGACTGTCCTTGCTGTCCTTTCCAAATGCTAGACAAGGACTGGCACGTGTATGTTGGCTGTCAACAAGTAAAAAATTACTTTTAGAAAAGAACTAGCAGTGCTAGGTGAAAGACGAGGACAAGAGAGATCTATGTGACTTGATGGCGCCCGGTCCCCAGTCCCCTAAGAAATGGAGACTTGCCGTCAGGCATCGATCCATTTTTGTTCTCAATGTCCTCTTCTGTAGATTGAGAGATTTGGGCTAGATAAATTGATAAAGCCCTCTTCGTGTTAGATTCTAACGAAGGGCGGGATAGCACGGTGGCTTCAAATTCAGGGCCGAACCGCCTCTTCAGACCTCTGATCCACCCCTTGCTAGCTGTGTTGTCTTTGACCAGCGACTTCACCTCGCACCTTTTTCTGGTTTGTGAAGTGGAAGTGTTTAATGGTCTCTACCTCTCAGGCTGTATTAGGTTAAATGAGGCGAAGCTGCCTGGAACAGCGCCTGGCATGCTACTCACCAGGCGCTGCCTGTTGCTAGGGTTCGGCTCGCTCCTCTGGTCGGCTTGAGTCAGTGTCTTCCGTGCCTTCGCTTCCATTATGAGAATGGTCTTTGTACATAAGTAAAACTCTAAATTCAACAAATACATACTGAGGACATGCATGGAAGGTATATTAACCCGTCCACACGGTGTGATGGAAGGAATTCAGTTGACTTTGGTGTGGAGCCGTGCCTTCAAACGCTGGCCCCACCCGTCACACATGCCACTACATGCATGATCATGGGCAGTGTCTCTAAATTGCTTTCCCTCATTTGTGAAATGGGGACGATAATACCTCCCCATGGGGCAGTGATCACGGCGACGATTTTATTTTATTAATCTCATCCATGACAGCCTTGTGATAAGTAACATTTCTCAGAATTAACAGAAAGCACTGTCGAAACAGAACTCAGTCAGTGGCTGGCTCTTCTGAGAGCCAGAAGCCATGAAATCAACATTGATCACTTTCTTTTGTGTGGGGCACCGTCCAGGTTTAACGTGTCCTGGCTCGTGCACAGACACAGTTCCCTATCCTCTTTCACTTCCAGTTGCCAATCAAAAAGCACATGGCGCCTTCAGAGGAGAAGGACACCTCCGCTTCCTCAGGTCTGCTGGACCTCTTAGCTGCTCAGATGAACACAGCCTAAATCTGTCTCTTTCCTCTTCCTTCGGACAGGGATCCAGTGTGCCAGTATCTGAGAGATCCCATTTCAGCTACAGACCTCCCTTTAAAGATAAGCAAACAGAAAGGGCCTTGGCCTTGTAGGTGCTGTCCCGATTCATTAACCAGCAGTGCACCAGGGGTTGAAGAGGACTGTGGGAAGGAGTAAGGTGGTCAGTAAGTGACTTCATCTGAGACGCAGTGTGGCGGCTAGTGTTGGGGTCTGGAGCCAGATGTAACCTGTTCACAGTTGAGAAGTCGCATGTCTTTAATGCTCGCCTGCTGTTTCTCAGTAGGCCTGTGATGTGTTCTAGATTGATGTAGGATAAACAGTTATCTCTAAGTCTTTCCTTGTTAGGCATCTGTAAGTTAAAAATGTAAATATTTTCATGCTTTGTGTTGACTCTAGATTGTAGTTAATTACACACTAATGAATGGCACCGAATGACAGTGGTTCCCTAACACAGCAAGAGCCACTAAGTCGCATCAAGTGGGGAAGTAAGAAAGTTGGACTTACATTTGTGCACATGGACTTTTCATCTTTTGACAGTTCTGTTTATTTCCTTTCTCTAACGTCATCAAAATGGAACGTGGGTGGACAAGAGGTACTGCAGGAAATTCCCAAAGGTACACTCGAAGCAAAACTCGGGAGACTAAGGAGAGGATCAGGACGGGGCCCGCCCGGGGCATTGCAGATGGAGCTGTGTCCCGTGGGTTTAGCGCGGGAGGGTTCCTGGCGCGTGTTTGCGTGGACCGTGACTGCCTTGGTCTCCCCAGGGGGCGAGCAGGAGGCCGACACTGCACCAGAGTCTGCCGGGGACGCGACCCGCCCGGGGCCCGACGGGGAGGACGATGCGCCGCCCCCCGCCGCCCCACGCAGCCATGGATCCGGCACGTCTGTGAGCAGCACACCCCCGAGCAGCCCGCAGCTGGCCGACTTCGGGCTGGAGCGCTACCTGGTCGCCGCGCAGGCCGGACGCAGCCACGCCGAGGGGCGGGAAGCGCTAACTCCACCGTCCCAGCCGTCACCAGCCAAAGTGCGGAAAACGACGTGCGCCCTGAGCGCCGACGATTTCGAGTGTGTGACCCCGAAACTGCAGCACCTCAGTATCTCCCAACACAGCGCGAGTTTAAATGGGGATCTCACCGTGGGCCTCGGAAGTGTGGAGGATGAGAGGTACGCGGCTTCCTTCCAAGGCGCGGTCTCCCTGGCTCTGAAGCTTTTGTGTGTGTTGATTCTTTCCTAGAGGAAATGTGGTATTCCAGACCGTGCCTTTCCTTCGAACGGGTTTCAGGGCTCTCTCATTTCCCACTTTCCCGAATCACCAGTTCCATCAGAAAGCTCGGCAATCGGTTTCCTTGGGCTATAGACGCTGTAGAAGGAGTGATAAGGGTCTAGAAATACTACGGCGTTTGTTGGGCTAGAGAAGCGAGGGTAAGCGAAGGGGGTGAAGCTGTTCAGAATGTGTGGGTTTGGCATGGAGACCCGGGAGGAGATGCAGGTCGGGGACAAGCCGCCAGTTTCTGTCCGGTCGCCCAGACGGCTCTAGGGGAGGACCTGAGAGGCCGCTGGGGGTGGGGAGCAGGTGACGCTTCCACACCTGGCTTTGAGGTGCTTAACGTCCATGGGAAGCCCAGAGATGACTTCTGTGCCAGACCGAAGAGGTTAGGAGTGATTAGTGTGAAATTAGTAATCAAAGAGTTATATCGAACGTTAAAGCACCATGTGTCAAAGTAGCCAAGCAGTATCCAGACATAAATCCTTAAGACCCGTAATTAAAGAAGGAAAATGAACATTCAACTCAAAGAGTCCGAAAAGGCCACACAATTCTGGGGAAAAGAGATGGGAGTGAACACAAAGACGAAGTGAAACGTCATTACAAAAGAGTTTCGGAAGGTTAGGACTGGTACATCTGAGGACTGGCGCTTACTTAAACAAATGCAGATAACAAAACCACAAACTAAGGCCTATAATTTTTTTATTTTTTAAGCTGGTAGAAATAATACAGAATATAATATTGGGAAATTTGGAAAGTTCAGATAAATGAAAAGAAGCCATTTAACTTGTGCTTCTTTATGTTTTACAAATAACTAGTTAGTAAATGTAGTGGGGAAAAAACATTTAAATTAGCAACAAAAAAGTAAAATACCCATACATTTGTAGGCGAAAGGCCTATGTGGTTAAAACCATAAAACATTTCTGAGTTATATAAAGAGAAAGTTAGGATGAAGAAAGATATTCCTGAATTGAATGACTGAATATTAGCAAGATGTTCAATCATATTGAATTAATTTGTGGGTGTCATGCAGTTACAACAGTCTCCATAGGATTTTTTTTTAAGGTGGAGAAAGATGGGTATTTGACAAAGCGATTCAAAAATTTGTTTGGAAGAATAAAAAATAGCCAAGAAAATAATGAAAAATAACAGTAATAAAGGGACTTGACCTGCCAGACATTAAAATATATAAAGCAAAGTAAAATAGTACGAAACTGTCGCAGAATGGGCCTGGAACTGGAACTGAATAACCAAGAGACACTCTAATTTATAGGAGTTGATTTATGTAATAAGTTGAACTTAGGGCTTTCCTTTTACTCAGAGATTCTTAACTCACTTCTAAGTCAAAACTATCAATAGAAAATGACTTGTAATCTTTTATGAGTCAAGATTACACATTTGAAAAAGAAAATTGTTCCATGGGCCTTCTGTTCCCTAAAACAGGACGAATGAGTGCATCCAGACTTGATGATTTATAGGAAGATTAACTTTTTTTAACCTTATGATTTCCCTGTTACTCACACCAGTGAGGAAGCCATAGAAACAGAACCAGTGTCCGGCGGTGATTCCTGTGCCACGCCTGGCCTCGTGAACCAGCGGCTGGGAAGAAATGGTGAGTGTAAACTCAAGTTGCTTCTCTGCCGTGTCTTCCCAGACTGCTTCTGGACAGGTGTCCAGGAGTCCTGCGTCCCAGCTGGGGACACTGCGGTCCTGAAGGACCACTCCCTAGGTTCAGCATGATTTCACCCGAGAGGAGTTTTCTGATCTGCTTTTCGTACTCTCCCTGGTTGTATTCTGCATTTGGCAGCGGGTTTGTTTCTAATTTTCTAGGTTAAAGCACGTAACTGCGTATCTAGTCACCAACTTTTTGATGTAGAGCCGGCAGCACCCTTTTTAACTGTAGCTCAGCCTCTCGTGAGAGTTCTACAGTGACTTTCTGACAGAAGCCACACCCAGAATGTGTCAGCTACCACTGCAAATTTTGCATTTTCTAAATAGTAGAAATTTAAATTTTTATGTTGTTTTTTTATATTTGCCCTAGCAAACATGAAAACGTTGGTTTTCATGAAAATATAAAATAAAAAATCCTAGAGTTCTGTGCTTTCTTTGAATAATTATTTTTTATTGTCTAATTTATACCAGCTTTATTGGCAAATTTTTAAAAGTAACTTGTCTTTATCAGGTCTTTCAAAGTTTTGGATATGTTTTTAGAAAAATTCTTTTTGTACCGGTTTCAGTGACTTGTTATTAATAAGTATAAACAAGTGTGAAAGAATACGACTGACTTACGGTAAGCGTAGAGCTCAACCTGTAACAGAAAACTGAGCTGTGTTAAGAGTAGCCTGTATTTCTTTCTCAAAAAGAAAGAGCGTTTGGGCCCCCACCTCACACACA
>NW_011888833.1:4060709-4067390 GCF_000151845.1 Pteropus vampyrus | reverse complement strand
GCCCATGGCAGACAGGTTTCCAGGTTCACCTTGGACGGCTCAGGTGACCTGCCCCAGACATGGCTGAACTCAGCGCCTGCAGCTCTATGCTCGATGGACTTGGTATCCTGAGCTTTCTACCTTCAGCCTCGCTTGCTGTCCTCCTGTGCCCTGGAGTCATGCCAGTGGGCAGAGGTTTCCGGTCCCTGGTTCATAGACTGTGCTTCTCTCCCAGGCCCTCGACGCCCCTCACGGGCCTGTGCCCTGACCCTGTCTGTGCCTGTCCTAAGCCCCAGGTGCTCCATTTGTACATGGAAATATCAGGTTAAGCAGAGGCTAGCATCTCACCACAGTTGCTTTTTTAAGTTAAAGTTATTCATGAGCTAAATCCCCGGTCCCCTCCGTCTCCTCCTCCCCAAATGACGCTTAAAGCGTAATCGTGTTTTCAAATTTCACCATCCAGTCCATCCTCGTTTGTCACTTGCTTTGTTCACTCCCGGCATGTTTTTTACATTGACTTGTGCACGTCCAGTCTGTCCATTTTGGGGGGTCAGCAATATGCCACTGTACGAAGCAGCCACTGTATTTATCCATTTGCTCGTTAAGGGAGCGGTTACAATTTTGTTCTTTACCATCATAGGTTGTGCTGTAATGACATTGTCCCTGGGTACCTGTGTTCCTCACACCCAGGAGACCTTCCAGGTCACTCATTCTAGAAGATGCTAAATTGCCTGGGAGAGGCTGCTCTGGTTTACTCTCCCCAGCGGTACCTGAGTTCCTGTGTCTCCTCCTGTTCCAGCGCTTGATGACAATTAGACTTGACCATATTTTGCCCGTCTGGTCCTTTTTCTGACATGTTCAGCGTTTCTCTTTGACACCGCTTTGAGGCTGGCGCTAGTGTCTGCATGTGCGCTTCTGCTCCTGGGTCTGCTTTGTTCTAGGAGTCGCTTTTCCACCCCTGACTGACGTCACACTGCTTTTCAATCAGTGCAGCTTTCGAGTAGGTCGTGACATCTTGGGAGGTGAGTGACCTCCTTACCCTCCTCTTCCTTTTCATTCTTCAGAGAGATTCTCCATAAAGCTCTTACACAGTTGCTCATAGGTTTATTTGCGAGTACCTTGCTCTTTCTTGGTGCTTTTGTGAAAAATGTAAGTTTTCAAATTCTGTCGTGTCTTGGGCAGCACCACCCCCAAGTAGCCCACGTTCCTCCGGAGACTCTTACACCAGAACTGTTCATTGTGGTGTACTGTACTTGTACCCGAGTTTTATTAGTGCTAATGATAATTAGATATGTGAATGTGACAGTTTTGTTATTTCCTGTCCAATCGAGCATACACTGGTTAGAATTCCTTAAGTTATTAAAAATAAAGTGCACAAATTATAGACAAGGATTGTAACCTAAACGTTGAAATCTTACTTCAGCTTCATTTTCAGGTGTTCGCTGTCACGCTGCTGCGTGTCTTCCAGATGTCGCGTGTGCACCGTCCCCCTCCGCACCTGCCTTCTGCACCCCGGGCCTGAGGCTCCCTCGCGTAGAGGGCAGTGCAGCTTTGGTAAATCTCCACAAAACCAAAGCGCTCGTCTGGCTTCTGGTGACTCCAACACCCTTTCCAGCCTCGGGCCGTGTGTTTAAAGAACGCAACCCGAGGCAGCCTTAGTCGTGTGTTCACTGTGTGTTTCTGGAGGGTGACTTCGCAGCCTCCAAGTTTCCCTGACTTTAACCATGTCTCAGAACTTATTCCAGGGCACACTGGGATAAAGATTTCTGACAGGGACGGTGAGGAGGGACAGCATTACTCATGAGAGCAAAACATGGGGAACAACCCAAGTGTCAAAAGGGAAGAAGCGAAATCCATCCAGTATAATCCCAGGGTCTGCTGTTACTGCCATGTGTTTTCTGAAAAATAGATGAGAACCTATCAAAAGAATGTTTTTAAGAAGTGCTTAATGGAATGGAAAATGGCATGTATGTGTGTGTATGTGCACACATGCACGCGCGCGTGCACACACACACACACACACAGCAGTCCCCCTGTTATCCACAGTGTTGCTTTCCGTGGTTTCAGTTACCCGTGGTCAACTGCAGTCTGAAAATATTAAATGGAAAATTCCAGAAGTAAACAAGTCACGAGTTTAAAATTGCACGCCAGCCTGAGTAGCGGGATGAAATCTTGCGCCCTCCCACTCCGTCCTGCTGGGGACACGAATCCTCTTTGTCCAGCATCCTCACGCCGTAGACACTACCTGTCTGCTAGTCACATAGTGGCCATCTGGGTTATCGGATCAACTGTCATGGGGTCACAGGGCTTGTGTTCAGGGCACCCCTGTTTTACTTAATAACAGACCCAAAGCCATTCACATTGCTTATGTTACAGTATCTTGCTATGATAGTTCTGTTTTATTGTTACTCTCTTATCGTGTCTGATTTATAAACTAAACAGCATCACAGGCAGATGCGTGTAGGGAAAAACAGCGTCTGCATCATTCAGGACGTCAGCCTTCCACTGGGCGCCTTGGAATGTATCTCCCATGGATAAGGGGGCACTGCTGCGTTTCAAGGAAAAAGAATGGATAGAAACACACTAAAACGTGCTTAGCTGTGGGTGGTTTTTATCCTTTTTTTCTCCCAGGTTTTTAGTAAACAAACTTACTTTCCTCCAAACCTCATCCCTTTTGCAGTCGGTGCAAACACTGAGGACAGCCAGTGGGTGGGCCGGGCTGGCTGGTGGGACATTCTGCAGCAGTAGAGATGCTGTGTGTTCTGTGCTGTCCCGCACGGTAGCCGCCAGACACAGCTGGCTGTTGAGCATATAAAATGTGGCAAGCGCATCTGCAGAACTGACTTTTAATTTTTTTAATTTTATCAAATTGAAACCACCCCTGGCGGCTTGTGACTCCTCTGTGGGACAGGGTGGCTGTAGGGAAGCAGAATGCTGGGCTTACCTCACACCCGCTTTCTTCCTCATTGGGGCAGAGTCACACCGTCACGCCCATCCGTGCCGTGTCCCCCATCTGGCCCGTTCAGTGTTGCCTGAGGCCGGGAGGCGCCTCTCTAAATTTGGGGCTCACGCAGTTTTCATGCTGAGCTCTAGCCCAGCCTTTGTTAGTAACGAGGCTGGAGCTTTGTCCTCCGAGTGCTGTTCCTTTGTTTCCTTGGTTTTATTTAGCGCTTGGTCAGGGGGAGGGGTCATTTTTGGCCTTCTCGGAGACCCCAACAGAACCAACAATTTTTATTTACTGTATTATTTTATACCAGCGTAATTTGACGATTTATTTTTATTCATTAGGCATCCACGAATTATCCACCTTCAAAAACAAATAGTTCATCCAGCGACTGGGAAGTGAAAGGCTGCACGTCATCAGCTCTGAGTTCAGACAAGTGCTTTGACAATTTCATGGCTCCCTCTTCTCCCACGATTTCTTCGTACGAGAACCTGCTCCGAACACCTACACCTCCAAAAGTTACTGCAGTTCCAGAAGACATTCTCCAGGTTAGTTTTTCAAAGTTAGATATTCGTACAACATCCGCTACGGAGCCCGTGATTTCTCGCAGGGCTGATGCGCTGGTTCGGGTCTTGAGAACGTCTGAATTCCGGGGGCCAGGCCCTCCTGGCACTGCCTGGCCGAGCACAGGTGCTGGCGTCATCAGACTTACGGCCTCGTGGCGCATTTTCTCTTCAGCTCGTGGTCATTTCCCTGCGATGGCCACGCTGAGCACTGTCTCCATGGGCGGTGTCGCTGGCAAAGCCAGGAATGCCGTTTACCCTGCAGTTCCCAGAGTGGGGTGTCGTGAATAACTACCTGTGTTTCTTGGACTTGCGATGTCTTGTACTTCAGTTTGAGAAACAGTGATTGAAACATATTAGAACTCTTTGACACTGTTTATCGTTAGTCTCCTACTGAGTTCTAACTCCAGATCTGCTAAGTGGCTACCAGCCCGATGTGGCACACGTCCCCGCCTTCGTAGAAGTCGTGGTGTTTGGCCATTGTTGCTTAGGTGGATGGAACTCCCAGTAACCATTCTGGCAACCTTCCTGAGAGGAAGGAAGCTGCTTGGGAAGATACTGGGCGCCACGAGAACGGACCCATCCCGAGATCCCACTGGAGCGTGTGCCAGCGCCCTTGGTCTCCCTGGTGTCCTCGGCCTTGACGGAAACAGAGCGAGGCAGGGGCAGCTCCCGTCTAGACATTTTATAGTCCAACTTCTCTTTATTCCTGTGTTAAAACAGAAAGCTCCTGTTTAATGCATCACCTCTTTATGAAAAAAATCATAGCTGATATTTCAGAGTTGTCTTTTTATAATTCATGTAACCAGTGATCTTTCTCCTGAGCATCGGACCCGCCTCTTTCCTCTCTGTTTTCCCTGGCGTCTTTGTAAAGGCCTCGTCTGCCTCGGTCCGCTGCTGCGTGCTGACATCAGCCTTCCGTGCGTTTCAGAGGGCGTCAGATGACGGGCTTGCGCACCCACGTTAAGCGTCTAATATTGCAGTCTTTTCTGCACTGCTAGAAAATTCCTGCGTTTCCCAGTAACCCATGCCTTCAGACGCCCCTTGGCTTTTTTTTGAATGTTTTCTAACACTTTCCAAATTGATGTTGTTCGCGCAACTTAATAAAAAAGAATTTGCTTGGTTTTAGATTCTATCAAAATACAACCGAAACCTAGTCACTCCAGTGACAGTTCAGGCCGTGCCACCCAGAGCAGCATTCCTTTCTAGAGGCGAAGGACGGGGCCTCGGAGAAGTGGGGTGAGTGTGTCATTTGAGGAGAGCAGTTTCAAAATTGAACATTTGAATGGTAGTAAAAGTCTGTAACTGACACTTCACTTGCCAGTTTGGGTTAGTAGCTTCCTCCTCCCAGTGGGGATCGTTGACCCCCTGCCGCCCTGACTCCTACAATGCAAGTCTGACCATGTCCTTGGCGACCTCTTCCCAACTGTTTATGTAAAGTGTAAAATGTGACCACAGGGTCGTGTCACTTGTTGACAGCTGTTAAGTATACCTGATGTTTTTTATCTGTGTTTTCGCAGAGACTCCAGTGGGTCCGTCCGCCCGTTAAGAAACTGAACAGAGTGAGATGGAAGCCGAGCTGGACTGACCTTGCTGTCACAGCCCCTGTGTGTCTCCTCCTCTCTAAACACCAGCCCATGTTAAAGATGCACGTGGACACTGATGCCATGATATGCCTTTTACTATGCTTTGATTTAGTTTAACCTCAGTCTTGTTGACATGTAGCTCAGTTCCGTTTTTAGATATCAGTACTATTGCATTGATTTGCTTTGCCCTACCTAATCTAATAGTAGTTTAATGAATATTAGGAAGCAGGATCAATAACTTAAAATGTGAATGTTACTGGTTGCTACTCGAATAAGGCCACCCTGGTCTCCTCGGGGCCGTATGGGTGCTGCTGTCTACTGTCTGGGGCCCCTCGATTCTTACTCTGCCCTTACATCTCCTCTCACGACTGTCCCCAGGTCTTACACCTTCCACTTCAGCGTTGTGCTTTGAGGACAGTCACTGAATTTAGGAAAAGAGAGGGGCTCGGCGGACTGGGTCGCTGCACGGGGCGGGTGTCAGCGGCGCGAGTGGCCTGTCTGCGTCAGGGTGCGCTTCTGCTTTCCCCCTCAGCTTTCCCCTTGGTTCATTTCCACCCTCTGCTCAGCTCTCTCTGGCACGTGGCCGCCGGCCTCGGTGCGTTCCCCTCTCCAGCTTGGCCTCACTCTGGAAGAGTCCGATGCTGTCCTCGGCCATCTGCCCCTCTCTAGACCGTCAGCGGTGCCACGGGAGACCAGGAGCCTGATGCCGCAGTGAGGCTCACGCTGCCCTGTCCACCCCGCGAGACCCTTCTCGCCCAAGTCTAGCTGGTGGCGGTGTCACCTGATGCGTGAGTCCGGGGAGCGCTGCTGGCCACCGCCAGTGGGAGAGTAAGGACCCAGCTGAGGAGACCAGCTAAGAACTGGGGAAGAAGCAGCTGGCAGGGTGCTTCAGGCTTGGCCTCGGGGCATGTGATGGGGTGCAGGGCGCCCTCCATCATGGTGCCTTAAAAGTCATGGGAAGACCTGTCACGTGCTCTCCGGTCAAAATCGTCACTAAAACAAAACTCGATTCTCTGTTCTTGGAATTAATGTGTAGTTACAATGTTTGTTAAATATAATGTAACATAAACTACTTTCAAAATACTCAGTTTTATTTTTTAAGGTCAAGCTCTAGTCAACCTTCTCAGCCTTTCCTTCCTCGCCAACCACAGCACTTGTCCTAGGCCGCAGAATGGACTCAGCGGCTGGGGCAGAGTGTGGGGGCCACCACAGGGCAGGAGGGGCCCAGCCACCTGGCACAGGCCGTCGGGAGGGCCAGTAAGGAGGACGGAAGCGCCTCAGGGAGCATGGTGGTTCTGTCGGTGTTGCTAAGAAGACAGAACTGACCATTGCACTTGGCAGAACGGGCATCACCAAGAGGGCGGGAGGACCCTGGGACAGCTGGGACACTGCTCTGTGAGTTCTGGAGAAGGGAGGGGAGAGATGGTGCAGGGCAGAGGCGCTGGGAACCAGCCTGGGGTTTCCCCGTGGACATCACAGGCATCACCATCTGCCACCTACTGTCTGCGAACGTGGGCGCTTGTTTTGTGATGGACCCTCAAGTTCAGCCTGGCCTCACCACTCCCCTCCTGTGACCCGCATTTCTGTTCCTGGGAACTAAGGGGCCGCC
>NW_011888833.1:4057318-4059759 GCF_000151845.1 Pteropus vampyrus | reverse complement strand
TGGTGCGCGGGCCCCCAGCCAGCAAAGTGGTGACAGGGGCACTTGCTGAGGCCTCCATGGTTCTTAGATTAACTCTGAAGTAGGTGCGGTTTTTCAGACGCAGGCGTGGTGGCTTTAACTGGCGGCCTTTCACCCCCACGTCCCACTGCCCACCCCGAATCCCCTGCCCTCCAATCTCGTGGGGTGCGCCGCCCTCGTGGCCGGAGCCAGTGGTTGCTGTGGGCCAGCAGTCCCATCATAGCGTGTAAGGTTCAAGTTCAAACTTGATGTCCCGACGCCCTGTCGGGGACTTGGCAAGCAAAGAGAGCCGAATGGTGTTAGGCCTGGCATGCACTGTGACCCGCCCCGCGGAGGGAAAGGACTGTGAGACCTCGTGAGCGTGTGCAGGGCCCGGCCTTGGGGCACGCAGATGGGCGTGTGGCACGCTTCACACCCGGGGAAGCAGCGCGGTCACCTAGAGCCAGGGAGGTGAGGCTGGCCCTTCGCCCTGGCGTCCCTGTGTTGGCCTGGGAACTGAGGATGCAGTGCCGTGTCCCAGGCTCGTGGGAGGGTGGCCTGGAGTCGCGGCCCTCACAAGCTCGCGACGCTGCATGGAATCTGCGCCAGCGCCTCCCGCGTCATCCTGGCCCCGCACCCCCAGCAGGCGGGGGCTCTCTCCCCGCACACCAGGGGTGAACCCTTCGCGCACTGAGAACTCCATGGTGGGCCCGTGTGGGAGAGGCACCCGGCTGGCTCCAGGCTTGTCTGCCACCTGCCGCCAGACGTCGCAGCAGAGACAGCAGGCCCCCAGGTCACAAGATCCAAGGCTGCTTTCATGTGTACGAGACAGAACTGCAGTGTCACTCCGAAAGCCAGCACTAGTGCGTGTCCTTGCACTGAGGGATGCGCACGTTCGGTTTGCTGCCGCCCCGCTTACACCCTCGGGACCGTCGCGGCTCGGGGTCTGGCTCGGTTGGGCCTGAAGGCAGATGTGTCCCGTGCGTGCCGGGCACCTTCTGTGCCCTTTGCAGACTATCTCCACGGTCCCTTCACTTTGTACATCACAAAAGGTGGACACGAGGAGCCTGCAGAGGCCGCAGAGCTCCCGGGGCGGCCAGGACCTGCCCTTGACCCAGCTGCACGCGAGCACTGTGCGCTCTGCCACTCAGTCAGACACGGCTGGCCCCTGTCCGCCTGTTGTCACCCAGTCACCCGCAGTTATTACAGGAATTGCTTTAAACTGGCGCTCTTCTGAATAACGTGATGAAATCTCACGCAGTCCGGCTCTCTCTGCCCTGTCTGTGACACACTCTTGTCCAGCGTGACCGTGCTGTGTTCGCTTCCTGCCTGTCAGTCACTTAGTGGCCCTCCCGGCCATCACACTATGGCAGTGCTCTGAGTGCTGAGTTCGCAGCACCCTTATTTTACTCAGTCTGTTCATTTCCAGAGTCAACCTCGCTGTGCCGGATTTATCACTTAGGTCATTGCAGGTGTGCAGGCACAGGAGAGACGGTGCATGTCTGCCTGGTACTCTCTGCTGTCCCCGGCACCCACGGGGGCTTTAGGACGTGTCCCTCCAGATGAGGGGGCCCCGTACTTAAACAGGCGCTGGCCCTCACCCCTGGCTCCTCCTCCCCCTCGGTCTTGATTCCTCTCATCCCTCCATTTTCAGGTCCTCACAAGGCCCTAGCCTCCCGTCTCTAAAACGTAAAGCCCTCAGGTGACCGTTTCTCTTGTCACTGCACCATGACTCGGCTGGGCCAGTCTCTCCTCACAGGGCTCCTTCAAGCTGCCTGTTGCCCGGCTCAGAAACACAGCCCCTTCCCTGCCCGCCCCCAAACTGCGCCCCTTCGTCCATGGTGCAGACCCCTTCCTGTGCTTAGTGGAGTCCCAACTTCCGGTTCTGCCCTTGGGGCTTAAACCCACCACACGGCACTACTCAGGCGAACCCCAACTCAGCCTTTGCCACGCTCCCAGTAACTTCCACACACAGGCTGATTGCACACATGTATTTAACAAGTTTTACACGGAATGCTAAGCGCACTTTCTTCGGACTTTACAGAGGGGCTTGAAGCGTGGACTCCTGTTCACACTCACACCACAGCAGAGCCAAACCTAGCGCCTAAGCAGATGCGCCGCCATTGTTCAGAGTTTAAAAGGCGCAATGGCAACGATGAGGGCAGGAGAAAGCACAGGATTAGAGAACTGAACGAAAAATAAACTCGAGAAAAAGTCAATAAAATTTAATACGGCCTCATGCGCCCGGAAGGAGGCGGTGCCCGATTTGGAGGGGTGATGGCTATGTCCAAGTAGTCTCCTATCTGGAACTTCTGCGACTGCAGGGTCATGGCGTCGTCGGTCCCCTTCCTCCCAGACATGGTGCTGCCGATCTCCTTGACTCTGTGGGAGGAAAAGCAGCCGTCAGTGCAAATCGGCAAGGCCCCGCGCCCTGCCAGGGGGCA
>NW_011888833.1:4054636-4056238 GCF_000151845.1 Pteropus vampyrus | reverse complement strand
CAGGATTCTCGATTGCAGCCGAAAGGTTCCGACGTGCTGTCACAGAGTTCAGCAGTGTTCCCCCAAACGCACCCTTCCTCTCACGTCACCATCAAAACTACCTTCAGCCTCTGAGCTGCCCGGGTCCGAAAGCTCAGTATTGCTCAGTCCTTCCCCTCTCCACCCTGCTGTTCCCATTTCGTAAACACAGATCAAGTCTGTTTTTCCTCCATCCCACCGTTACTGCTTTAATTCACCCTCTCATCATTTAACTCTTATGTTGCCTTTGACTCATCTGTTTTTTAAATGTCTTTTTTGATGAAAACATGCTGAGCAAGCAGCACCTGTTCCCAGCTCCGGGGAGACATCCCACTGCGTGGAGGACAGCAAGGAGCTGCACAGCGCCTACCACGGAAGCAGCATCCCAGGATGTCACTCCACTGCATGGCTGCAGGTGTTGGAGTTGCCAAGACAGACTCGCAGAGATGGGACAGAACAAGATCCGCTCCGATGGTGAGCGTGGGTCCCCACTGCCAGCAGGTGTCCCCCTGCAGCCGGTGCACAGACGGCCCGCACGCATCCCTCATCCTCTGTGCTGCAGGCGGAAGACCCCACGCCCTCACTGGGAAGGGATACAGCAGTGGGGCTGGTTGGGTGTCATGTGCTACTGGCAGAGCAAGAACACCCATCAAGTCCAGAAGGCGAGAGGCTCCCCAAGAGCTGTGCTCTGCACAGGCTGTGAGAGCGCTTTCTCTGCCGAGTGTTTCAGGCCCAAGGCCACTCCCTGCGGCCCTGCGACCGGTGAGCAGCTGTGCAAGACTGCCTTGCCAACCTGAGACACACGTTCACTATTTAAAAGAGGTTAAGCCACACGCGGGGATGCAACAGATCACACCCCAAACCTCACCAGCCAGAAACAACCCGTGATGTCAACATCACTTCAGGCTTTTCATGCATATACACCATGCTACAGAAAAGAGATTCCTTAATATCTCACGCATATTACATATGCTGAGACTAATATGAAAATGAGTCGTTTCAAACACTAAGCAGAGTTTTAAGAAAACTAAGTTTAACTTAAATAGAAGAAAAACAAGTCAAATTGAAGGGACTGTAAAATTTCAGATAAAGATGATGTTGCCCTTCCTCACCGTCCTTCTGCACCCTATTTTTGCTGTTAGAGTTCACACTGCATCTGCAGCGACTGCCCTGGTTACTTCAGTTTTGTCCCCAGTGGTTCAGCTACTCCCTAGTACGCAGTGTGCACTAACAACGTGTCCCAGAAAGCATCCTTTCTGCCTTTACGGAAACGTTTTCCATATTGTCACCCTGCTGATAATGAGCTTGCAGAGCCCGGTTCCCACCAGCACCAGCTGACAGTGTGGGTCCCCCACGGCCTGCCTCCCACTCCAGCAGCTGGAGGGTCGAGGGCTGCTTTCTGACCACGGACTGAGACCCAAGGACACAGGTGAGGGATGCCAGAGCCCCTTGGGGCTGCAGCCTTTGCTGGGTGACTGAGGGTCAGCTTTCTGTCAGTCTGGTGATGCTGCAGCCCCCATTCAATACACCAGTGGTGTTGTGTGAGGTAGACTGTCCCCGACACACACCTTCACTGGTCAACAG